>NC_091118.1:78401235-78719040 GCF_040183065.1 Periplaneta americana | reverse complement strand
ACGCATACAAACCCATATTCCCCTGCATGCGAACGTGAAATTGTTGTTATATATAGGTGATTCCACACGAATTTAACACTTTTTTAAGAAATTAGACAAATCCCACGGAATTTGTAGATTTCATTCATATTTATATAGTTATAAATCTCGCAAAAACGAAAATTTTTGAAAGATTTTTTGTAGTGGGGAAAATCGAAACCAGTGATATAATACTGTTTAGTCGTGTATATTAAACACTCTGTGAAAGAATTAGCACAATCGGTTGGAATACAGAGATTTTATTAACATTTATAGAAAAATCGTGTTTTTACCGCAAGAAACGACGATTTTTACAATTGGACGATTTACACATACAAACCCAGATTCCTCTGCATGCGAACGTGAAATTGTTGTTATATATATGTGATTCCACATGAATATAAAACTTATTTAAGAAATTAGGCAAATCCCACGGAATTTGTAAATTTTATTCATAATTATGTAATTAAAAATCTCGCAAAAACGAAATTTTTTGAAAGATTTTCGTTTGTGGGGAAAATCGAAACCAGTGATATAATTCTGTTCAATCATGTATATTAAACACCCTGTGCAAGAATTAGCACAATCGGTTGGAATACAGAGATTTTATTAACGTTTATAGAAAAATCGTGTTTTTACCGCAAGAAACGACGATTTGTACAATTGGACGCTTTACCCAAACGTACCCGTATTCCCCTGCATGCGAACGTGACATTGTTATATATAGGTTATTCCACACGAATTTAACACTTTTTTAAGAAATTAGACAATTCCCACGGAATTTGAAGATTTTATTCATATGTATATAGTTATAAATCCGCAAAAGCGAAATTTTTTGAAAGATTTTGGTTAGTGGGGAAAATCGAAACTGGTGACATAATACTGTTTAGTCATGTATATTAAACAGTCTGTGAAAGAATTAGCACAATCGGTTGGAATACAGCGATTTTATTAACATTTATAGAGAAATCGTGTTTTTACCGCAAGAAACGACGATTTTTACAATTGGACGATTTACACATACAAACCCACATTCCCCTGCATGCGAACGTCAAATTTTTGTTATATATAGGTGATTCCACACGAATTTAACACTTTTTTTAAGAAATTAGACAAATCCCAAGGAATTTGTAGGTTTTATTCATATTTATATAGTTATAAATCTCGCAAAATCGAAATTTTTTGAAAGATTTTGGTTAGTGGGGAAAATCGAAACCAGTGACATAATACTGTATAGTCATGTATATTAAACACCCTGTGAAAGAATTGGCACAGTCTGTTGGAATACAGAGATTTTATTAACAATTGCAGAAAAATCGTGTATTTACCGCAAGAAACGACGATTTTGACAATTGGAAGATTTACACATACAAACCCAGATTCCTCAGCATGCGAACGTGAAATTGTTGTTATATATAGGTGATTCCACACGAATTTAACACTTTTTTAAGAAATTAGAAAAATCCCACGGAATTTGTAGATTTTATTCATAATTATGTAATTAAAAATCTCGCAAAAACGAAATTTTTTGAAAGATTTTCGATTGTGGGGAAAATCGAAACCAGTGATATAATACTGTTCAATCATGTATATTAAACACTATGTGAAAGAATTAGCACAATCGGTTGGAATACAGAGATTTTATGAACATTTATAGAAAAATCGTGTTTTTACCGCAAGAAACGACGATTTTTACATTTGGACGATTTACACATACAAACCCATATTCCCCTGCATGCGAACGTGAAATTGTTGTTATATATAGGTAACTCCACACGAATTTAACACTTTTTTAAGAAATTAGACAAATCCCACGGAATTTGTAGGTTTTATTCATATTTATATAGTTATAAATCTCGCAAAAACGAAATTTTTTGAAAGTTTTTTGGTTAGTGGGGAAAATCGAAACCAGAGTTATAATACTGTTTAGTCATGCATATTAAAGACTCTGTGCAAGAATTAGCACAATCGGTTGGAATACAGAGATTTTATTAACGTTTATTGAAAAATCGTGTTTTTACCGCAAGAAACGACGATTTATACAATTGGACGCTTTACACAAACAAACACATATTTCCCTGCATGCGAACGTGAAATTGTTGTTATATCTAGGTGATTCCACACGAATTTAACACTTTTTTAAGAAATTAGACAAATCCCAAGGAATTTGTAGATTTTATTCATATTTATGTAGTTATAAATCTCGCAAAAACGAAATTTTTTTAAAGATTTTGATTAGTGGGGAAAATCGAAACCTGTGTCATAATACTGTTTAGTCATGTATATTAAACACTCTGTGTAAGAATTAGCACAATCGGTTGGAATACAGAGATTTTATTAACATTTATAGAAAAATCGTGTTTTTACCGCAAGAAGCGACGATTTTTACATTTGGACGATTTACACATACAAACCCATATTCCCCTGCATGCGAACGTGAAATTGTTGTTATATATAGGTAACTCCACACGAATTTAACACTTTTTTAAGAAATTAGACAAATCCCACGGAATTTGTAGATTTTATTGATATTTATATACTTATAAATCTCGCAAAAACGAAATTTTTTTGAAAGATTTTGTTTAGTGGGGAAAATCGAAACCGGTGACATAATAGTGTTTAGTCATGTATACTAAACACTCTGTGAAAGAATTAGCACAATCGGTTGGAATACAGAGATTTTGTTAAAATTTATAGAAAAATCGTGTTTTTACCGCAAGAAACGACGATTTTTACAATTGGACGCTTTACACATTCAAACCCATATTCCCCTCCATGCGAACTTGAAATTGTTCTTATATATAGGTGATTCCACACGAATTTAACACTTTTTTAAGAAATTAGACAAATCCCACGGAATTTGTAGATTTTTATTGATAATTATGTAGTTAAAAATCTCGCAAATACGAAATATTTTGAAAGATTTTCGTTTGTGGGGAAAATCGAAACCAGTGATATAATACTGTTCAATCATGTATATTAAACACTCTGTGCAAGAATTAGCACAATCGGTTGGAATACAGAGTATTTTTTAACGTTTATAGAAAAACCGTGTTTTTACCGCAAGAAACGACGCTTTATACAATTGGACGCTTTACACAAACGAACCCATATTCCCCGGCATGCGAAGTGAAATTGTTGTTACATATAGGTGATTCCACACGAATTTAACACTTTTTTAATAAATGAGACAAATCCCACGGAATTTGTAGATTTTATTCATATTTATATAGTTATAAATCTCGCAAAAACGAAATTTTTTGAAAGATTTTGGTTAGTGGGGATAATCGAAAACGGTGACATAATACTGTTCAATCATGTATATTAAACACTCTGTGCAAGAATTAGCACAATCGGTTGGAATCCAGAGATTTTTTGAACATTTATAGAAAAATCGTGTTTTTACCTCAAGAAACGACGATTTTTACATTAGGACGATTTACACATACAAACCCACATTCCCCTGCATGCGAACGTCAAATTGTTGTTATATATAGGTGATTCCACACGAATTTAACACTTTTTTTAAGAAATTAGACAAATCCCACGAAATTTGTAGGTTTTATTCATATTTATATAGTTATAAATCTCGCAAAAACGAAATTTTTTGAAAGATTTTTGGTTAGTGGGGAAAATCGAAACCAGACATATAATACTGTTTAGTCATGCATATTAAAGACTCTGTGCAAGAATTAGCACAATCGGTTGGAATACAGAGATTTTATTAACGTTTATAGAAAAATCGTGTTTTTACCGCAAGAAACGACGGTTTATACAATTGGACGCTTTACACAAACAAACCCATATTCCCCTGCATGCGAACGTGAAATTGTTGTTATATATAGGTGCCTCCATACGAATTTAACACTTTTTTAAGAAATTAGACAAATCCCACGGAATTTGTAGATTTCATTCATATTTATATAGTTATAAATCTCGCAAAAACGAAATTTTTTCAAAAGACATTGTTTATTGGGAAAAATCGAAACCAGTGACATAATACTGCTTAGTCATGTATATTAAACACCCTGTGAAAGAAGTAGCACAATCGGTTGGAATACAGAGATTTTATTAACATTTATAGAAAAATCGAGTTTTTACCGCAAGAAATGACGATTTTTACAATTGGACGATTTACACATACAAACCCATATTCCCCTGCATGCGAACGTGAAATTGTTGTTATATATATAGGTGATTCCACACGTATTTAACACTTTTTTAAGAAATTAGACAAATCCCACGGAATTTGTAGATTTTATTCATATTTATATAGTTATAAATCTCGCAAAAACGTAATTTTTTGAAAGATTTTGGTTAGTGGGGAAAATCGAAACCAGAGATATAATACTGTTTAGTCTTGTATATTACACACTCTGTGCATGAATTAGCACAAACGGTTGGAATACAGAGATTTTATTAACGTTTATAGAAAAATCGTGTTTTTACCGCAAGAAACGACGATTTATACAATTGGACGCTTTACACAAACAAACCCATATTCCCCTGCATACGAACGTGAAATTGTTGTTACATCTAGGTGATTCCACACGAATTTAACACTTTTTTAAGAAATTAGACAAATGCCACGGAATTTGTTGATTCTATTGATATTTATATAGTTATAAATCTCGCAAAAACGAAATTTTTTGAAAGATTTTGTTTAGTGGGGAAAATCGAAACCAGTGACATAATACTGCTTAGTCATGTATATTAAACACCCAGTGAAAGAATTAGCACAATCGGTTGGAATACAGAGATTTTATTAACATTTATAGAAAATTCGTTTTTTTACCCCAAGAAATGACGATTTTTACAATTGGACGATTTACACATACAAACCCATACTCCCCTGCATTCGAACGTGAAATTGTTGTTATACATATATGGGTGATTCCACACGAATTTAACACTTTTTTTAAGAAATTAGACAAATCCCACGGAATTTGTAGATTTTATTCATATTTATATAGTTATAAATCTCGCAAAAACGAAATTTTTTGAAAGATTTTGGTTAGTGGGGAAAATCGAAACCAGTGATATAATACTCTTTAGTCATGTATATTAAACACTCTGTGCAAGAATTAGCACAATCGGTTGGAATACAGAGATTTTATTAACGTTTATAGAAAAATCGTGTTTCTACCGCAAGAAATGACGATTTATACAAAAGGACGCTTTACACAAACAAACCCATATTCCCCTGTATGCGAACGTGAAATTGTTGTTATATATATAGGTGATTCCTCACGAATTTAACACTTTTTTAAGAAATTAGACAAATCCCACGGATTTTGTAGATTTTATTCATATTTATACAGTTATAAATCTCGCAAAAACGAAATGTTTTGAAAGATTTTGGGTAGTGGGGAAAATCGAAACCAGTGATATAATACTGTTTAGTCGTGTATATTAAACACTCTGTGAAAGAATTAGCACAATCGGTTGGAATACAGAGATTTTATTAACATTTATAGAAAAATCGTGTTTTTACCGCAAGAAACGACGATTTTTACAATTGGTCGATTTACACATACAAAACCAGATTCCTCAGCATGCGAACGTGAAATTGTTGTTATATATATGTGATCCTCACGAATTTAAAACTTTTTTAAGAAATTAGACAAATCCCACGGAATTTGTAAATTTTATTCATAATTATGTAATTAAAAATCTCGCAAAAACGAAATTTTTTTAAAGATTTTCGTTTGTGGGGAAAATCGAAACCAGTGATATAATACTGTTTAGTCATGTATATTAAACACTCTGTGCAAGAATTAGCACAAACGGTTTGAATACAGAGGTTTTATTAACATTTATAGAAAAATCGTGTTTTTACCGCAAGAAACGACGATTTTTACAATTTGATGATTTACACATACAAACCCATATTCCCCTGCAAACGAACGTGAAATTGTTGTTACATATAGGTGATTCCACACGAATTTAACACTTTTTTAAGAAATTAGACAAATCCCACGGAATTTGTAAATTTTATTGATATTTATATAGTTATAAATCTCGTAAAAACGAAATTTTTTGAAAGATTTTGGTTAGTGGGGAAAATCGAAACCAGTGACATCACACTGCTTAGTCATGTATATTAAACACCCTGTGAAAGAATTAGAACAATCGGTTGGAATACAGAGATTTTATTAACATTTATAGGAAAATCGTGTTTTTACCGCAAGAAACGGCGATTTTTACAATTGGACGATTTACACATACAAACCCATATTCCCCTGCATGCGAACGTGAAATTGTTATATATATAGGTGGCTCCACACGAATTTAACACTTTTTTAAGAAATTAGACAAATCCCACGGAATTTGTAGATTTTATTCATATTTATATAGTTATAAATCTCGCAAAAACGAAATTTTTTGAAAGATTTTGGTTAGTGGGGAAAATCGAAACCAGTGATATAATACTGTTTAGTCATGTATATTAAACACTCTGTGCATGAATTAGCACAATCGGTTGGAATACAGAGATTTTATTAACGTTTATAAAAAAATCGTGTTTCTACCGCAAGAATTGACGATTTATACATTTGGACGCTTTACACAAACAAACCCATATTCCCCTGCATGCGATCGTGAAATTGTTGTTATATATAGGTGATTCCACACGAATGTAACACTTTTTTAAGAAATTAGACAAATCCCACGGAATTTGTAGATTTTATTCAAATTTATACAGTTATAAATCTCGCAAAAACGAAATTTTTTGAAAGATTTTGGTTAGTGGGGAAAATCGAAACCAGTGACGTAATACTGTTTAGTCATGTATATTAAACACTCTGTGAAAGTATTAGCACAATCGGTTGGAATACAGAGATTTTATTAACATTTATAGAAAAATTGTGTTTTTACCGCAAGAAACGACGAATTTTACAATTGGACGATTTACACATACGAACCCACATTCCCCTGAATGCGAACGTGAAATTGTTGTTATAAATAGGTGATTCCACACGAATTTAACACTTTTTTAAGAAATTAGACAAATCCCACGGAATTTGTAGATTTTATTCATATTTATATAGTTATATATATCGCAAAAACGAAATATTTTGAAAGATATTTGGTTAGTGGGGAAAATCGAAACCAGTGATACAATACTGTTTAGTCATGTATATTAAACATTCTGTGCAAGAATTAGCACAATCGGTTGGAATACAGATATTTTATTAACTTTTATAAAAAATCGTCTTTTAACGCAAGAAACAACGATTTATACTATTGGACGCTTTACACAAACAAACCCATATTCCCCTGCATGCGAACGTTAAATTGTTGTTATATATAGGTGATACCACACGAATTTAACACTTTTTTAAGAAATTAGACAAATCCCACGGAATTTGTAGAATTTATTCATATTTATATAGTTATAAATCTCGCAAAAACGAATTTTTTTGAAAGATTTTGGTTTGTGGGGAAAATCTTAACCAGTGTCATAATAGTGTTTAGTCATGTATATTAAACACTCTGTGCAAGAATTAGCACAATCGGTTGGAATACAGAGATTTTATTAACATTTATAGAAAAATCGTGTTTTTACCGCAAGAAGCGACGATTTTTACATTTGGACGCTTTACACATACAAACCCATATTCCCCTGCATGCGAACTTGAAATTGTTCTTATATATAGGTGATTCCACACGAATTTAACACTTTTTTAAGAAATTAGACAAATCCAACGGAATTTGTAGATTTTATTGATAATTATGTAGTTAAAAATCCCGCAAAACGAAATATTTTGAAAGATTTTCGTTTGTGGGGAAAATCGAAACCAGTGATATAATACTGTTCAATCATGTATATTAAACACTCTGTGCAAGAATTAGCACAATCGGTTGGAATACAGAGACTTTGTTAACGTTTATAGAAAAACCATTTTTGTACCGCAAGAAACGACGATTTATACAATTGGACGCTTTACACAAACGAACCCATATTCCCCCGCATGCGAAGTGAAATTGTTGTTACATATAGGTGATTCCACACGAATTTAACACTTTTTTAAGAAATGAGACAAATACCACGGAATTTGTAGATTTTATTCATATTTATATTGTTATAAATCTCGCAAAAACGAAATTTTTTGAAAGATTTTGTTTAGTGGGGAAAATCGAAAACAGTGACATAATACTGTTTAGTCATGTATATTAAACACTCTGTGCAAGAATTAGCACAATCGGTTGGAATACAGAGATTTTATTAACGTTTATAGAAGAATCGTGTTTCTACCGCAAGAAATGAAGATTTATACAAATGGACGCTTTACACAAACAAACCCATATTCCCCTGTATGCGAACGTGAAATTGTTGTTATATATATAGGTGATTCCACACGAATTCAACTCTTTTTTAAGAAATTAGACAAATCCCACGGAATTTGTAGATTTTTTTCATGTTTATATAGTTATAAATCTCGCAAAAACGAAATTTTTAGAAAGATTTTGGTTAGTGGGGGAAAATCGAAACCAGTGATATAATACTGTTTAGTCATGTATATTAAACACCCTGTGAAAGAATTAGCACAATCGGTTGGAATACAGAGGTTTTATTAACATTTATAGAAGAATCGTGTTTTAACCGCAAGAAATGACGATTTTTACAATTGGACGATTTACGCATACAAACCCATATTCCCCTGCATGCGAACGTGAAATTGTTGTTATATATAGGTGATTCCACACGAATTTAACACTTTTTTAAGAAATTAGACAAATCCCTCGGAATTTGTAGATTTTATTCATATTTATATAGTTATAAATCTCGCAAAAACGAAATTTTTTGAAAGATTTTGGGTAGTGGTGAAAATCGAAACCAGTGATATAATACTGTTTAGTCGTGTATATTAAACACTCTGTGAAAGAATTAGCACAATCGGTTGGAATACAGAGATTTTATTAACATTTATAGAAAAATCGTGTTTATACCGCAAGAAACGACGATTTTTACAATTGGACGATTTACACATACAAACCCACATTCCTCAGCATGCGAACGTGAAATTGTTGTTATATATATGTGATTCCACACGAATTTAAACCTTTTTTAAGAAATTAGACAAATCCCACGGATTTTGTAGATTTTATTCATAATTATGTAATTAAAAATCTCGCAAAAACGAAATTTTTGAAAGATTTTCGTTTGTGGGGAAAATCGAAACCAGTGATATAATACTGTTCAATAATGTATATTAAACACTCTGTGCAAGAATTAGCACAATCGGTTGGAATACAGGGAATTTATTAACGTTTATAGAAAAACCGTGTTTTTACCGCAAGAACGACGCTTTATACAATTGGACGCTTTACACAAACGAACCCATATTCCCATGAATGCGAAGTGAAATTGTTGTTACATATAGGTGATTCCACACGAATTTAACACTTTTTTAAGAAATGAGACAAATCCCACGGAATTTCTAGATTTTATTCATATTTATATAGTTATAAATCTCGAAAAAACGAAATTTTTTGAAAGATTTTGGTTAGTGGGGATAATCGAAAACGGTGACATAATACTGTTTAGTCATGTATATTAAACACTCTGTGAAAGAATTAGCACAATCGGTTGGAATACAAAGATTTTATTAACATTTATAGAGAAATCGTGTTTTTACCGCAAGAAACGACGATTTTTACAATTGGACGATTTACACATACAAACCAAGATTCCTCACCATGGGAACGTGAAATTGTTGTTATATATAGGTGATTCCAAACGAATTTAACACTTTTTTAAGAAATTAGAAAAATCCCACGGAATTTGTAGGTTTTATTCATATTTATATAGTTATAAATCTCGCAAAAACGAAATTTTTTGAAAGATTTTTGGTTAGCGGGGAAAATCGAAACCTGAGATACAATACTGTTTAGTCATGCATATTAAACACTCTGTGCAAGAATTAGCACAATCGGTTGGAATACAGAGATTTTATTAACGTTTATAGAAAAATCGTGTTTTTACCGCAAGAAATGACAATTTATACAATTGGACGCTTTACACAAACAAACCCATATTCCCCTGCATACGAACGTGAAATTGTTGTTATATATAGGTGGTTCCACACGAATTTAACACTTTTTCAAGAAATTAGACAAATCCCACGGAATTTGTAGATTCTATTGATATTTATATAGTTATAAATCTCGCAAAAACGAAATTTTCTGAAAGATTTTGGTTAGTGGGGAAAATCGAAACCAGTGACATAATACTGTTTAGTCATGTATATTAAACACCCTGTGAAAGAATTAGCACAATCTGTTGGAATACAGAGATTTTATTAACATTTGTAGAAAAATCGTGTTTTTACCGCAAGAAACGACGATTTTTACAATTGGACGATTTACACATACAAACCCAGATTCCTCAGCATGCGAACGTGAAATTGTTGTTATATATAGGTGATTCCACACGATTTTAACACTTTTTTAAGAAAATAGAAAAATCCCACGGAATTTGTAGATTTTATTCATAATTATGTAATTAAAAATCTCGCAAAAACGAAATTTTTTGAAAGATTTTTGTTTGTGGGGAAAATCGAAACCAGTGATATAATACTGTTCTATCATGTACATTAAACACTCTGTGTAAGAATTAGCACAGTCGGTTGGAATAAAGAGATTTTATTAACGTTTATAGAAAAATCGTGTTTTTCCGCAAGAAACGACGATTTATACAATTGGACGCTTTACACAAACGAACCCATATCCCCCTGCATGCGAACGTGAAATTGTTGTTACATATAGGTGATTCCACACGAATTTAACACTTTTTTAAGAAATTAGACAAATCCCAAGGAATTTGTAGATTTTATTCATATTTATATAGTTATAAATCTCGCAAAAACGAAATGTTTTGAAAGATTTTGATTAGTGGGGAAAATCGAAACCTGTGTCATAATACTGTTTAGTCGTGTGTATTAAACACTCTGTGAAAGAATTAGCACAATCGGTTGGAATACAGAGATTTTATGAACATTTATAGAAAAATCGTGTTTTTACCGCAAGAAACGACGATTTTTACATTTGGACGATTTACACATACAAACCCATATTCCCCTGCATGCGAACGTGAAATTGTTGTTATATATAGGTAACTCCACACGAATTTAACACTTTTTTAAGAAATTAGAAATATCCCACGGAATTTGTAGATTTTATTGATATTTATATAGTTATAAATCTCCCAAAAACGAAATTTTTTTAAAGATTTTGGTTAGTGGGGAAATTCGAAACCGGTGACATAATACTGTTTAGTCATGTATATTAAACACTCTGTGAAAGAATTAGCACAATCGGTTGGAATACAGAGATTTTTATTAACATTTATAGAAAAATCGTGTTTTTACCGCAAGAAACGACGATTTTTACAATTGGACGATTTACACATACAAACCCACATTCCCCTGCATGCGAACTTGAAATTGTTCTTATATATAAGTGATTCCACACGGAATTTAACACTTTTTTAAGAAATTAGACATATCCCACGGAATTTGTAGATTTTATTGATAATTATGTAGTTAAAAATCTCGCAAAAAGGAAATATTTTGAAAGATTTTCGTTTGTGGGGAAAATCGAAACCAGTGATATAATACTGTTTAGTCATGTATATTAAACACTCTGTGCAAGAATTAGCACAATCGGTTGGAATACAGAGATTTTATTAACGTTTATAGTAAAACCGTGTTTTTACCGCAAGAAACGACGATTTATACAATTGGACGCTTTACACAAACGAACCCATATTCCCCTGCATGCGAAGTGAAATTGTTGTTACATATAGGTGATTCCACACGAATTTAACACTTTTTTAAGAAATGAAGCAAATCCCACGGAATTTGTAGATTTTATTCATATTTATATAGTTAAAAATGTCGCAAAAACGAAATTTTTTGAAAGATTTTGGTTAGTGGGGATAATCGAAACCGGTGACATAATACTGTTTAGTCATGTATATTAAACACTCTGTGAAAGAATTAGCACAATCGGTTGGAATACAGAGATTTTATTAACATTTATAGAAAAATCGTGTTTTTACCGCAAGAAACGACGATTTTTACAATTGGACGATTTACACATACAAACCCACATTCCCCTGCATGCGAACGTCAAATTGTTGTTATATATAGGTGATTCCACATGAATTTAACACTTTTTTAAGAAATTAGACAAATCCCACGGAATTTGTAAGTTTTATTCATATTTATATAGTTATAAATCTCGCAAAAACGAAATTTTTTGAAAGATTTTTGGTTAGTGGGGAAAATCGAAACCAGAGATATAATACTGTTTAGTCATGCATATTAAAGACTCTGTGCAAGAATTAGCACAATCGGTTGGAATACAGAGATTTTATTAACATTTATAGAAAAATCGTGTATTTACCGCAAGAAACGGCGGTTTATACAATTGGACGCTTTACACAAACAAACCCATATTCCCCTGCATGCGAACGTGAAATTGTTGTTATATATAGGTGCCTCCATACGAATTTTACACTTTTTTAAGAAATTAGACAAATCCCACGGAATTTGTAGATTTTATTCTTATTTATATTGTTATAAATCTCGCAAAAACGAAATTTTTTGAAAAATTTTGGTTAGTGGGGAAAATCGAAAACAGTGACATAATACTGTTTAGTCATGTATATTAAACACCCTGTGAAAGAATTAGCACAATCTGTTGGAATACAGAGATTTTATTACCATTTGTAGAAAAATCGTGTTTTTACTGCAAGAAACGACGATTTTTACAATTGGACGATTTACAGATACAAACCCAGATTCCTCACCATGGGAACGTGAAATTGTTGTTATATATAGGTGATCCTACACGAATTTAACACTTTTTTAAGAAATTAGAAAAATCCCACGGAATTTGTAGATTTTATTCATAATTATGTAATTAAAAATCTCGCAAAAACGAAATTTTTTGAAAGATTTTGGTTAGTGGGGAAAATCGAAACCAGTGATATAATACTGTTTAGTCATGTATATTAAACACTCTGTGCAATAATTAGCACAAACGGTTGGACTACAGAGATTTTATTAACGTTTATAAAAAAATCGTGTTTTTACCGCAAGAAACGACGATTTATACAATTGGACGCTTTACACAAACGAACCCATATTCCCCTGCATGCGAACGTGAAATTGTTGTTACATATAGGTGATTCCACACGAATTTAACACTTTTTTAAGAAATTAGACAAATCCCACGGAATTTGTAGATTCTATTGATATTTATATAGTTATCAATCTCGCAAAAACGAAATTTTTTGAAAGATATTGTTTATTGGGAAAAATCGAAACCAGTGACATAATACTACTTAGTCATGTATATTAAACACCCTGTGAAAAAATTAGCACAATCGGTTGGAATACAGAGATTTTATTAACATTTATAGAAAAATCGTGTTTTTACCGCAAGAAATGACGATTTTTACAATTGGACGATTTACACATACAAACCCATATTCCCCTGCATGCGAACGTGAAATTGTTGTTATATATATAGGTGATTCCACACGTATTTAACACTTTTTTAAGAAATTAGACAAATCCCACGGAATTTGTAGACTTTATTCATATTTATATAGTTATAAATCTCGCAAAAACGAAATTTTTTGAAAGATTTTGGTTAGTGGGGAAAATCGAAACCAGAGATATAATACTGTTTAGTCATGTATATTACACACTCTGTGCAAGAATTAGCACAAACGGTTGGATTACAGAGATTTTATTAACGTTTATAGAAAAATCGTTTTTTTACCCCAAGAAACGACGATTTATACAATTGGACGCTTTACACAAACGAACCCATATTCCCCTGCATGCGAACGTGAAATTGTTGTTACATCTAGGTGATTCCACACGAATTTAACACTTTTTTAAGAAATTAGGCAAATCCCACGGAATTTGTAGATTCTATTGATATTTATATAGTTATAAATCTCGCAAAAACGAAATTTTTTGAAAGATTTTGGTTAGTGGGGAAAATCGAAACCAGTGATATAATACTCTTTAGTCATGTATATTAAACACTCTGTGCAAGAATTAGCACAATCGGTTGGAATAATGAGAATTTATTAATGTTTATAGAAAAATCGTGTTTCTACCGCAAGAAATGACGATTTTCACAATTGGACGATTTACACAAACAAACCCATATTCCCCTGTATGCGAACGTGAAATTGTTGTTACATATATAGGTGATTCCACACGAATTTAACACTTTTTTAAGAAATTAGACAAATCCCACGGATTTTGTAGATTTTATTAATAATTATACAGTTATAAATCTCGCAAAAACGAAATGTTTTGAAAGATTTTGGGTAGTGGGGAAAATCGAAACCAGTTATATAATACTGTTTAGTCGTGTATATTAAACACTCTGTGAAAGAATTAGCACAATCGGTTGGAATACAGAGATTTCATTAACATTTATAGAAAAATCGTGTTTTTACCGCAAGAAACGACGATTTTTACAATTGGTCGATTTACACATACAAACCCAGATTCATCAGCATGCGAACGTGAAATTGTTGTTATATATATGTGATTCCTCACGAATTTAAAACTTTTTTAAGAAATTAGACAAATCCCACGGAATTTGTAAATTTTATTCATAATTATGTAATTAAAAATCTCGCAAAAACGAAATTTTTTTAAAGATTTTCGTTTGTGGGGAAAATCGAAACCAGTGATATAATACTGTTTAGTCATGTATATTAAACACTCTGTGCAAGAATTAGCACAATCGGTTGGAATACAGGGATTTTATTAACTTTTATAAAAAATCGTCTTTTAACGCAAGAAACAACGATTTATACTATTGGACGCTTTACACAAACAAACCCATATTCCCCTGCATGCGAACGTGAAATTGTTATATATAGGTGATACCACACGAATTTAACACTTTTTTAAGAAATTAGACAAATCCCACGGAATTTGTAGAATTTATTCTTATTTATATAGTTATAAATCTCGCAAAAACGAATTTTTTTGAAAGATATTGGTTTGTGGGGAAAATCTTAACCAGTGTCATAATAGTGTTTAGTCATGTATATTAAACACTCTGTGCAAGAATTAGCACAATCGGTTGGAATACAGAGATTTTATTAACATTTATAGAAAAATCGTGTTTTTACCGCAAGAAACGACGATTTTTACATTTGGACGCTTTACACATACAAACCCATATTCCCCTGCATGCGAACTTGAAATTGTTCTTATATACAGGTGATTCCACATGAATTTAACACTTTTTTAAGAAATTAGACAAATCCCACGGAATTTGTAGATTTTATTGATAATTATGTAGTAAAAAATCCCGCAAAAACGAAATAATTTGAAAGATTTTCGTTTGTGGGGAAAATCGAAACCAGTGATATAATACTGTTCAATCATGTATATTAAACACTCTGTGCAAGAATTAGCACAATCGGTTGGAATACAGAGATTTTGTTAACGTTTATAGAAAAACCGTGTTTTTACCGCAAGAAACGACGATTTATACAATTGGATGCTTTACACAAACGAACCCATATTCCCCCGCATGCGAAGTGAAATTGTTGTTACATATAGGTGATTCCACACGAATTTAACACTTTTTTAAGAAATGAGACAAATACCACGGAATTTGTAGATTTTATTCATATTTATATAGTTATAAATCTCGCAAAAACGAAATTTTTTGAAAGATTTTGGTTAGTGGGGATAATCGAAACCGGTGACATAAAACTGTTTAGTCATGTATATTAAACACTCTGTGAGAGAATTAGCACAATCGGTTGGAATACAGAGATTTTATTAACATTTATAGAAAAATCGTGTTTTTACCGCAAGAAACGACAATTTTTACAATTGGACGATTTACACATACAAACCCACATTCCCCTGCATGCGAACGTCAAATTGTTGTTATATATAGGTGATTCCACACGAATGTAACACTTTTTTAAGAAATTAGACAAATGCCACGGAATTTCTGGGTTTTATTCATATTTATATAGTTATACATTTCGCAAAAACGAAATTTTTTGAAAGAATTTGGATAGTGGGGAAAATCGAAACCAGTGATATAATACTGTTTAGACATGTATATTAAACACTCTGTGCAAGAATTAGCACAATCGGTTGGAATACAGAGATTTTATTAACGTTTATAAAAGAATCGTGTTTCTACCGCAATTAATGACGATTTATACAAATGGACGCTTTACACAAACAAACCCATATTCCCCTGTATGCGAACGTGAAATTGTTGTTATATATATAGGTGATTCCACACGAATTTAACTCTTTTTTAAGAAATTAGACAAATCCCACGGAATTTGTAGATTTTATTCATGTTTATATAGTTATAAATCTCGCAAAAACGAAATTTTTTGAAAGATTTTGGTTAGTGGGGAAAATCGAAACCAGTGACATAATACTGTTTAGTCATGTATATTAAACACCCTGTGAAAGAATTAGCACAATCGGTTGGAATACAGAGATTTTATTAACATTTATAGAAAAATCGTGTGTTAACCGCAAGAAATGACGATTTTTACAATTGGACGATTTACGCATACAAACCCATATTCCCCTGCATGCGAACGTGAAATTGTTGTTATATATAGGTGATTCCACACGAATTTAACACTTTTTTAAGAAATTAGACAAATCCCACGGAATTTGTAGATTTTATTCATATTTATATAGTTATAAATATCGCAAAAACGAAATTTTTTGAAAGATTTTTGGTTAGTGGGGAAAATCGAAACCAGTGATATAATACTGTTTAGTCATGTATATTAAACACTCTGTGCAATAATTAGCACAAACGGTTGGACTACAGAGATTTTATTAACGTTTATAAAAAAATCGTGTTTTTACCGCAAGAAACGACGATTTATACAATTGGACGCTTTACACAAACGAACCCATATTCCCCTGCATGCGAACGTGAAATTGTTGTTACATATAGGTGATTCCACACGAATTTAACACTTTTTTAAGAAATTAGACAAATCCCACGGAATTTGTAGATTCTATTGATATTTATATAGTTATCAATCTCGCAAAAACGAAATTTTTTGAAAGATATTGTTTATTGGGAAAAATCGAAACCAGTGACATAATACTACTTAGTCATGTATATTAAACACCCTGTGAAAGAATTAGCACAATCGGTTGGAATACAGAGATTTTATTAAAATTTATAGAAAAATCGTGTTTTTACCGCAAGAAATGACGATTTTTACAATTGGACGATTTACACATACAAACCCATATTCCCCTGCATGCGAACGTGAAATTGTTGTTATATATATAGGTGATTCCACACGTATTTAACACTTTTTTAAGAAATTAGACAAATCCCACGGAATTTGTAGACTTTATTCATATTTATATAGTTATAAATCTCGCAAAAACGAAATTTTTTGAAAGATTTTGGTTAGTGGGGAAAATCGAAACCAGAGATATAATACTGTTTAGTCATGTATATTACACACTCTGTGCAAGAATTAGCACAAACGGTTGGATTACAGAGATTTTATTAACGTTTAAAAAAAAATCGTGTTTTTACCGCAAGAAACGACGATTTATACAATTGGACGCTTTACACAAACGAACCCATATTCCCCTGCATGCGAACGTGAAATTGTTGTTACATCTAGGTGATTCCACACGAATTTAACACTTTTTTAAGAAATTAGGCATATCCCACGGAATTTGTAGATTCTATTGATATTTATATAGTTATAAATCTCGCAAAAACGAAATTTTTTGAAAGATTTTGGTTAGTGGGGAAAATCGAAACCAGTGATATAATACTCTTTAGTCATGTATATTAAACACTCTGTGCAAGAATTAGCACAATCGGTTGGAATAATGAGAATTTATTAATGTTTATAGAAAAATCGTGTTTCTACCGCAAGAAATGACGATTTTCACAATTGGACGATTTACACAAACAAACCCAT
Source organism: Periplaneta americana (assembly GCF_040183065.1). Taxonomy (NCBI): domain Eukaryota; kingdom Metazoa; phylum Arthropoda; class Insecta; order Blattodea; family Blattidae; genus Periplaneta; species Periplaneta americana. Next base: position 78,701,021 of record NC_091118.1, on the reverse strand, counting down.
ATTCCCCTGTATGCGAACGTGAAATTGTTGTTACATATATAGGTGATTCCACACGAATTTAACACTTTTTTAAGAAATTAGACAAATCCCACGGAATTTGTAGATTTTATTAATAATTATACAGTTATAAATCTCGCAAAAACGAAATGTTTTGAAAGATTTTGGGTCGTGGGGAAAATCGAAACCAGTTATATAATACTGTTTAGTCGTGTATATTAAACACTCTGTGAAAGAATTAGCACAATCGGTTGGAATACAGAGATTTCATTAACATTTATAGAAAAATCGTGTTTTTACCGCAAGAAACGACGATTTTTACAATTGGTCGATTTACACATACAAACCCAGATTCCTCAGCATGCGAACGTGAAATTGTTGTTATATATATGTGATTCCTCACGAATTTAAAACTTTTTTAAGAAATTAGACAAATCCCACGGAATTTGTAAATTTTATTCATAATTATGTAATTAAAAATCTCGCAAAAACGAAATTTTTTTAAAGATTTTCGTTTGTGGGGAAAATCGAAACCAGTGATATAATACTGTTTAGTCATGTATATTAAACACTCTGTGCAAGAATTAGCACAATCGGTTGGAATACAGGGATTTTATTAACTTTTATAAAAAATCGTCTTTTAACGCAAGAAACAACGATTTATACTATTGGACGCTTTACACAAACAAACCCATATTCCCCTGCATGCGAACGTGAAATTGTTATATATAGGTGATACCACACGAATTTAACACTTTTTTAAGAAATTAGACAAATCCCACGGAATTTGTAGAATTAATTCTTATTTATATAGTTATAAATCTCGCAAAAACGAATTTTTTTGAAAGATATTGGTTTGTGGGGAAAATCTTAACCAGTGTCATAATAGTGTTTATTCATGTATATTAAACACTCTGTGCAAGAATTAGCACAATCGGTTGGAATACAGAGATTTTATTAACATTTATAGAAAAATCGTGTTTTTACCGCAAGAAACGACGATTTTTACATTTGGACGCTTTACACATATAAACCCATATTCCCCTGCATGCGAACTTGAAATTGTTCTTATATATAGGTGATTCCACATGAATTTAACACTTTTTTAAGAAATTAGACAAATCCCACGGAATTTGTAGATCTTATTGATAATTATGTAGTTAAAAATCCCGCAAAAACGAAATAATTTGAAAGATTTTCGTTTGTGGGGAAAATCGAAACCAGTGATATAATACTGTTCAATCATGTATATTAAACACTCTGTGCAAGAATTAGCACAATCGGTTGGAATACAGAGATTTTGTTAACGTTTATAGAAAAACCGTGTTTTTACCGCAAGAAACGACGATTTATACAATTGGACGCTTTACACAAACGAACCCATATTCCCCCGCATGCGAAGTGAAATTGTTGTTACATATAGGTGATTCCACACGAATTTAACACTTTTTTAAGAAATGAGACAAATACCACAGAATTTGTAGATTTTATTCATATTTATATAGTTATAAATCTCGCAAAAACGAAATTTTTTGAAAGATTTTGGTTAGTGGGGATAATCGAAACCGGTGACATAAAACTGTTTAGTCATGTATATTAAACACTCTGTGAGAGAATTAGCACAATCGGTTGGAATACAGAGATTTTATTAACATTTATAGAAAAATCGTGTTTTTACCGCAAGAAACGACAATTTTTACAATTGGACGATTTACACATACAAACCCACATTCCCCTGCATGCGAACGTCAAATTGTTGTTATATATAGGTGATTCCACACGAATGTAACACTTTTTTAAGAAATTAGACAAATGCCACGGAATTTCTGGGTTTTATTCATATTTATATAGTTATAAATTTCGCAAAAACGAAATTTTTTGAAAGAATTTGGATAGTGGGGAAAATCGAAACCAGTGATATAATACTGTTTAGACATGTATATTAAACACTCTGTGCAAGAATTAGCACAATCGGTTGGAATACAGAGATTTTATTAACGTTTATAGAAGAATCGTGTTTCTACCGCAATTAATGACGATTTATACAAATGGACGCTTTACACAAACAAACCCATATTCCCCTGTATGCGAACGTGAAATTGTTGTTATATATATAGGTGATTCCACACGAATTTAACTCTTTTTTAAGAAATTAGACAAATCCCACGGAATTTGTAGATTTTATTCATGTTTATATAGTTATAAATCTCGCAAAAACGAAATTTTTTGAAAGATTTTGGTTAGTGGGGAAAATCGAAACCAGTGACATAATACTGTTTAGTCATGTATATTAAACACCCTGTGAAAGAATTAGCACAATCGGTTGGAATACAGAGTTTTTATTAACATTTATAGAAAAATCGTGTTTTAACCGCAAGAAATGACGATTTTTACAATTGGACGATTTACGCATACAAACCCATATTCCCCTGCATGCGAACGTGAAATTGTTGTTATATATAGGTGATTCCACACGAATTTAACACTTTTTTAAGAAATTAGACAAATCCCACGGAATTTGTAGATTTTATTCATATTTATATAGTTATAAATATCGCAAAAACGAAATTTTTTGAAAGATTTTTGGTTAGTGGGGAAAATCGAAACCAGTGATATAATACTGTTTAGTCATGTATATTAAACACTCTGTGCAAGAATTAGTACAATCGGTTGGAATACAGAGATTTTATTATCTTTTATAAAAAATCGTCTTTTTACCGCAAGAAACAACGATTTACGCAATTGGACGCTTTACACAAACAAACCCATATTCCCCTGCATGCGAACGTGAAATTGTTGTTATATATAGGTGACTCCACACGAATTTAACACTTTTTTAAGAAATTAGACAAATCCCACGGAATTTGTAGATTTTATTCATATTTATATTGTTATAAATCTCGCAAAAACGAAATTTTTTGAAAGAATTTGGATAGTGGGGAAAATCGAAACCAGTGATATAATACTGTTTAGTCATGTATATTAAACACTCTGTGCAAGAATTAGCACAATCGGTTGGAATACAGAGATTTTATTAACGTTTATAGAAAAATCGTGTTTCTACCGCAAGAAATGAAGATTTATACAAATGGACGCTTTACACAAACAAACCCATATTCCCCTGTATGCGAACGTGAAATTGTTGTTATATATATAGGTGATTCCACACGAATTTAACTCTTTTTTAAGAAATTAGACAAATCCCACGGAATTTGTAGATTTTATTCTTATTTATATAGTTATAAATCTCGCAAAAACGAAATTTTTTTAAAGATTTTGGTTAGTGGGGAAAATCGAAACCAGTGACATAATACTGTTTAGTCATGTATATTAAACACCCTGTGAAAGAATTAGCACAATCGGTTGGAATACAGAGATTTTATTAACATTTATAGAAAAATCGTGTTTTAACCGCAAGAAATGACGATTTTTACAATTGGACGATTTACGCACACAAACCCATATACCCCTGCATGCGAACGTGAAATTGTTGTTATATATAGGTGATTCCACACGAATTTAACACTTTTTTAAGAAATTAGACAAATCCCACGGAATTTGTAGATTTTATTCATATTTATATAGTTATAAATCTCGCAAAAACGAAATTTTTTGAAAGATTTTGGGTAGTGGGGAAAATCGAAACCAGTGATATAATACTGTTTAGTCGTGTATATTAAACACTCTGTGAAAGAATTAGCACAATCGGTTGGAATACAGAGATTTTATTAACATTTATAGAAAAATCGTGTTTTTACCGCAAGAAACGACGATTTTTACAATTGGACGATTTACACATACAAACCCAGATTCCTCAGCATGCGAACGTGAAATTGTTGTTATATATATGTGATTCCACACGAATTTAAAACTTTTTTAAGAAATTAGACAAATCCCACGGATTTTGTAGATTTTATTCATAATTATGTAATTAAAAATCTCGCAAAAACGAAATTTTTTGAAAGATTTTCGTTTGTGGGGAAAATCGAAACCAGTGATATAATACTGTTCAATCATGTATATTAAACACTCTGTGCAAGAATTAGCACAATCGGTTGGAATACAGAGATTATATTAACGTTTATAGAAAAATCGTGTTTTTACCGCAAGAAACGACGATTTATACAATTGGACGCTATACACAAACGTACCCATATTCCCCTGCATGCGAACGTGACATTGTTAAATATAGGTGATTCCACACGAATTTAACACTTTTTTAAGAAATTAGACAATTCCCACGGAATTTGTAGATTTTATTCATATTTATATAGTTATAAATCTCGCAAAAACGAAATTTTTTGAAAGATTTTGGTTAGTGGGGAAAATTGAAACCAGTGACATAATACTGTTAAGTCATGTATATTAAACACTCTGTGAAAGAATTAGCACAATCGGTTGGAATACAGAGATTTTATTAACATTTATAGAAAAATCGTGTTTTTACCGCAAGAAACGACAATTTTTACAATTGGACGATTTACACATACAAACCCACATTCCCCTGCATGCGAACGTCAAATTGTTGTTATATATAGGTGATTCCACACGAATGTAACACTTTTTTAAGAAATTAGACAAATGCCACGGAATTTCTGGGTTTTATTCATATTTATATAGTTATAAATTTCGCAAAAACGAAATTTTTTGAAAGAATTTGGATAGTGGGGAAAATCGAAACCAGTGATATAATACTGTTTAGACATGTATATTAAACACTCTGTGCAAGAATTAGCACAATCGGTTGGAATACAGAGATTTTATTAACGTTTATAGAAGAATCGTGTTTCTACCGCAATTAATGACGATTTATACAAATGGACGCTTTACACAAACAAACCCATATTCCCCTGTATGCGAACGTGAAATTGTTGTTATATATATAGGTGATTCCACACGAATTTAACTCTTTTTTAAGAAATTAGACAAATCCCACGGAATTTGTAGATTTTATTCATGTTTATATAGTTATAAATCTCGCAAAAACGAAATTTTTTGAAAGATTTTGGTTAGTGGGGAAAATCGAAACCAGTGACATAATACTGTTTAGTCATGTATATTAAACACCCTGTGAAAGAATTAGCACAATCGGTTGGAATACAGAGTTTTTATTAACATTTATAGAAAAATCGTGTTTTAACCGCAAGAAATGACGATTTTTACAATTGGACGATTTACGCATACAAACCCATATTCCCCTGCATGCGAACGTGAAATTGTTGTTATATATAGGTGATTCCACACGAATTTAACACTTTTTTAAGAAATTAGACAAATCCCACGGAATTTGTAGATTTTATTCATATTTATATAGTTATAAATATCGCAAAAACGAAATTTTTTGAAAGATTTTTGGTTAGTGGGGAAAATCGAAACCAGTGATATAATACTGTTTAGTCATGTATATTAAACACTCTGTGCAAGAATTAGTACAATCGGTTGGAATACAGAGATTTTATTATCTTTTATAAAAAATCGTCTTTTTACCGCAAGAAACAACGATTTACGCAATTGGACGCTTTACACAAACAAACCCATATTCCCCTGCATGCGAACGTGAAATTGTTGTTATATATAGGTGACTCCACACGAATTTAACACTTTTTTAAGAAATTAGACAAATCCCACGGAATTTGTAGATTTTATTCATATTTATATTGTTATAAATCTCGCAAAAACGAAATTTTTTGAAAGAATTTGGATAGTGGGGAAAATCGAAACCAGTGATATAATACTGTTTAGTCATGTATATTAAACACTCTGTGCAAGAATTAGCACAATCGGTTGGAATACAGAGATTTTATTAACGTTTATAGAAAAATCGTGTTTCTACCGCAAGAAATGAAGATTTATACAAATGGACGCTTTACACAAACAAACCCATATTCCCCTGTATGCGAACGTGAAATTGTTGTTATATATATAGGTGATTCCACACGAATTTAACTCTTTTTTAAGAAATTAGACAAATCCCACGGAATTTGTAGATTTTATTCTTATTTATATAGTTATAAATCTCGCAAAAACGAAATTTTTTTAAAGATTTTGGTTAGTGGGGAAAATCGAAACCAGTGACATAATACTGTTTAGTCATGTATATTAAACACCCTGTGAAAGAATTAGCACAATCGGTTGGAATACAGAGATTTTATTAACATTTATAGAAAAATCGTGTTTTAACCGCAAGAAATGACGATTTTTACAATTGGACGATTTACGCACACAAACCCATATACCCCTGCATGCGAACGTGAAATTGTTGTTATATATAGGTGATTCCACACGAATTTAACACTTTTTTAAGAAATTAGACAAATCCCACGGAATTTGTAGATTTTATTCATATTTATATAGTTATAAATCTCGCAAAAACGAAATTTTTTGAAAGATTTTGGGTAGTGGGGAAAATCGAAACCAGTGATATAATACTGTTTAGTCGTGTATATTAAACACTCTGTGAAAGAATTAGCACAATCGGTTGGAATACAGAGATTTTATTAACATTTATAGAAAAATCGTGTTTTTACCGCAAGAAACGACGATTTTTACAATTGGACGATTTACACATACAAACCCAGATTCCTCAGCATGCGAACGTGAAATTGTTGTTATATATATGTGATTCCACACGAATTTAAAACTTTTTTAAGAAATTAGACAAATCCCACGGATTTTGTAGATTTTATTCATAATTATGTAATTAAAAATCTCGCAAAAACGAAATTTTTTGAAAGATTTTCGTTTGTGGGGAAAATCGAAACCAGTGATATAATACTGTTCAATCATGTATATTAAACACTCTGTGCAAGAATTAGCACAATCGGTTGGAATACAGAGATTATATTAACGTTTATAGAAAAATCGTGTTTTTACCGCAAGAAACGACGATTTATACAATTGGACGCTATACACAAACGTACCCATATTCCCCTGCATGCGAACGTGACATTGTTAAATATAGGTGATTCCACACGAATTTAACACTTTTTTAAGAAATTAGACAATTCCCACGGAATTTGTAGATTTTATTCATATTTATATAGTTATAAATCTCGCAAAAACGAAATTTTTTGAAAGATTTTGGTTAGTGGGGAAAATTGAAACCAGTGACATAATACTGTTAAGTCATGTATATTAAACACTCTGTGAAAGAATTAGCACAATCGGTTGGAATACAGAGATTTTATTAACATTTATAGAAAAATCGTGTTTTTACCGCAAGAAACGACGATTTTTACAATTGGACGATTTACACATACAAACCCAGATTCCTCAACATGCGAACGTGAAATTGTTGTTATATATATGTGATTCCACACGAATTTAACTCTTTTTTAAGAAATTAGACAAATCCCACGGAATTTGTAGATTTTATTCATAATTATGTAATTAAAAATCTCGCAAAAACGAAATTTTTTGAAAGATTTTCGTTTGTGGGGAAAATCGAAACCAGTGATATAATACTGTTCAATCATGTATATTAAACACTCTGTGCAAGAATTAGCACAATCGGTTGGAATACAGAGATTATATTAACGTTTATAGAAAAATCGTGTTTTTACCGCAAGAAACGACGATTTATACAATTGGATTCTTTACACTAACGTACCCATATTTCCCTGCATGCGAACGTGACATTGTTATATATAGGTGATTCCACACGAATTTAACACTTTTTTAAAGAAAACAATCTGCCCTTCAATAAGAGTGATCACAAGAATCCAGAAAACAAACACATACATAGAAGTTTATATTGAAAATACATACAGTAATTTTAAAAAGTAATTAAAAAGAACGTGAAATTATTTTACTTGAAATAGAAATTGAATGCAAAATTTGAATTGAATCCTTCAGAATTTCTGTAAGGATTTTCTCAATATTGTAAATGTCAATCCCATTAATCTTAACAGGTTATATGTGTATTTGGATATGGTACCACGAACTTCAAAAAGAATTTTCTTGTATTGATCAACAATTAGCCATGATGTTATACTGCCTACTAAAATAAGGAATGCAAGGTTCACAAATTAATCTCTTTACAACATAAGTTTTGGCTGTTGTGCATCTCTTTCAAACCTTATAGTCGAGTCTAGTATTATTCCTGTGTTGTTTTTTCTTTTAACGACAATAACTGTTCGTCTTGTTTCTTTCGTTTTTTTATTGGGTTATTTTACGACGCTTTATCAACATCTAGGTTATTTAGCATCTGAATGAAATGAAGGTGATAATGCCTGTGAAATGAGTCCAGGGTTCAGCACCGAAAGTTACCCAGCAATTGCTCGTATTGGGTTGAGGGAAAACCCCAGAAAAAACTTCAATCAGGTAACTCTTGCCACGACCAGGATTCGAACCCGGGCCACCTGGTTTCGTGGCCAGACGCGCTGACCGTTACTCCACTTCGTCTTGTTGAATCATCTTTAAGATACAATGCACTTCTTCATGAACTTCTAATCCTTGTTGTCTTAGGTTGTCAGCAAGCATTATCCTTACCCTGTGATGGTGGTTGTTCCACAGTAACTCAATCTCTCGGCAGAAACCCAACAAATGTATAAGTGTTTAATTATCGTCACAGCCCAGGTGACAGCAACGGGTTGTGTTGAATGCTCCACTTGGGACTGATCGTACTGCAGAAAGATTGCATGACATCTTCACCACATTAATATATTCAGATGATGGCATGCCTTTTTTTATTGGATATCCAGGAATTTGTCATAGGACGTTCTGCATAAAAACTGACTCCTTTAACCCTTGTGTGACAGTCGACACCATAAAGAAAAAGATCTTTTTCTTAGTATTTCTCTCAGTTGCTGTCCTTTCTTCAAATTCGGAAATTTCTACTGAGATTGATGTCAGCTGTGACATTGGCTGGTACAGCTCGATTCAACGTTAATGGCCCCTGTCCTTGGTTGTTTGGCTAGTGAGCAAGCTGTGTGTTGCGTCACAAGAAAGAAACTTAATCACAAACGTGCATAGGAGGGGAAGAGGGAAGAGGAAGAATGATAATAATATCTATGCTCGAAGCTGAGGGACACTCATGTCAAGAAAATATAAGTCATCATGACATTGTTTAGTCAACGGACGTGTGGTTCGTAATGGGAAGCATGGAAGAATATTGTGTTTTAAGACAGAGTGTACCGCGACATGATAAGAAGGAAGTGTTAGGTGTTATGACTGCGCTGCTTGACCTGTGTGACCCAGTCCGCCAGTAGTGATGAGTGACTCGCTCTTAGTATTTCTATTTACTTTTTGCAAGGGCCAAAATCCCTGAATAAGCTGTACTTAGATGTACAGTATGTTGTTGTTTTCTAATGCCAGGCATTTGACAATAAAGTCATTTGACCTCTTGCACTCCAATATTTTTCAAAGATATTATCATGGCCAGCCACTGAAGCACAGATTTTGAGGTGTTCTGAATCCATTTCTTGGTTTGAGTTGCACAATGGGCAGTTAGGGGACTGATATATTCCAATTCTATGCAGGTGTTTGGCCAAACAATCATGGCCTGTTCCCAATCTAAATACTGCTACAGACGATTTTCGTGGTAAATCGGGAATTAACTGTGGATTATGATGCAGGGAGTTCCATTTTTTCCCTTGGGGTTGTGTTATAAAATTTTGTTCCTTGAAGTCTAAGTATGTAGATTTAATAAATCTTTTCACAGATTAATACGTAGAATTAGTAACAGGTCTGGAAGTAGCAGTCCTGCCCTTCTTTGCTAAAGCATCTGCATTCTCGTTTCCCAGGATTCCACAATGGGATGGTATCCATTGGAATACAATTTTTTTATTGAATGATATTAATTGAGAGAGCATTTTAGCTATTTCTGCTGTTTGAGATGAAGGTGTGTGTCTAGAGACTATTGATAGAATAGCTGCTTTGGAGTCTGACAATATAACTGCATTCTTAGATGTATTGATGTGGCATAGAAGATTCCTGAGACTTTCACATATTGCAATGATTTCTCCATCAAAACTTGTTGTTCCATATCCAAGAGATCTATAAAGTGAGAAGAGACAGCACGTAACACCTGCACAGCACCTTGTTCTCTGGAGATCAAGGATCCGTCGGTGTATAAATGAAGCCAGTTTTGTGGAGGGTGCCTAATATTAATTGTCTCTAAAGACAATTGTTTCATTATTTCAGTGTTTACTTCTGATTTCAGTATTTCTTCTGTTAAATTTATATTATATTCTATATTTAATAGAGAGATGTACATTATACAGTTCCTCATGCAGGGCATAAATTGCTGCTTTCTGGTTGGAAGATAAATTCCTCATCTTGTATTTGTAGTTTCCAATTATCCAGCATCCAGGAACTCACTTCTTTCCTCCATCTGTATTTGTTTAAATATAACTATGTTAGTCATTACTAGACATCGGATTTTAGGCACTAAAAATTGCAGTTTTAGGCGCCTAAAATAAGCTCAAAATTTGTAAAATTAGGCTCTATTTTAATTAAAATAGGCATTTTAGGCACATCAAGGTATCATACTTATTTCTTTCACTGAAGTTTTTAGTTATACACTAAAATACGCACAAAAAGTATGTTTAAACATTAAAAAAGAATACTATATTATATTTATAAACAGAGCTCCACAAATTTAATATATTGAAACTAATGAAATAATGATTATTGATATCAAGATTACTCATTTTAAGTTATTGAAATTCAGTTCCATGCTCAGACTTTATTATAATTATCTGCACAGTACACCACCAGAATTTTTTCTAAAGTCTCCACAGTTAACCTTTGCCTTTTGTCACTGAGAATCATTTTGAAAGCAGAAAAACTTCTTTCAACCGAAACTGGTGTGAGAGGCGCAAATTTTAAATTAGGTACAATAGAAACATCAATACTTACTGGAACATTTACACTTTCCCCCGATATCACTCTTGATACTTTTTCCAACAATGAAAATCCTACATTCTTATTTAATACGTTGTCCCACTTATTTTTAACTTTTTTCCCAGTTTCGCCCAAAGCAGAATGTATGTTCACTTGAGCTTCCTTTACTATTGCTATTTGGCTACAAAGAGATTGTTTTTCACGTTCTAATTGTTCAATGCTTGCAGGTATGAAAGAAAAGTTTGATGTTATGTAGGCAATATCGTTTTTCACTCGTGAGTCATTCAGACAATCTTTCACTGCTTTCACACACGCTGCACTATCAGTTTCAGGTAATTTATCAATAACTGTGACCACTTCTTTAAAATACTTAGAATAATACACTACTGACTGAATCCAGGTTCCCCATCGTGTAACAACCGGCTGAGGTGGGAGTGGGATATCTGGAAAGTTCTCTCTGAATATTGAAATCCTGGATGGGGCTTTACAAAAACATTTTTTTGTGTTAGAAATAAACGAATTGACAAGAGGAAATTCATTCCGGATTGTTTCAGAAACCCTGTGAAGGCCATGCGCTAGACAGGTTACATGCGTGAGGTTAGGATAAAATGTTTTAAGAAGTGGAGCTGCAGCAACCATGTATGAGGCAGCATCAGTGCAAAACAACAGAACTTTAGAATCGTCTATATTACCTGAGTATAAAGACTGTAGGCCTTTATTTACAAAATAAGCAATGGCTTGGCTATTCACTTTCGAAAGTTCCTTAACACATACGAGGTGTGGAATCGAAGGTCCATCAGGACTAAGTTTTCCTACTACCATATTTGCTATATACCTATTCATAGGATCTGAGGTTTCATCCACAGAGACCCATGTGTAAGAATCACCTATATCCTCCCGAATGGAAGCTAAAGTTTCATTGTATATTCTGTCTAAGTAATTTTTTCTTAGGGTCGACTCAGAGGGGATATTTTGTTTGCAGTATTTTTGTAAAAACTGTCTTAAAACCGGATTTTCAATTGCATTCCAGGGAATGTTAGCAGCAACAAACGCTCTGGTTAAATCAGCATAGAAATTGCTGCTGAGATTGGATGAAGTAGGCTGTGTTAGTAAAGTTTGTTGCAGTTGATTTTTCTGCTGAGCCTTATGAGCCGCTCCTTGCAATGCTGCTTTATGTGGCACTTCTTTTCTTGCGAAATCTAAAAATGTAAAGTAAACTGAATTAAAATAAAATTCTAATTGTTGTATTGCCGTATTTCTATCACAAAGTTAGTGGGTTCGAACAATCAAAATTTTAATGACCTGCAAATACTTTAACTATCGGAATTTAAAAGGTTAAAGTGTAGTGGTCTTAAAAAGAATTATACCTCAGGATAGCTCAGTCAATGTATAAATATTATAGGCCTACTCATTAAAATTAATAGAATTTATATATTTCAACTATTGTTACATACCTGTTTGCTACAAATCTTGCAGAATATTATTTTTCCATCATAAGAGAATTCTGAATATTCTGTTAGCCATTGCCGGATCAATGTAGATTTTGCACTTATATTTTTCGGCATTATCGCGTTAAACTTCACAGGAAAACGTCCTATCGCTCAAAACTTCTCAACACAAATAAGGTGAGGGAAAGAGCAACTGTTAACGAGCATTCAAATGAACCGTTGTTATTGAGATTCAATTGGACAAAAATACAAAGTTCCACTTATTGTTGCATTTCCTGGTAGTGTTAACACTAGGAGGGCCATTCTTTTAAATATTTTGTAACGGTTTTCCCTACTAATTCGCAGTTTTACGACTTTTCATAAATGTTTCAAAAACACTCTTTCTCCAAAAATTGTGATTTTATGACACTCTGAAGGGCAGTAAGGCTAATCGGTTTCAGAACGAAAACAGTCATTTTTATATTATAGTATATATCTGAATCGGTAGCAGTACATGTTGTGATTGTTGCCTGCTTCAAAACTAAGGTTGGTTCTTTGTCGGCATTTATGCCTCCAAACATGTTAAATTCGGTGAAATCTATTGCGAGTGTCGTGAGATTCAAAACATTTTGTTTCCTTTATCAATGGCTTCATGGCCGGTGTGAAGCAAACTTTCCACTTTTTAAATGCCTTAAATTTCGCAGTGAATGCATGTATAAATTATAAAAAGTAAGAGTAAAATGCGAAACTTTACAGTGAGTTAGGCATTTTTAGGCGAATATTAACAAATTAGGCTCTAATAACCGTTTTAGGGCATTTTAGGGCACTATAAAACTCTTTGAATACCTTTCAATTTCCATGAAACACAAATATTAATAATTATTTTTACTTTTCTCCTAAAGAAACAAAATAGGCATTTGCCCTAGAATCCGATGTCTGGTCATTACCCTCCCACCATTTTAAAATAATTGTTAGATCTAAAAAATTTCATAAAACAATAGTGAAAAGTTGCTTTTTTACTAAACTAGTGTGGTGGAGAAGGCTAAACATATTTGCTTTGTAGTTCCTATTATTCACAGCAGATATCTCTGAATGTACTTTTATTTGTGATTAGAGTTGTACAGTATGAAAAATGCATGTTCAGAAGCAAAGGATTGGGCTAACAACACTTGTCTATAAACATTCTGTGATCAGTAAAGTTGTACAAATTCCCATTGGATACAGCATTTAAGTGTCTTAAAGAAAACATGTTGTTGTTACGGGTAATTCTGGTTGATTGAATAGAAATTGTCTTTTCAAAGGTTTTGTAATAGTAATTTATTCCTAAAATTGTATTTCCAAACAGCATAAAATCTTTTTTTTACTGTATTAGTAAGATATTTTGTTTTCAAAATACATGTTATATGTCAACTTAATTTGTTTTCTATTCTTTCTGTGTTTGTGTATTTTATAGTTGCGTGTGTGTGTGTCATCCCTACCTGCATCCAACCAACTCTGTGAGTATCTCTCATTTAAAAGTGTTTCATTGTATTTGTGACAGAAATGGTGGTACAGTAAAATCCCTCTTATCCGGCACCCAAATAACCGGCAGTACCAAAACGACGACACTTTTGGCTAGGCAGAAAAAAAAATAGTCATTCATGCGAAAGAGAAGAATCTGACGAAAATGTGAGTAGTTTTCGTGGATTGCACATGCTGCATATTGTGTTTACTCTTTACACAGTTCACACGTGAAAACATAGACAAAAAAAAACCGTATGTCCCTGGAGTAGAGGGTAGCATCTGTAATCTGTCACTTGGACCTTGCAAACAATGTGCAGAGATGATACCTTTTAATTTAACATTTGAACTCGCCCGTTTCGAAGGGGTATTGGATGAGTCTAAATACGAAAGTGTGAAATTCTCTCTTCCTACAATACGTAAAAATTTCATTAAATTGATAGATAGTATCATGGCTATTACCACTAAGTGCTGCTGTTGCATAATGGATTCCGTGAAACACAAGCGAAATGTTCTTACGCTCAAATCATCGAGCGCTACTTCATAGTATAGTTGCGATGTTGGCTACACTGCTCTTCACGTCACACGATTCACATGACCACCATTTAAAATTGTCATAGGGTTACGAAAACTTTTAGTACTTTTTACGCTATTATGAACTGATGAATGTACAGTATTAAATATAAACATTGTACGTATTTTAAAATTTTATTTTTTAATTATTTATATTAAAATTATTAGATTTCAACATGGAAAAAAATATTTGTGCAGTATAGTGTTTTTTTACATAACCTATAAACATATTTTCCAATTATCCGAAAAAATCAGTTATCCGGCACTGGCTTTGTCCCACAGTTGCCGGACCAATAAAATTCTAATTATATTAGGTCTAATAATTAAAAATATTATAGATATTACAAACATAAGAACCAATAAAATGAATTGATTAATATTTACATCTCCATCTATGTAATCATCACTATACAAAATAATATACCGAATTGCACGATAAAATTATTCAGTGTAAATGAAATTCTTAACTTAAAGATTTAATCCATATTAACCAATATCATCCCATACGAGGAATTCTACTGTATAATGGTAGTTAAAATGAAGTAAAGTTTTACCTTCAGCAATGTAAGCACTGCTTACAGATCAAAATTACTAAAATAAAGAACGTCTTAATTTCACCAAGTAGTCTTCAGTAACTGTACCGCAGTTTAATGTGGCTTGAAGTATGTTTACATGAAGGCAATACTCTTACTATGCGCATTTTTGTGAGTGGATGTTTGGCTGGTTCAAAGAAAGAGGGAACTGAGTAGAACATATGACTGCTCATTGCTGTCCATGTAAGCATTTAGTGAGAATGCTGAAGGTGAATTGAGGCGCTGACATGGGAATGGTAGTAACTGTCGAAAACAAAATTTTCCAGGGGAAGCAAAAAACTAATTTATGAACACTTTCTCACTTACATTATTACAGAAACTGCTTTAAATGAAAGGCATACACTCATATTTGTGTTGCATATGAAATTTGAAAAGTCTGGCACAGATTTATCTGTGAAATCCTATTTTATGAAAATACAACATGAAATATCTCCTTAGCCAAACTGAGAATTAACATTATTTATACATTATGCACAAATTTTTCGGTAAAATGCATGATACTTTTCATCGAGGAAGTCTAACATAGATAACAAGTCTCTCTTTTTGGCATCAGGGACGACTGGTCTTCTTTCAAGGCGTTGCAAGCACTGCAAGTTAGTGATTGACGTTAATGACTGTCCTTTCTTAAAAATCCTGTGCTCTGTCCACATTTCAAGGTCATTAAATGACTATCTTGTTTTTATTAGAGGAAAATCAGCTCTTGAGAGTCTAATCCAGTTGAGGGTGCTGATTTTGATAGGAGTAGTATTCAAAAACCTTGTCACATTGTGCAGAAAAGTCAAAGAAATCCTCATCCTTCATCATTATTACATTATTAGGCCTTACCTCTTCTGGAACCATGGTCTTGCATCTTTTTTTTTCTTTTCTCTATGATGCCAAATTCCCTATCACATGGCATGTAGGAATGTTCTGAAACCAGGAATTTCAAGTCCACTGAATCAAAATGTTTCTTGGCAATAATGTAAATCAGGACCATTAGAATCATCCGATTCTTATTCTGCCCTGCATAGTTATCAGCCCATATTTGTCTAGACACTCTGATGTTGTAAAAGGAGTTACTACCTTCTCCGCGCCAACAGCTGTGTACATACAACTTACAACATCTAGTGACTACGTTTCCAACTTCGTTTCATTACATACGGACATACTACCTTCTCTGTGCCATTGGCATGGCCATTTACTACCTTCTCAATGAAAAACCTAAAAATTCGAATTTTTGGCAGTTACGACCTTTCCCATGTCAATGCCTAAATGTATACTAAGGTTACCAGACATCCTCATTTCAGAAAAGTCCCCAAATTTTTCTTTTTGTCTCCAAACAAAATTCATCTACGAATTTAATAATTTCTCCTCTGATATTCTCGGATATTATATATAACTATGAAACTACTGTTGAATATCGCAGTGCCTGGAGTATTCAGGCACGAGATAGAATATATGTTGAATGTAGTGTATATTAATGAGATCTCCGCCAGAGAGAGAAAAATTTGAAGAGACAATTCGTTAGTTTTTTTTCTTTCAAAAATATAGATGTACTTGACATGGATGAAATAATTTATTTGATGAAATTTCATACTTGAAGAAATATGTGACTCCAGAGAAAATAGCAAAATGGATTGAAAACAATGCTTATCTTCACTCAAAATGGAGTGAATTTTTTTTTTTTAATTTTTACCTTTATTTTTTTTTTCTTTCAAATATAGATGTAAGGTAAGTTGGGCTATAGCCACTGCCAGCATTTTTGGCGCATGTCCTTGAGTAAAAACCCAGTCAGTGAGCACTTATTGCCAGTGTAGCTGAGAACGGTACTACCCAACACGTCACATCAGCGATCTACCCATTGCGTCAAAGGCAAGACACACTTCGCGTTTCTGGGGTGTGTTCTTGAGTATACTGTCCAGTGAGGGGCATCTGTTGCCACTTCGGCTGAGAGTGGTACCATCTCCTAAACAGATGGGATGTCAGCAATCTGCCAATCACATTTGTCAGCTTTCTCGTCCACATTTTGTGGAAAAGAAAAGATACTTGCTCTTAATGTTCCCATTACTTATTTCACACGCCAGAAACGGTGGTACTGGCATCCCCTAAATATGAAAGTTCAACTTTGATGCATAGTAACACCTGAACCCTTTGTAATTTTAAAATAAGACTTTATTGGTATATTAATTTTGTGTATTTTCATCTTGTCCGTTTTATAAATGGTCGAAGCATGTTTTATGAAACACGTAAGTACAATTATAATGTTGAGGATACGCAGTTGCGCCGTGATATGGGACAAGAGCATCTCCAGGCTGTAACTTTCCGTAGTACAGGATAGAACATAATCAAGGGGCAAATGCGTATTCTCTGTTCTTTGAACTCAAATGCATGTTTCAAATTTTATTTTATTAATTCCTTTTGATAAGTTACGTATTTCGGCAATAAACGGTGTTCAGGGAATAAGATTAACACTCCCCGAGATGGCAGGACGAATCTCAAATGAGCTACAGAGATATGGACTGAAGTTACACTTGCCCCAGAATTGCACTTACCCCAATTCACCTTACTTGACATGGATGAAATAATTTATTTGATGAAATTTCATATTTGAATAAATATGTGACTCCAGAGAAAATAGAAAAATGGATTGAAAAAATGCTGATCCTCGTTCAAAATGGAGTGAATTTTTTTTATTTTTCCCTGAGAAAATTATTCCCTGTGCACAACTTAAAAAATTGATTGAACTATTTCTTTGTCTTACTGGAGTAATGCTTAGTGGAGAGAGTTTTTGCTTTAATGGACCTGATGTGGACATCCCAAAAATCCAGAATGAGTTTAGAAACTGTTCGAACTATGTTTGTTGTCTTAACAGATTTTAACATGGGCCTGTCAGAAGTTTGTTGCAAAATTGAGGATCCAGAGAACACCTGCTTAAAAAAATTCACTGTTCTGAATATACTAGTAGAATTGATATTTTTTGTGTGTAAATAGAATGAGTATTTGATTCTTTAAAGTGTGCACAAATAGGTAAGTGAATGGCTAACTATAGGTATCCTACAAGCAAAACTCAGCTCGGACTCCTCGCGGCGCGCATGCTATATCCCTCTTACTCCCCTGCAGTAGGCTTGAGAGCATGCTGGGAACGGGAGCATACGTCATCTGCGCGAGACAATCACGCCCGCTGGTTTCTGCGCACTGAGTTTTCCTTGTTGGATGTCTATAACAGAAATGCTAAAAGCAGTTTTTTCATATGTCAATATCCCCAGAAATTGTGAAAATAATCTGGTAACCTAAATTTATATGGTAGTTTTGCATAAAAAGAATTTTGTAGCACAGATACTTTATAAGCCCCAGAAAGGAGGCAGTGCACAGGATCAGAGGACGAGCGGCCTAGTTCACAAAAGGACTAGTTGAGGTAATAAAATTAGTTTTGTTTTCTTATATATCTGGTCAAGCAAACTGTCTCCTTTCTGAGACTTAGGAAGTATCTGTATGAAAAACTTTTTCCTAAGACTGTACTTGGGTCATCCAAAAATTAGTAGCAACACTTTAATTGACCACCACTGTGGTGTAGGTTGCAGTAGAGGCGTTGCTGAAATTTGCGACTAGTCAGTTCTGGCAAAGTCACGAAGCACAATACGTAGGGAATATGCATACATAGATAGTTGCTAACCACTAGGATCGCTACTATCGCTTCATTACAGACAATGCGAAATAGTACTGGCACAGTCTATTGTTCTTAGTACCCTCAACAACTCAAGCTTCGTGACTATATACTAGACTGGTTCTGGTCAGACCGGCGATCTCATTTGTCCGGGTCAGAAAGAATAAATCTGTTGCTGTAAATCGGGTATTATTTACATAATCTTGTTCTGTTTGGACATTTTACGGGCTATTGGTATTTCAGTGTCTGTGTGTGATCTGTAGATATATTTATTAATTTCATGATCTAGTGTGTTTGAATACAGAAACATAAAAAAAAATGAAGCGGAAACCGTGTGTATGTGCGAATCGGGCATCCGTTTCGAGGTTGTGCGTATTCTGAGAAGTGGAATCCATTTTCAGTGCTTATTTCAATATTATCAACACTGTATAATAATGTGTAAATAGGAGTTTAAGTCTTGGATATTACAGTATTCGATTTTTCATTTTATGTAATTCGGTGTGTCTATATTATAAAATAGCTACAACTTCGTATCTAGGTTAATTTGTGAAGATACAGTGCTCTTAGAGTAATCATGTAACTGTTTACTGCAGTGATTGTAGTGTAATAGCTTTTATAATCTGTATATTACTACTCGTACCAGTTTTCTACATGCAGCATTTTGTTACGCGATATAAGATTGGTAATGCTTGCTGCCAGACACTTTAATCAGCTGGACAAGGTGATGTGTGTTGTTCTACTCGACTAATTATTTAGACATTCACAATGCAATAAATTATTCTAACTTGATGTAATTCTGGAAGAATGAAAGACTGACTTTATTGCGAACTAATGATCGTGGTCTGATTTTGGAGATAACTTCATTCAGCCGTCAACGTTCTGCTTGTATCTTTGTAGTTGCACTGCGCCAGTATTTATATCGGAAGATGCAAAATACGTTTTTGTGATTGAGAGAGAGTGTTTCTTAATATAGCCTATTCAACGAAATTGCATTACACTGTTGTAAATTCAAGTATTGACAAGTTTAATGTTCTGATATTATATCTTTTTATAGTCCTAAAAGCCCGGGAGACTGATTTTGTATGTGAACCAGTAACCCATGGTTTGACTTTGCACAAAACAGATCAGCTGACTCTACCATCAGCGTATGACAATTGGTGCTTTCATGGTTATGAGTTGAGGCATTGCGTATAGTGTGTAGCGGAAAATATTAAACAGCTGTGTTTTAATAAAATTGTACTCATCGTGTGTATGTACTATGCCAAGCTGAGAACTTACAGTAATGTAGGCTAAATGATGACATTTAACCTGAGACATGTTACGAAGGATGGAGCGAATTATAACATGAAAAACATTGACTCGTGCAATATCATTCGGCAAAGCATTTTTTTATGACTTGGTACCATATTAATGGTAAAGTGCATTTTCTTGGAAATGTGTCGGTATGTTAATGCATAACGTCAAGATTTATACGCTAGTATTTCGAAAGACTACTGTTAGTCCTCTCCTGACGTTGGGAAATGGACTTTGTGAACAGAATCAAAGTAACTTATGTAGAAGCTGCTGTACGTAAAATGAATTCTTCCACCTTCAGATGATCTTCAGGAAGAAACGGCGGCAATTTCATTCGACAATGGTAAGTTTTTCATTACTTTGCATAAATTTTATATAGAAAGAAATGATTTGCGGAGCTATTTGATTAGCCTATAGACTATCGGTAGTGTGTATATGTGTGTCTGTTCGTTGTTTCTTTTTATTTATGTTTAATTTGAGTTTTAAATTTGTATGAGGACTACGGTTATGAATAATTAGATAGGTTAAATGAGGGGATAGCTTAAGCGACATGAGATCGAGGTATGTGACAAGGTTAGTTGAGGGGATATCTGAGCGACATGAGGCCGAATACTGTGAATTCAATTATTTAAGTAGGCCTATGTTTTCTTTCCCGTGCATAGTTGGAGAAACGCCGAAATTTCACCTATGGATTGTGTTGATGATATCCTATTTTCAATTTTTCGTGTTGTGACGTCATCGTTTGTTAAACTTTACGAAAATTAAGCGATAGCCTATAATGAAAGAATCTCAAGTGTTTTTTACGTTTAGTGTTGCCATCCTGATGTATTGTTCATGATTGTCGTCCGATGATCCGAGAATATTATTTTCGTTTGATAATTTGAGAGACATTGTTGTTTTCAGATACGTTACCAATGAAACAATTATACTATTAGGTTACTGTTCAGTCAATACTTATTACTTAAAACAATGACTTATATCATATAAAATATATTTTACTTTATTTTATTATGAGCGCTTTTGCCTTACTTACGGTATCATCAGGTGTCATCTGAACATTACATAAACACATTATAGAATATGTGGTTGACAACTTACAACACGCATGAATTATGCCATTACGACAAAAACTAGAAACTCAGATGAGTTTTTTTGGAGCATGTCATAGTGCATATGTGATTTTTAAAGTATTTGTACAACGTTGTCTAATATGGAAAAACCAGAATTACAAAGTATTATGCACAATAGATATGTATTAATTATAAAACAGTTAAAATGCAAACAATTTTAATGAACTAGTTATACATATTTGTTAAAATTACATCTGTGATATGATGACAAGTACTATCAGTTATCGAATCAAAGAAATATGTTTGTTGGTGGACGTTAGGGATATTTCCTATTGTTGCGACTGTTCCGTCGATTTTTGGAACACTTTCCTTCCAGGATCCCGATTTCCCGTTCATGCTGATTTTTTTAAAATCCTATCTTGACCTCATTGCCTTTATTTTTTTCTTCCTTCGCTCATTTGCGTATCATAGCCGTTTGAATTTCCCTGTCTTTATTCGTCATATCATTCTCTACATAGCACTCCTCTCTCGAATTTTTGTTTATTCCTCATTGCCTTGATTTTGTCTTCAAAATTTTTAATGGTAATTCGCACCGGGCCTCTATCTTTCCAATCTTTTCCTTTGTATCTCGCGTTTTTTGGAACAACGTCCTTTCAGAATTTCCATTTCCCTGTTGATGCTAATTTTTTGTAATCTTATCTTCACCTCATTGCTTTTATCTTTCTCTTCTTTCGCCCATTTGCGTATAGCCACTTGAATTTCTCTCGTTTCGTCATATCATCCTCTACATAGCACTCTTCTCACGTGAGTTTTTTATTATTCCTCATTACCCTGACTTTGTATTAATATTTTTCATGGTAATTCGCATCAGGCCTCTACTTTTCCAATCTTATCTTGCGTTTTTTGGAACAACATCCTTTCAGGATTTCTATTTCTCTGTTGATGCTAATTCTTTGAAATCGTATTTTCATCTCACTGCCTTTATCTTTCACCTTTTTCGCCCATTTGCGTATAGCCGCTTGAATTTCTCTCTCTTCTTCCTGTCATCATCTACATAGCACGCTTCTGTGAGTTTTCGTATTTTCCTCATTACTCTGACCTTGCCTTCAAAATTTTTCATGGTAATTCGTACCAGGCCTCTATTTTTCCAGTCTTTTCCTATGTATCTCACGTCATTGTTCGGCACTTCTATTTGTTTTCTTGAAGATCTCATTCACTGTTTCTAGTGTAGTATCTCTTTGTTTATTTCTATTTCGGTTCTTTTGATAACGTTGTTGTTTCTTTCGCTTCCGTGCCTTCTTTTCTCTTCCTCTTCGATAGCTTTAATGCGCTGCTCCATCGTTTTCAATTTAATTTCTATCGTGTCGTTTCTATTGCCTATCATTATTTTCATTCTTTCTCTATCTTGTTTCCAAGCTTCCTCTCTATTCTTGAGTTCGACTCTCATTGCTTCTAACTCTTTTATTGTGTCCTCTCTGAATGCCTCGTTCTGTTTTTTTAATGTCCGTAAGTTCTGCTACGATTTTCGAGAGAAACTCATTTTTTATTTTCTTGTTACTACTTTCTTCGTCGCTATTATGCTGCCTTCTCGAATCCTTCATTTTATTGCTGGTTTGTCTGCTCATTACGGTGTAGGTAGTGGGGTCCGTTATTAGTCTTGCGGAGGCGGTGATGGTATGCCTCTACGCGCACCACTTCTTCTTCGCTCCATTGGGTGCCTTCCTCCACACCAGACTATGACATCTCGCCATGCCACACATCTAGTGGGAGGTAATGGTATGGAGCCCGTTGTTAGTCCCGCGGAGGCGGTGATGGTATGCCTCTACGCGCACCACTTCTTCTTCGCTCCATTGGGCCCTTCCTCCACACCAGACGCATGACATCTCGCCATGCCCCACATCTAGTGGGAGGTAATGATATGGAGTCCGTTGTTAGTCCCGCGGAGGCGTTGATGATATGCCTCTAGGCGCACCACTTTTTCTTCGCTCCATTGGGTGCCTTCCTCCACACCAGACGCATGACATCTCGCCATGCGACACATCTAGTGGGAGGTAATGGTATGGAGTCCGTTGTTAGTCCCGCGGAGGCGTTGATGGTATGCCTCTACGCGCACCACTTCTTCGCTCCATTGGGGCCTTCCTCCACACCAGACGCATGACATCTCGCCATGCCACACATCTAGTGGGAGGTAATGGTATGGAGCCCGTTGTTAGTCCCGCGGAGGCGTTGATGGTATGCCTCTACGCGCACCACTTCTTCTTCGCTCCATTGGGGCCTTCTTCCACACCAGACGCATGACATCTCGCCATGCCACACATCTAGTGGGAGGTAATGGTATGGAGCCCGTTGTTAGTCCCGCGAAGGCGTTGATGGTATGCCTCTACACGCACCACTTCTTCTTCGCTCCATTGGGGCCTTCCTCCACACCAGACGCATGACATCTCGCCATGCCACACATCTAGTGGGAGGTAATGGTATGGAGTCCGTTGTTAGTCCCGCGGAGGCGGTGATGGTATGCCTCTACGCGCACCACTTCTTCTTCGCTCCATTGGGGTCTTCCTCCACACCAGACACATGACATCTCGCCATGCCACACATCTAGTGGGAGGTAATGGTATGGAGTCCGTTGTTAGTCCCGCGGAGGCGTTGATGATTTGCCTCTAGGCGCACCACTTTTTCTTCGCTCCATTGGGTGCCTTCCTCCACACCAGACGCATGACATCTCGCCATGCCACACATCTAGTGGGAGGTAATGGTATGGAGTCCGTTGTTAGTCCCGCGGAGGCGTTGATGGTATGCCTCTACGCGCACCACTTCTTCTTCGCTCCATTGGGGCCTTCCTCCACACCAGACTATGACATCTCGCCATGCCACACATCTAGTGGGAGGTAATGGTATGGAGCCCGTTGTTAGTCCCGCGGAGGCGTTGATGGTATGCCTCTACGCGCACCACTTCTTCTTCGCTCCATTGGGGCCTTCCTCCACACCAGACGCATGACATCTCGCCATGCCCCACATCTAGTGGGAGGTAATGGTATGGAGTCCGTTGTTAGTCCCGCGGAGGCGGTGATGATATGCCTCTACGCGCACCACTTCTTCTTCGCTCCATTGGGGTCTTCCTCCACACCAGACGCATGACATCTCGCCATGCCACACATCTAGTGGGAGGTAATGGTATGGAGTCCGTTGTTAGTCCCGCGGAGGCGTTGATGATATGCCTCTAGGCGCACCACTTTTTCTTCGCTCCATTGGGTGCCTTCCTCCACACCAGACGCATGACATCTCGCCATGCCACACATCTAGTGGGAGGTAATGGTATGGAGTCCGTTGTTAGTCCCGCGGAGGCGTTGATGGTATGCCTCTACGCGCACCACTTCTTCTTCGCTCCATTGGGGCCTTCCTCCACACCAGACGCATGACATCTCGCCATGCCACACATCTAGCGGGAGGTAATGGTATGGAGCCCGTTGTTAGTCCCGCGGAGGCGTTGATGGTATGCCTCTACGCGCACCACTTCTTCTTCGCTCCATTGGGGCCTTCCTCCACACCAGACGCATGACATCTCGCCATGCCCCACATCTAGTGGGAGGTAATGGTATGGAGTCCGTTGTTAGTCCCGCGGAGGCGGTGATGGTATGCCTCTACGCGCACCACTTCTTCTTCGCTCCATTGGGGCCTTCCTCCACACCAGACGCATGACATCTCGCCATGCGACACATCTAGTGGGAGGTAATGGTATGGAGTCCGTTGTTAGTCCCGCGGAGGCGTTGATGGTATGCCACTACGCGCACCACTTCTTCTTCGCTCCATTGGGGCCTTCCTCCACACCAGACGCATGACATCTCGCCATGCCACACATCTAGTGGGAGGCAATGGTATGGAGTCCGTTGTTAGTCCCGCGGAGGCGTAGGTGTTATGCCTCTACGCACACCACCTCTTGGTTGCTCCATTTAGTGCCTCCTCCACACCAGACGCATGACATCTCGCCATGTCATACATCTGGTGGGAGGTTGTGGTGTGGAGAGCTGGTATGTGAGGTGGGAGGCCTGGTAATTGTGCGGAGGCGTAGGTGTTATGCCTCTACGCACACCACCTCTTGGTTGCTCCATTTAGTGCCTTCCTCCACACCAGACGCATGACACCTCGCCATGCCATACATCTGGTGGGAGGTTGTGGTGTGGAGAGCTGGTATGTGAGGTGGGAGGCCTGGTAATTGTGCGGAGGCGTAGGTATTATGCCTCTACGCACACCACCTCTTAGTTGCTCCATTTAGTACCTTCCTCCACACCAGACGCATGACACTTCGCCATGCCATACATCTGGTGGGAGGTTGTGGTGTGGAGAGGTGTTGAGGTGGTAAGCCTGATGTTATTGGCTGGCGGGGTCTGGGCGGCGAGTTTACTGTGCCTACAACAAAATTATATATAAAAAAATAATATACCGATACTGGACATAGTATTACAAAATTATAAAATAAATTCATACATAATAAATTACTATAGTAAATAGACATTTTGTTCTCAATAATAAAAGTGAAAATCGTGATACTTGTAGTCTTTTTTTTTGAATACTATGAACAATCAGGAATTTCCTGGTTTTAGTTTTAAAGATCTTGTTGGTTTGTACAGTGTTTATTTCCATCTGGAAGTTTGTTATAGGATTTACCCCCTGTCACAGAAGATTTCTAATTTTGTGAGTTCCAGGTTGTGATTTTTTTTCTTTTTGTGAATGTCAATTTATTCTGATAATTTATTTTGTTAAGTTCTTTCATACACGCTTTATAATCTGTGGTCATATCGCATAGTTAGGAATTGTGAGGTTACCAGTAGGCAGTTTTTACTATTGTTGAGTTCCTGTTTCTATTGGTTGTTGTAGATGACTAACGTTCATTTAAGTGATTATAAATGTTTGATTAATGTTTGTGGTATTGGTGATTGGGACGATGATGAATCATGACATGCAAATTCCCAATCCCACATTTGCATCTGTGACAGAGGGAAACCATGAAAATTCTCAGTCAGATTGGTCGGCAACGGGTTTTGAACCCGGGACCTCTCGAATGCGAGTCTCAAACGCTACCGCCTGAGCCAACTCGTTTAGTATATTCTGGCATTGTGTGTATGAATGAGTTGATTAGAGATATTAATATAATTTTCGTTATATGATATTATTATGATGATATAATATAATATGATGATATTAATGATATGATAATATTAATATAATCACTTGCATTATATGTAGGGAATTTAACGAACTAAATGCTTGTCTGCATGAATCTGTATGTTTAAGTTGAAAGTATATCTAAGAGCTCTCTTCTGAAGATGGAAATACTGTTGGTATATTTGGACGAAGTTACGCAATAATAGACCAAGCGACAGTTCGAAAAAAAGAGAGAGAGAGAGAGAGACTTGCACAGATCTGTTGATGGCAGGCTAATTTAACTCGGAAAAAATCAAGAATGGGATATCTGAATTTTGCTGCTATTTATAAACAAAAATTCATTTATTGCATAAAATTAATTTGTTTATTTTACTTTGAAATATTAATTCAACTGCTGGTCTCTTATAAAAATCGGTTTGCCTTTTTTTTGGTATTATTTGTACTATTTTTTTTTGTAATAGTATGAATGTTATAATATTTCTTGCATAAAATGTTTTATATAAAAAAAACATTTATTTCAATGGCCAGTATCTCGAAACAAGGTTTGGCGCTTGGTCTCTCATTGCAAAACTCCGTCCATTTACTTGCACTATGACCCCAGACCCAATAGGAAAGAAATGGGTTCTATCAGATTATTATGTATCGTTAAATCATCTGTGTCAAGGAATTTGGCTAATCTTCGGAGTGAATAAAAATTACTATTAAATCCAGACGTTTTAGATGGGGCAGGGCATGTAGCGTGTATGGGCGAATCCAGAAATGCATATACAATGCTAGTTTGGAGGCCGGAGGGAAAAACTTTGGGGAGACCGAGACGTTGATGGGAGGATAATATTAAAATGGATTTGAGGGAGGTGGGAGATGATGTTAGAGACTGGATTAACCTTGCACAGGATAGGGACCGATGGCGAGCTTACGTGAGGGCGGCACTGAATCTGCAGATTCCTTAAAAGCCATTTGTAAGTAAGTTAGTAACTGATTTTGTCACAAAAATTTGGTCAATGTTGATATTCGAAGTCAGATGTTTAACGATATAAATAAACCAAGGAATTTAGTATTGCTTGATTTACTGATATTAATGCATACATGAAAAAAAATAATCTTATTTCGTCTTGTTTGAAATACAATATAATTAGTTTTGGCGGAGTTAATATTAAATAAGTTATGACTTTCAAAGAATTGGGTAACATGTTCTTGAATTGGAAGGTGAGATCTCGAAATTTTCGATATTTGAGTTGTAGTTGAGAATTTGATGTATCATCACCATTCATAAAAAAAATCTCCATTTTGTAAGGATGATTGTTCGTTAACATAAATTACAAACAAGAGGTGTCGCAAAATCGACACTCGAATTACCCTACATTACTTAGGTACCCTGTCATGAGAGGTCCCTGAGAAATGCTAAGAAATTAGAGTAAGACACGTTTCAGCAGGAATAAATTATTTTTAAAAGCCAGAAATAAATAATCTACCTATCCCACCATTAACCTCGACTAAGGGTTGCAACAGGAAGAGAAAAATCCACGAGAAGAAAGTTGTTTGCTGGCAAACGGGGATTTCGAAGAGTGCACAAATATTTAACATACAAACGGATCACCTCCTCCAGAATCATGATGATGATGATGATGATGATGATGATAATGATGAGATACCTTATAAAGATGGAAAAATGGACAGATTTAAAGAATTTACAGCTTATTATTTAAATACATCTCAGTTGTGCCATAACATTTAAAATTAATTACAGAAGATACTGAGAGATGAAAAACGTTTCAGCTGCCTTTTCTAAGGCTTACCATGAAGATTGAGAGTATCTATAAATACAAACAAGATAATATTTTAATTTGTGTATGCTAGTAATTTTTAATGCAATAGTACTAGAACTGTTTTTGTTTTGTTTATGTAACTTTGAGTGAGCAGCTATCACTTTCGAGAAGTTATTCCATTTTAATTTTTAAGAATATAAACAATAAACATAAATGTAGCAATTATCTTTCACTTCCTAGCCTTCATTTTTATATTTAAAAAGAATGGGAATATTTATCAGTAGGCCTACTCTATAGCATGCCTATTCGTCAAACAAGTTTAATAAAACTGTGCTCAAAAGATAAATTGCAAATGAAGGGAATACCTATGTCAGTGAATGATTATTAAGGAAGGTGAATAAGAGAAATAATTACACATAGCACCCTAGGATAGCACCTATTGTAAAATTAGAACAAAAGTTTAGTAAAGCACTTAAAGAAGGCATACAGTTGCGAAACTAATATAAACATCCTTGTAATAAACCATAAAGTATATATATATAGCTTAAAAACTGATTTCAGTAAATGTTTACCATTAGATTTAGTATTACAAGGATTACAGGAAGCCTATAAGTAACACTCTCTGTCAACTACGTAACATAATACTCAGTACTCACCCTGTGGTCGTAGTAGACCGTGAACTGTTCTAATGTTATAGATGGTCTTCGTGGGCCCAGACCCATATCAATAATGTCCCTGCCGTCAGTTATGTCTCGGCGACCTAGATGCACCTGTTAAAAGAAAAGTAACTAATTAAAATAATGTCGAAAATACATAGCTGAATTATGTAGTGTGTTCATTAAGTATAGAATATTGCTCTTAATGTCTTAAATTTTAATTTGGCAGGAAAAAGTTTCACACAAAAGCTGTTAGAGATAAACCAGTGTTCGAAAAACGTTATTCAGGCATATAGATTTTGACAGTAAACTTAATTTTTTTCAAAATGGCATCCTATTTTAATTCAGTCTCCATTAAATTTTACCCGTTTCATATCTTTTAACTCTTTATTAAACTTGAGACAAATAAATAAAATATGTAAAATCATGTGAAATAGGTCATAAAAATAAACAAAACACTATCACGAATCAAACTTTTTAACAAATGCTCAAAATGAGAACTATTCACAGCCAATGCCCCAATCTATCACGAAAACAGCCCATTGTCTTTCTGACAGTTAAATGACTGATCTGTTCTATCTCATATCTACGATTAGAATGTATCAGAATAAATCAAGAAATACTGAAGTTCTGTGAATTACTTTTCTTCATTTTGAGTATCCCTTGTAAAGATTGGTTGGTGATAGGCCTAGTGTAAATATTAAAAACAGCATGTTTTAGTGTACAGTAGTGGGAAAAAAAACCGGACGATTTCAGAGCCTTGTTCACTCCAGAGCACGATAAGCTGGTAACTAAGACTTTCGTGGTTCGAATCCTGCCTGGGAAGAAAACTTTGTTTTTTTTCCATTTATTCCCAATACTTTTCGATAGCTGGAAAAATTCATGTTCTGGGAATAATAAGGTAATTAAGTAGTAAAATATCGCTGCAATCGAAAAGTATTGGGAATAAGGAACAAAAAAAGTTTCCTGCCCAGGCAGGATTCGAACCACGAAAGTCTTAGTTACCAGTATATCGTGCTCTGGAGTGAACAAGGCTCTGAAATCAGCTACAAGGGTCGGTCCGGTTTTTTTGCCACTACTGTACATAGTGTAAATAATTTTAATTGTAAATATTAGTGTAATATTGTTAAAGTGGTCCATGTTTTGTTCCGCCCTACTTGACGAAACAAGAGACGCGTGAGCCTTCAGTCAAGTACTTCGCTTACTATATGGACGTGCGTCGTTTACATAAAACTCCAGTGATACTCTGTCTTGTAGCCTTCTGGGATTAAGTACGATCCCTACTGATTACAGGTAGGCTACATTTTATTAGGTTTACAAAACTCTGCCCGAGAATATTTATGAACTCAGAAATAACCCGAGAACTTGTGATGAGAGAAATGATATGGATATGTAATTGAATAGAATGAACATGACCTTAATGATGTTAATGCCCAATATGGCGAAATGGGAGAACCCCGAAAATATCCCAACTGCGACTTTATACGTCACAAGTATCAGTGAAATATTCCAGACCTAACTGGGATGGATTCGAACCATGACCGACAACGTGACAATATAATAGTTTACACCAAAAATCGGCAACATTTTTTTTTCCACAATTTTTTAGCTACAGAGTTGAAATTTTTACAGAATATACATATCAATATCATAAGTACAAGTTTTTAATTTCAATCTTTTCTCATAAACACTTTAAAAAAAATTAAACTTATTTTGCCCTCTTAATTTTTTTCGTAGTGGAAAACTTATTTCTTAAAAAATATAATTTTTTTATCTTTAAGGTAACACTGCATATTGTGTAATGGAGCATTAGTAATGTCCTAGTCTAATTTGTAATTTGTAAAAAAAAATATAGCCTAATTGCTTCAATGTTCAAACATTAATAAAATTAATAGTGATTTTTATCAATTCTGCTCTCACATGCCACTTCATAAAAAAGTATGCACTTTTTTTCGTGGGGTTCATCGCTGTGGATAATGGTTAGCACATGTGACACTGCAACGAGCGAGCACGGTTCAAATCCTGGTTGAGACAAGTAACCTGTTTCATGTTTTTCCCGTGGTTTTCCCTCAACCCATTAAAGTGATGTACCACTCAAAGAAGTCGATTTTTGACAAATTTGATCGTCTTTTTATTTTCGCGCAAAAAAAAATGTACGGTCCCATGAGGAGTATTTTTGTGAAAATTTTATCTCAATACCTTAATTATAATAATAATCCGTGGCGCTATAGCCCTTGAAGGGCCTAGATCAACCAGCCGTCTGCTGGCCTTACGCCCACATGCCGAAGCAGAGGTGGACGATCATCCAACCAGAATGGAGGTATCGTGTGGTTAGCACGATGATCCCCCCAGCCGTTATAGCTGGCATTCGCAACCGGATTTCGCTACCTATCATAGCTCCCCAAGTGCATCATGATTCTGGGTGGGCACCGGTCCCATACACTGGCCGAAACCTTAATTATAAGTAGGCCTATACTTTTATATAATTTGGTAGAAGTTATGGTAATTCACGAGTTATATGTAACAAAAACTTTAAATTTAGTAATCTCAAAAAAAAAAAAAAAAAAGATCGATCAAATTACTTTCAAATGGCAAATTGTGAATTAAGCTAATACATCTGTCAATGAAGAAGTGTGGATAAAACGAAAACAATAAGATCTGTTTACTTGTGTTAGTGAAACAAAATCAAATTGTATAATGGACGGCTAGCAATTACGAAACTGATATTAAAATCCTTGTTCCATGGTTAAAAAATTGATTTCAATAAATGTTTCGGCCTATCATATGAAAATTCAGTGTTACAACGATTATGGAAAGAATATAAGCAATATACAGGGCTTTCATTTCAAAACTTCCAAGTCTAAATAACTATGTACTATTTGAATTAAATTACATTAAATTAAATTCAAACAAAAAACGCGTCAATTTAGATATTTAGGAATAAGTTAAAACGAGTATTAATTGCGTTTTAGTTTTAATCCGCTCGATCCTCACCCACTGTTTGAAATTTCAAATGACAATTAACTCTGATTTTAAACTTACCCCTCAATATCTAAATTGACGTGCTTTTTGTTTAAGTTAAATTTAATGAAATTTTGAAATGAATGTCCTGTATATAAATTACTATTATCTATATATAACCAAAAGTTACTTACCTGACGTCGTGTCACAAGCAAGACTACAAATTGACGGTCTACTACACGCCCGTAGATCTGTGAAAAGAAAAGAAACTTGTAAATCATGTTAAAAATCTCAGTGGACTATATATATTCTAGTGCATTTTATTAATCAGTTTAATATATATTAATATTTAGTAACGTATTCGGTATACTGACCTCGGTTAAATCCAATACTTATATCTAATATTTTCGGTCCGTGGCTAACATATCCATCATTGCCTCGTATGTAGTCGAAACACACGACGCAGGAAAATATAGTTCCGTATTCGAGGATCATAACTTTGTATTTGTTTTAGAAGCAAATTTAAATTTTAGTTAGTACTAGATACGATAAAGCTTATAACTTAACTCATACGTACAACATTATGAAAAGAAAGGGCACTTTTATATTCTATTTACTACGAAAGCGGATAAAAACGAAGAGTATTAACCATACGAAGGTAATATGTTCCTGCAACAAGTTAGCGTCACTTGATCTTGAGCTTGTCCACGTAGGTAAGCAAATAATAGTAGGACTTCTGCATCCTCAGTGTATGTGGTTAACATAACACCTTTGTCCGCCAGCGATTGGCCTTACACGAAAGCTTGAAATAATTTAATTAAGTTGGCAGTAATTGTTTCCTAAGCAAACGAATGCATAGTAGTGACGTTAGGTCTACTTTGACGAGTAACGAGAAATTTTTAACATGAAACAGAATGTACAGCAGTGGGTGGGATCACGTGCTGAGAATCGGTGGCGCTAAGCTGCGGCCAATCAAGCCTCATTTCAGTCACGTGATACTGTTTACTTTAGAAATGAATTTCTTGCTTTAGTTGAACCTAAATGCTTCACATCTACTGCTTTCTTACATGGTACAAATTATGGTACACATCTATATAATTTGATAATAGTACATTATGCAACGGACCTATAATGGTAGCAATTAAGACGCAAGTATGTTTGTTTATGAAACAAGCGCAAGCGAGTTTCATAATTTTCATACGAGCGTCTTAATTACCATTATAGGCAAGTTTCATACGACTTTTTATGCTCGACCATATTTCTAACTTGAAATTATTCAAAATTAGGTCATGTTATGGTTATGTGCGAACTGACCTGAATTGTGAGATGTGCGCATACGCGAAAGTATTGACTTTTTCCGAGGCCGAATGTCATTGACCTTGATAGAGAATAAGATGAACTTTAGTCTGATATATCCTGGAAATTGATTTAGAATTTAAAAACGAGATGACAAATTGAATTTATTTTAATATTATTTACAATTAACGCTAATTATTATTGTAACAGAACATAATCTTCTGCGACAGTATTGGATTTCCAGCCTCCGTGACTTTTCGCTAATTGTCTTTCGATTGCATGTCCGAGATTCGATACTTGCGGTTTTATAACGGTACAAAGGTGACTTGTCATTGGCTGAACACCTGAACTTTAATGAATAGGTGTACTTTAATGAGGTGCATTAAAGAGCTACTACCAGGTGTATAATTACTACATTTCGGCATGGTCGAGCATAAAAAAATTAATCCAAAATTGGCTACTTTTAATAATGAAATTTTCAAATCCAGGATTAAACAACTCAAACTTCCCTACTTATATATATATATATATATATATATATATATATTATGCATTGTAAAGCAAGTTTATTTCTTCCCAAAGTATATTATTTCTCTCAATCTTATCTTTGTTACAAGCCTATATCAACATGATTTGCCACTGATTACACTAATAACAGTATTAACCAATCACCAATCTCAACATTATCCTTCTTCACTCTGAAATTATGGTATAAATCATCTCAATTATTACTAGTATTATTGTTATTATCTTTATTACTATCATCTTAAAGTAGCTACTTCTTAAGTATCTTATACTGGTGTTTAAATGTTAGTATACATAGTATTTATATTCGTGATTTATGTATGTTTCTGTCTATCTACTCCTCTCAAGAATCTGATTAAGGTACGGGGGTTGGGACATAAGTCATAGCAACTATTTCTTTTTGTGAGAATTCGAGCATGGGTGGAAAATGTGAAATATACAGATGAAAGGACAAGGAATGGACGTAATGTACGGACATTTAACAACATGTCAATATTTTGCTCCTCATGTTTGTTACGGTCGTTGCCATAACACAGGCTCCGCCAAGTCGAGTCAAGATCGCGAGAGGGCGTACAGGCCTGCTTACGGCTTCCACTGCGGGCAGTACACTTGTACACTGCAGTCTATCAGTGATGGAACCTATCGAGGTCGCTTGGGGGCACCGGTGCACTGCATTTTGCACCAGGAATATTTATGTGCTAAAACATGAACCTTAGCAATGTAATGGATGTTGTTATGCGAACAATTAATTTCATAAGGTCTAAAGGACTCAATCACAGGGACTTCAAGGCACTGCTTGATGGTATTAACAGTATGGGGATTTACTCTACCATACCGAGGTAAGGTGGTGAAGTCGAAAAATTCTGGAACGTTTTCTCGCACTTAGAAATGAAATTGCCTTATTTATGGATGTACATGGGAAACCTGTTAGAAGCCGTGGACATGAAAGAATATATAAGAATAATGCAACAATTGTGCGAAGTTTCGAACGTAGATTTGAGGATATTAGAAATCTTGAACAACAATTTAAGATATTTGCAATATCTTTTTCAGTGAGTGTCTTGGATATTCCTGCTGAACTACAATTAGAAATACTTGATTTACAAAGCGATATTGAGCTAAAGGATAAGTATCAAAACAAAAAGTATTAACCATTTCTATACTTGTTTTCCACGAGAAAGGTTTCCTAAACAGTACAATCTTGCTGCAAGAACGTTGTAAATGTTCGGGACAACCTACGTATGCGAAACACTGTTTTGTTTAATGAAGTTTACAAAGTCACGTCACAGAAACAACTAAGTGATGAACAATTGAAAGCATGTTTGCGATTGGCTGGTACTAAAACAATAGCTCCGAGAATTAAATAGCTGCTTACTAACAGAAAACTGCAAAAATCGCAGCGGATCTCTGATGTTTAAGAAAAAGTACTATTATTAGAGAATTGTATTTGAATGACAACGTTTGTACTGTTGTTTTATTTTGTTAATTGAATTGTATAGCAATGAGAAGAAGACAAACAGTATATTAATCTGTATAAAAGTGTATATTTTGTTTTGTTTCATTATTGTGCAAACATGCAAAAATTTGTTTCGTATATAGTTAACTGTACAAAATTGTATAGAGTACTGTTTTTCAGTATAGTGCAATTAACAGTGAAAGCGTGCTTCAATTAAAAGCTGAAATTAATTTACATTCTTATCACAAATTTGGTTCACATACAAGTTCTTAGCTCCGCCACTGTGGAAGCAGCTACCCTTGCCCGCAGCCGTACGTCAGGGCTTGAGGGTTTGTACGTACGCACGAGAGTGTAGTCACTTGACGGTCCCTGCCATAACATTACAGGGGTCCTGTGCCAGAATCATTACAGCACACATACCCGTTCTAAATGCCCTCAAATTAGCTATCCATCTCGCTACTGCCCGATATGGAAGGGCATTATTCCCGACAGCTTCTACCAACAGTATTGTTGTTACCATAACGGACTGAAGTAAAGTTGGAAAAAGAACATCTTCTTTTAAGGGAAAAGTGTTGTGAAATAATGGTGAAAAATTAAGAAAATACGTTTTTTTCTGTTCGTATTTATATTTGAACCTTCTAGTTTTATAATATGCTTTCATTTCCTACTTGAGAGCCCTTCAAACTGTGTCACATGAAAGCGTTTGGTTTAAAAAGTAATGCTGGGTGCATTGTAAGCATAAAAATGTTTTATTCAAACTTGCTGGATCCATCTTGACCACATGTACAATTTCTTATCCAGAAGACAATGGTTGCATGATAGGCCTACTTTATAGTTAATGCGTGCTAGCTGTTGATATTGATTTACAATAGGCAGATTTCGTAATTAATATTGCGACTCCTGTTATCCAAGCCAAATTCGATGACCCAGTTGAAAAGGGAAACAACTCAAAATTTAAACTTTTGAACAATCTGAATTTTAAAGCTTCGTAACTCATGGTTGAAATGAGACATTTTTGAAGAGCATGTGCCAATGAATGATTATGAATCAAAGGATGTGGATAAAAAGGAGACAGTAACTCATAGCAACTTTGTGTGGGTGAAATAAAATAAAAATTCTTAAAGTAGCTTAAGGGGTTAGGTATACTTTACAGCAGTAAATTTTTTTGGAAATATTCAACATTTTTTCCTCCATTAGTGTACCTTGTACAATAATGAAAATTGGTATGTGTAAAACACTATCCTTCTGCTATATGAAAAAAAATATATATTTTTACGATTTAAAAGAAAATATTTGTTTTTTTGTTTTTTTTTTTTTTTTCAAAATTCAAAATTCACTGTGCAGTAATGGAGCGTTTCCCTCATAACTCATAAACTTTTTAACTTTTTCATGTTCTTTCTTTTTTTATTTTATTGCTGAAATTCATGTTTACAACATCATGCTCTTTCAATTATATCCCAACAATATATTTTTTTATTTTGTGTTAGATATTTGACCATTTTGTAAAATGAATTTGTTTTTTATCAGACAATCTATCAAAGGTAGAGAAGTGATTTTTGCATCATATTGTAGATATGACATGCATAAATACACACAAAAAATGTTTATCACAGAATGTTGGATACTTTTTGAGTTATGAGGAAAACGCTTCATCACTGCACAGTGAACTTTGAATTTTGAAAAAATATATATATAAATAATTTTTTTTTTAAATCGTAAAAATATATGTATCATATAGCACAAGGACAGTGTTTTACACATACTAATTTTCATTTTTGTACAAGATAGAGTAATGGAGGAAAAAAAATATTGAATATTTCCAAAATGTTACTCCTTTAAGCTGTACCTAACCCCTTAAGGTACAGTATATAATCCGAAACTTATAAAATCTCTGTTCTAAATCTATTTTCAAAAATATTTTTCAAGCATTTCATTTCATATGAAAATTCAGTCATATAACTATTACAGATAGCCTGTAAGGAATATACACTATGTATGATGTATGGACATTGAAGAATTACTTACCACTCGGCGTTCGTACACGTAGTTTTGCTGGTACGTGGTCTCAATCTATAAAAAAAACACAAACCAACAATAAGTATGCAGAAAATATATAACTGGACCAAATATCTCACTACCATTATTAATGTTCTTAGTATATACAGAACAGGGGCGGCTCTACAATAAAAACTGCAGAGCTGCAGAACCGCCATTTAAATGGACCTGAAAAAAATTAAAAATGAAAAAACGTGCTTTTATATAATCTAGTTTATTGTTTAATTTATTTTTCCAATTCATTCTCTTTCGATTCCAGATTTTACTGTCTGTAGGAACCTTGAACTGCTCGAGAATTTTAGCTGTAGTGTACTTTTCTGATCTGTGATCGGCAGTTCCTGAAGCTTAACATAGAGTAGTGGGCAGCAGAAAACTGGTTTTCTTCACCGTCCCATAAAGACTGC
Source organism: Periplaneta americana (assembly GCF_040183065.1). Classification (NCBI taxonomy): domain Eukaryota; kingdom Metazoa; phylum Arthropoda; class Insecta; order Blattodea; family Blattidae; genus Periplaneta; species Periplaneta americana. Next base: position 78,663,798 of record NC_091118.1, on the reverse strand, counting down.
ATTAGAGCTGCAACCGAAGCAGCTCTCTCCAAATATACAAAAGAACCGTCAACACCCTCATCTCTTTATGACCTGCGTTCTAGGCTTCTGGACTACTGTATATCATTACAGTTCCAGTGTATTATAGTACTGTGGGTAGTGTGATGTGATTAGTCAGTGTGTCTAAGGAAATATTTTATATTAAAAATGAATGAAATGAAAATCTACTCAACCAACCCTTTTCGAAATTAAAAGAGAAATTGCATGTTAACTTAAACAATTAGGACGTCCTATACAACATTTAAATATTGAAATTTCTGAAAAAAGTCGAGGAAATCATGTAGCCTATTAGTCATTTTAATACCGAAATGTGTAATGGAAACGATTGGTTTTTTTGCTGCGCTCATGAAAACGCTTTCTCCCCCACCCGTGTATTCTGTTTAGAGGAGAAAATACATGGACAAACACCGGAGTGAAGGATTTAGTTAATTTGACTTTAAAAAACTAGAGAAGCATGTGGGGCACATCTCCACTACGTGACTAGTTGTATTAGGTGGGAGAGGTGTAGCGCACGGACGGTTGGAGTAGAATTTCGGGTGCACAGTCATCTTCGAGAAGGGGCTGTAATTACACGCGTTATCCGATTTAGACGCAATAAACAGCATGCGTTTGCTAAATACACTATTTTTCATGCAGAACTGCCAATCTTTGTAACCGCGGGCCGCTACTGATGCAGAATGATTCAAAAGTCGGCGACATAGACAAACTATGTTATTATTAGATGGCGAAAAATGGAAAGAGGAGGAAAGTCGTTGAAAATATTTAGTTTTCAATCTAATGTGCTTGAATTTTCAACGTAACATACATCATTGAGGGTGTATACTAGTATGACACACCCACCAATCCCAATGCTGGGAAATTAGTGGCTTTTCCGCTATCTCTACCGGATTTTAGATACATTGTGTACATATTTTTGAAGATTTTAGTTTTAATAGAATATATTTTGACTTTTATATTGTATATTATGTCCTCTCTATTCTGAAATTAAATCTATTCTTTAAAACAATTTTTCAATTAACACTTTTCATATGGCGATCCAGTGACAACTATTAAAAGAAGAGAGTACAAGTAACATACTATGATCTATGTAGTGTACATTGAGGAGTTACTTACATATTGTTGAACCAAGACGTTCAAAATGGCCTCGCTGTAGGGGAACTATAAAAAGAGAATAAACAAGTTACAATTAAGCTGAAAATATGTCAATGGGTTAGACAACTGCCAGTAGTAGTTATTCATTTAACAGCAGTCCTAATAGAAAAAAGCCAAGAAAAGAATTTACAACTACCTTATACAGGGTGTTTCCTAGGTGGTATTATAAACTTTCAGGGATTATGGCGAAGAGCACATGTATCAATTTGAGATAAGGAACCCTGGTCCGGAAGTGACCGAGTCGAAAGGTACAAACAAAAAAAGTTGTGTGGAAATGAAATAATTTTATTCCTCTGTACACCTTATTTATGTAGGCTACTTATCTGTACATCTTACACATACTGTATGCATCTGACGTTGTTTACGTTGTCTACTTACAGTATTCCATTCAGTGCGGTGTCTGATGGATTGAGACAGGGAACTACACTAAAGCAATGCAATGCAATAATGTGTAAAACGGACATGGTCGGTCCTGATATGCACGTCTGTAGACAGCAGTGTATGTGTATAAGTTGCAGTGTCCAGTCGCTCAGTCCTAGTGAAATGGAGGAGTACACGAAAGCGGAATAAGCAGACCTGATTTTCGAATACGGATGAGCCAATGGGAACAGTAGACAAGCTCACAGATTGTATCGGGTACAAGTACCCACGTAGGAGACATCCGGCCCATACCATATTTCCACGACTGTTCCAAAGGTTAAGGGAAGGAGGGCACGTGGTGCCAAATTACAATTCCATTTCCACACAACTATTGTTGCTTATAACTTTCGACTCAGTCATTTCCGGACCATAGTTCCTTATCTCAAATTGATACATGTGCCCTTCGTCATCATCCCTGAAAGTTTGTAACACCACCTCGGAAACACCCTGTATAGCTAATTTTAATATTCCACTGCTTTTATTAATCTTGACAGTATAAGGCCTTTATTTTGCCACTATAAATAAATAATAATAATAATAATAATAATAATAATTATTATTATTATTATTATTATTATTATTTATTAAGTTTCAATGGCCTGGTTAGTATAATTGAGTGTTATTTACTATAATTATTGAGTGCTATTACATTCAATACTTATAACTGCCTCTTTCCGTTTGTTATTGCTTTTCGAGTACAGATGTTTAATTATTTTAACACGTTGTTCATTTACGTCGGTCACCATTGGTTCCATATCTAAAGTTGCTTCTGCTGGGAGCCTTCTATTGTCAGTGACAAAATTTCGATGTTGTTCATTTACACCCTGTAGGGCTATTATATTTTCTCTGTTGCGAAATAGTTCATTTCATTTACATATATGATAACGGGAATCATAAGATCCCTATAGTCGCATCGTTTAAGTGGTTGGCGGTTGTGCTGTTTTAAATAATCGTCGATCGCGGCTTTGTGAGAATCTTCTTAGCATAATCATAAAACAGTGAACTTGAAATTTTAGTAAATATCGAAACCCGTACAAGAAAATAAATGCAGCATTCGCTGCTCATGCCACTAATCATATCTTGGAAGTAATATGTAACAATCGGTTGAACCGTAAGTAATGCCATTTATTCTGGTGGATGATTTCTCTAGTAAACAGCAATAAAAAAAAATCAAATACCGTTTTGCTATGTTTTGAAGAGTTAAAAAAACATGTGCATTTTAAAGTGTCCACGTGAATAACAACTAAGGCATCCTGCCTAGGACTCGCGTTACGGAATGCGCGCTGGTTCGAGTCCTCATGGGGGAAGAAATTTTCTCATGAAATTTCGACCAGTGTATGGGACCGGTGCCCACCCAGCATCGTGATGCACTTGGGGAGCTACGATAGGTAGCGAAATCCGGTTGCGAATACCATCTATAACGGCTAGGGGATAATCGTGCTAACCACACGATACCTCCATTCTGGTTGGATGATCGTCCACCTCTGCTCCGGCATGTGGGCGTGAGGCCAGCAGCCGGCTGGTCGGTCTAGGCCCTTCACGAGCTGTAGCGCCACGGATTATTATTATTATTATTATTATTATTATTATTATTATTATTATTATTATTATTATTATTATTATGTGAATAACAAGATCGTGCAACGCTGTAATCAGGAGAGAGTGCACATGAGATTGTGTTGCTCTGTACAACCTCTTCACCTGGCTTCTTCGGAATAGGGAAGTGGAAGGTCATGGTCATGTACTTTGTTTTTAAACTCGTAAGATATGGTATACCGTTTTTAATATTTGTGTTTAAACTGTGTTAGACAGCGGAGAATAAATACTGCTCATTTCACGTTAAACAAAATCTTGGTCAATTTAAAATGATCTCTATAACATAATTTTAAGTAGGCCTAAACGTTCAGAGAACGCAGACAATATGATACGCCTACTTCGAAATAAATTGAAAAGAATAAGAAACATTTCTACACTCCCATTTCAGTTGAATATTTTACAGAACGTAAACAATAATGATGCTTAAAACAAAATTTTAAAACATTTGAAACTCTACAGGAAAAAATGAAAATGCGATAGACTTAATTTAAATTAAACGAACAATATTATTTGTAAAGTCTTTCTATTTGATTTTAGTTAAATATTCGGTGAACACAGACAATAATGAAAGCTTTTCTTACGTTATAGGCCTACAAATCTATTTAATTAATTAAAAAACTCTGTTTTTCATACTGCAAACATTTCTTCAGGCAATTAGAAATAGTTCCCTCTCACTTTCATTTGTAAAGTGGTGACCGGTAAACTTACATACAATAAATCAAATTTCCCGAGCCGTCTTTAAAAGTGGTTATGTTTACATTTCTCGCCGTCTCTTGCATCCCTGTCACAATCACACGCGAGATGTTCAGGGTACTTAGGGCTTCGTATATCTGCCTCTCTCCAGGCAATAATCTTTACGGCGTTATCAGAGTGCATTACGTTTTAAAAGTTACATTTATGCGAATCAAAATTCTGCAGATTTAAAGAAGAAAATTAATATTCTTTCAATAATTTATCATCATAACACAAAGCTCTCTTAAATTGACAAAGCATATTGGCAATTAATTCAATAGCTTTTCCGAAATAAGCTATGAATGTTTCATGTAGTGTAAAATAAGCAAAATTGTATTAAACTTTTTTGTTTGAAATATCTAAAGGAATAACCCCTTGAAATTATTGACATTACTTACTGTTCAATTTGTATATAAGGTCTACACAATTTTTCAAACTGTATTTAATTTTCCGGCACTGATATATTGCAGCGGGTTGCGCATAAATAGTATTACAAGAATTATTACGGATATTTTCTCGATGGCCACTTAAACAATGTATGTTAACTCAGCCCACGTTAAAAATGGGTAAACAAAAGCGAAAACAGTTGTTGCATCTGGATATTATAAATTATGTTCACCCTTGTCTTGGTCGCTACTGGGCATTGAACACTGCACTCCAGGAATCGACATTACTGCACTACAGCATACAATTCCAAATTTGTTGCAGAATTTGCCCACATGTCATAATTATTATATTAATAAATATATTAGTATTACATAAAAAGAAGACAAAAACTCGCAGTGCCCATTGTGGAGATGGAACAAAGCAGCACGAAAAATGAGGGAAATTCAATATGTTTTTTTCTTAGCTGCTAATGACTCCTTAATCTTGCAATTTGAAATGCTCAATATTCACTGTTTCTGCAATTATAGACTATTTTCACTGATGTGCCGTTTTTATGACGATGTCCACAGATATGAATATTTCTGAGCTATTATTTATTCTATTTATTCCTAAATGTCAAATGAACAATATGAACTACAATCTTTGAAACGTCTACAATAGTATTTTTTTTATTTCTAATGAGAAGTTATATGTTCAATGTTTTTAGGTTTTTTTTGTTCAAATAAACTATAAATTTTACAGCAATATTTGTAGTTCATCTTGTTCACAAGTATGAAAGACAGTTGCATGCAGAATTTTACTGGAATATCTTAAAAACTTCCGGAGTTATCACAAAAACGGTTTTGAAAAATACAAGTTACGGAAATGAGCGTTAAATATACCTTATGTGTGGAGAGCTAAATAAGCGCACGCTCGCACTTTTATGGTCATATCTACTAAAATATTGTATATATTGTAAAAATTCCTTCACTGATATAAAGATAAATGTCCAATCTTCACACAAAATTTAAATTAAACCATAACATTTTTTTACTCTCAAACCTGTATATCCCCCCCTTAAAGTAAGGTATACAGTCCTACACTGGTGTCAATATCTCTGTTCTAAAATTATATCTATTTTCGAAAAAAAAAATGTTTAATAAACACTTCTCATACGGAAGGAGACCCAGTCATATTGCTATTAAGAAGAGTCTCTAAGCAACGTATTAACTATGTCCAGTCATGAGTTACTTACCACTTCCCCGTTGTTTAATATAAGCGGGCCGGGATGTCGGGTTACCCTGGCGTTATCTTGGGAATCCTATAAAAATAAAATACACCAGTAATAATTTATGCTTGAAATATATGGCATATGACTCAACTAAGTATTTCACTGCTTTACTATATAATATGAAGCTTAGGTATATTGTATATGTATTTATTTAACACTGCAATTGGGTATACACTCGGTGGTAGTGATATATAATATACAATAATTACAATTACGTGAAATAAAATAAAATAAACGTAAATGAAGTAAAATAAAATAAACGTACCGGTAATCTATAAATAGTAGATGCAATAAACCTAGGACTATAAATAAAAACTATTCTATAATAACGCCTACGATAAGCAAAAGTAAATCTAACTTGTAAGTACTTCTATTTCACCCATCTATTACCAATTTAAGTAATTACATATCACCTTAATTACATACCAACTTAATTACATATCATCTTAATTAATTACATATCACCTTAATTTATTTACATATCAACTAAATTACATATCATCTTAATTAATTACATATCAACTTAATTAATTATATATCAACTCCATTAATTACATGACAACTTAAATAATTACACTGCACCTCCAATTAAATTTTCAGTCTAATCTTCCCAACCTTTCCTTAAATGTATTGATTTTAAGAGGACCACCCTGAAAGATTGCCGCAGGTAAGCTGTTCCAGTCTACTATTGTGCAGTTAACAAAGGAAAATTTTGCCACGTCCGTTCTTTGTTTTCTACATTTAAACTTCCTAATATGATCAGTCCTTCCTAAGTAAGATGGGGTTGCTAATCTAGCATTGATATCGGTCCATGCTTTGTGTCCCATTTGTGCCTTGAACAATGCGGTGAGTCTGGTTTTTCGTCGCCTTGATTTGAGAAGTCCCCACCCTAAGTGGGAAGTGGGAAGCCAGAAGACATGGTTATGAACCAAGAAGTATGCAGTTAGACGACGATGACAACAATAGGTATCAGTGAACTAAATTTAATATCCCACTACTTTTATTAATCTTCTTAGTAGACATGGACTATTTTACTTGAATGATTTTCATCTTTTACCACAGTTTTCAATGGACTGCAGTAGCTGGATTCTGAACATGCGATCTTAAACTAGTAAGTTATATTGGCCACTTGTAACTGACATGTCTTAGATTAAAAGTTTACATTTGGCTTAACGGTGCTAGAAATTCTTCGTTGTATTCTCAAATCCATGATCTTTCTCTTGATGCCATATGTGAAGTAGCCTAGTGGTTCATTAAAATTTATGAAACGAATGGAAAGAACCACATACAACTCAGAAAATATTCATGCACTTTTTCATAATATAAATATGTTTATCGTAAAATTATTGAAAATGTCTCTTTATTATAATGATTCATTCATAGTCTTTCACTGCAAACCCAGCATTCTCCAATCTTTCCTATTTTGTACAGTAGTGACAAAAAAACCGGACCGACCGACAAAAGAATCCTGTGCTGTGTATTGTGTCAAACTGTGGTAATTTCAATATGGATAGTGAAGCCAAAGGTATGTACCGGTACTGCTATTTAATGTAAAAATAAGCAAGTTATCTTTGCGAATAGAGGTAGAAATGTAATATTGATGCCAGATGAAAATAAAACTCTCAAAGTTTTTTCGTCTGTAAGTTTGAGGCACTGAAGGAAACAGAAGACGGTAAGAATCGAACAAATGCAATAAATTTCATTGTTACAATTAATTATACAAGATGGATGTGTTTGTGACTAGCAAAATTTGAATATATGACTCTGAAATCAGCTACAAGGGTCGGTCCGGTTTTTCTTTGCCACTACTGTATCTTCATTTTAGTCTCCGCATACGATCCATATACCCTACCTCTAAGCATCATACTCTATATTATTCTCTGTACATTGAAGAGTTACTTACATCCATGGGGTAATATACAGGTGACAGTAATCCCCGGAGGATGATCTCTCTCTCCGTTTCCTACAAAATAAAATAAACTTGTAATAATTTATGCTTGAAAGATATGTCTCAACTAAATACTCCACTGATTTTTAATAGTTTTCTTAGTATAATTATATGAAGCTTTAGTGGCCTAGTTAGTATATGCAGCTCTCCTGATTGGCAGTGGCGGGTAGTAAGTAAGTTACCAGAACATAAAATGATATTCGTAATATGTATGATAAGACTTTCCAGGCCACCGGCGTGGCTCAGTCGGTTAAGGCGCTTGCCTGCCGGTCTGAAGTTGCGTTCGGGCGTAGGTTCGATCCCCGCTTGGGCTGATTACCTGGTTGGGGTTTTCCGAGGTTTTCCCTAACCGTAATGTGAATGCAAGGTAATCTATGGCGAATCCTCGGCCTTATCTCGCCTAATATCATCTCGCTATCACCAATCTCATCGACGCTAAATAACCCAGCAGTTGATATAGCGTCGTTGAATAACCAACTAAATAAAAAAAAAATAAAAAGACTTTCCTGTGTTAAACTCCAACGTACCTCATTTACATGTTTCTACCTATTTATTGGTCATCCTCAGAACTGGTCGTTGAAACGAGGTACGTTGGAGTTTAACACAGGAAAGTCTTATCATACATATTCCAAAGTGATACAGTGTTAAAAGTTGTGTAATCAAGATGTATAAAATTTATATGTTGAAAACATACATTAATCTCTACACTTATATTCAGCAATCTAATTTCAGTTAAACATATTTTCGTTTCCAACCGATACTTTCAACACAAGATTTGTTGCATAGTATAACTTGTCTACATAACATATTTACATTAATAAATCGACGAAAACTTTCTTAAATGCATAAAAATATATTTCAGCACATACGGTACTGCAGATGTTTCATAGCTATTAATTCTGATAAAATTTACGAAAAGACATATACCGATACATACTTTGTCAGACTTTGCACACTGAGTTACAACAGTTTTGTATTATATTATGGTAGGTCACTTAAAAAAACTCGTGGAATTGGAGTGTGAGACGGTTCCTCGTATAGGATAAGGAGATTTTCATTAGATTAGTATTTCGTGTTAATATTCTCATATGGATAGTAAGAAGCATGGACGTGTAAGTTACAGAATGTGAGACGGAAGTAACAGGTGGACAGGAAGGCCGAAGGGAAGCCAGGCTGACAGGAAACATGTGTCCAGGCGTGGAGTTGACTGATGAGGGAATGTATGGACTTTGCCTGCGGGTGGTCAGTAAGATGACGCCAAGCCAGGTTCCAAAAGAGATGATCTGGTATATGTCAGAGAATTGACAGGACGCCGGAAGTAGGGGGATGTTCTAGTTAACGAACAATTTTTGAATAACGCGTCTTAAGTGACGTAAGTGTAATCGTGGCCAATCAGGATTCTTAATAGAGACACGTGATATATAGATAGGAGGGTGAAATTCTATGTTTGGTGGTTGAAAGTAGAGGATAGATTTGGCAGATAGACAGAAGGCAGATAGACAGTGTTCGGAGAGGTCGAACTCCACATATTCTCGGCAAACCTAACTCGGAAGTATAACAATTTACGGACTTAGAATTTTTTAGTGGGTGTAGTAAGAAGTCGTGTGTTGCATTATTATTATAAGTCTGAATTCTTTCCTCTCATCACGTTATCAACTGTCCGTTATATTACTGGTGTTTTATAGTACAAAATATATAATTACGTGAACTCAGAAATTAGTATACCAACTTGCGGGAAGTGAGAGCGAGATATTATACACTTGGACGCGCATTTCTGCTGATCTGAAACGAACACTTAATAGTAATAATAAACGCTTTCATAGTTCTTACCAACAACTTCTGGTGTGCGCCTACATCATTTCAACCTACGAGCACGTCTCCCAAACCCCATGTCCCGACCGTTTTGCAGCTGACCTGGGAACCTCATCCTCTACCGGAGTAATCTCGAGGAGGCTGGCGCCCAAATTAATCAGTGTACGTAGTTAATTATTGACATCGACGTGTCATCCTCGAGATACTTTCCATATTTCGGAGCTGGCAGCCGAGGGCGACGACGACTGTTACAAAATTTGGCGCCCAACGTGGGGCTACCGTCGCAGATATGGCGACCCCAACGACGAAGGCAACGACTGTTACAAAATTTGGCGTCCCAACGTCGGGCTCGAGATGGCAACAATGACCACGGCGGGGATCGACGCGAGAGCCGACAGCCGACGCAGGGTTAATGCGGCTGATGGCAACAATGATCACGGCGGGGATCGACGCGAGAGCCGACAGCCGACGCAGTGTTAGTAGAGCAGCTTGCAGTATCATGCAGTGTCAACGACCGACAGCCACAACACCATGCAGACCCGAAACAGCTGAGAACAATGATGGACGGTGGGGGAGACGATCACCCAGGCGTAACCTAGAAGACGTCGATACGTAAGCATAAAGGGTTTCATTTCAATTGTTGTATCCATATATATGTACATGTGTGTAATTCATTTTGGTAGGGTTTATTTTGTTTTTGAGTTTAAGGGGAATTGTTGAGGATATATTATATATTACATGCTGCTAAGGAGCCAAACTAAAAGTGGAAAAATGGAGACTACAGCAGGGACGAGTACTAGCCAAGATAAAGAAAGTTCGCGAGGTTCGGACAATGTCATGTCGAATAGTGTGTTAGAGCGGATATTGGAACAGATGAATCAGATGAGGAACGAAATGATAGAAACTAGTAATAAATTGAAGAGTGATTTGAAGAGTGAGATGGGTAATTTGAAGAGTGAGATGGCTGAGAATAGTAGCAGGCTAGAGAGCCAGTTCGTTAATTTGAGAAATGAAGTAACCGGGAATTATAGGAAATTGGAATCTATGCTGGTCTGGAATTGTAGTGAATTAGATAATGAGAATAGTAAAGAAGTGGAAAGTAAATTAATTGTGGATATTATTGAAGTAGATAATAAGATAGCCGAGAATAGTAATGAAGTGGAAAGTAAATTAATTGTGGATACTAGTGGATTGGATAATAAGATAGCCGAGAATAGTAATGAAGTGGAAAGAAAATTAATTGAGGATATTAGTGAATTGGATAATAAGATAGCTGAGAATAGTAATGAAATGGAAAGTAAATTAATTGTGGATACTAGTGAATTGGATAATAAGATAGCTGAGAATAGTAATGAAATGGAAAGTAAATTAATTGTGGATACTAGTGAATTTGATAATAAGATAGCCGAGAATAGTAATGAAGTGGAAAGTAAATTAATTGTGGATACTAGTGAATTGGATAATAAGATAGCCGAGAATAGTAATGAAGTGGAAAGTAAATTAATTGTGGATATTAGTGAATTGAATAATAAGGTAGCCGAGAATAGTAATGAAGTGGAAAGTAAATTGATTGAGGATATTAGTGAATTGAATAATGAGGTAGCCGAGAATAGTAATGAAGTGGAAAGTAAATTGATTGAGGATATTAGTGAATTGAATAATAAGGTAGCCGAGAATAGTAATGAAGTGGAAAGTAAATTGATTGAGGATATTAGTGAATTGAATAATAAGGTAGCCGAGAATAGTAATGAAGTGGAAAGTAAATTGATTGAGGATATTAGTGAATTGAATAATAAGGTAGCCGAGAATAGTAATGAAGTGGAAAGTAAATTGATTGAGGATATTAGTGAATTGAATAATAAGGTAGCCGAGAATAGTAATGAAGTGGAAAGTAAATTGATTGAGGATATTTGTGAATTGAATAATAAGGTAGCCGAGAATAGTAATGAGGTGGAAAGTAAATTGATTGAGGATATTAGTGAATTGAATAATAAGGTAGCCGAGAATAGTAATGAAGTGGAAAGTAAATTAATTGTGGATACTAGTGAATTGGATAATGAGATAGCCGAGAATAGTAATGAAGTGAGAAATAAATTAGCTGTGGATATTGATGAATTGGGAGATAATCTAGATGAGAATTGTAATGAATCGGATAATAAATTAGAAGAGAATATTGATGAAGTGAATAATATGGTAGCTGAGAATAGTAATGAAGTGGAAATTAAATTAGCTGTGAATATTAATGAATTAAAAGAGAAACTAGATGAAAATAGTCCTGAACTGAAAGATAAGTTAGCCGAGAATATTAATGAATTGAGTAATGAATTAGCTGAGAATTGTAATGAAGTGGAAATTAAATTAGCTGTGAATATTAATGAATTAAAAGAGAAACTAGATGAAAATAGTACTGAACTGAAAGATAAGTTAGCCGAGAATATTAATGAATTGAGTAATGAACTAGCTGAGAATTGTAATGAAGTGGAAATTAAATTAGCTGTGAATATTAATGAGTTGAAAGAGAAACTAGATGAAAATAGTACTGAACTGAAAGATAAGTTAGCTGAGAATATTAGTGAATTGAGTAATGAACTAGCTGAGAATAGTAACGAAGTGAAAGTAAATTAGCTGTGAATATTAATGAGTTGAATGAGAAACTAGATGAAAATAGTACCGAACTGAAAGATAAGTTAGCTGAGATTATTAATGGATTGAATAATACGATAGCAGGAAATAGTAATGAAGTGGAGAGTAAATTAGCTAAGGATATTAATGAGAATACTGAGGAATTGAATATTAAAGTAGCCGAAAATAATAATGAGCTGGAAAGTAAAATAAATATGGATATTAATGGATTGGACGATAATCTCGATGAGAATAATAATGAATTGCAGTATAGACTACCCGAGGACAGTATCAGGTTAGAGAGCCAGGTGTTAGAAAGTTATGGAGCATTCAAGGAGCAAGTAAATAGAGTAATCGAAAAGTTTGATGAGTTTGGGAGCGAGAAAGAGAATGCGGAAACCATCACAAACATGGGGCGGAGGGCAGAAGAAGCCTTCCCACCCCACAGAGGATACAAAAGCAATGACCATAATGACGGTTGGAGTAGGGATCGGCCACACAGTGCTGACGGTCATGGTTTACGACCCTACAATAATGACCGATTTTCTAACAATAGTACAAAGCGGTACTGCGACGATCAAAGAAGTGAGTATAGGAAGGGCTATTGGAGGCCTCATTTTTCTGCAGGAGGAGAAAAAGTTAAGTGGAAGCATGCTGGTAGATTTAATGTGAGGAGAAGTGTGTCTCCACGTGTAAACTGTCAATTTAAGAATGGCACAATATCATATGAGGAAGGCCGCAGACGATCCCATTCGGAGAATGACGATCCGATTCATGATAGACATCCAGGCGACGTACCAGGCTAATAGACGAGAATTTGTGTGAAGTTGAAAATAATATGATTTTAATTATAAGAAAAATAAGAATGTGTTTGTTTTGTGCATGTAGTATTTGAGCGGTATAAGCAACTAGAACCAAGAACTAATTTCAGTGCTGCAAATGTTTCCTTGTGAAAATTTTTGTTACTTTTGTTTTTTTTTGCCACCTTCAGAATTAGTTGTTTTTTTTTGTGTGTTTTCTTATAAGATCACGCGATAAGTAGTATTCCCTGTGGCAATAATTTAAAGATGATATTAATAAGAATTAATAATGATTAATAATAATGATAGAATATATTTTTTAATTAACTTCATTTATGTTCATTTATTTATAGAGGTTGAATAATTCGATTTGAATATGTATCCATTTTTTTAGAATCAATATTAAGTGCCAGGCCATAATTTTTTTAGTTCGAGACATAAAGTTGTCCTCTATATTGAGGGGACGTTATTCGAGATGTGTATTCAAGGTTGCAGCTCATGTATGAGATATGATAAATAGAGTCAGTATTTCAGAAGTATTGTGTATCGTTTAGTATAATTTTGATTCCGGTTAATGGTTATTATTTCGATTTTATGAATGTAGATGTGTTTTAAAGGTTCCAGATAATGTATGAAGTATGATATAAAGGGTTAATTGGTATTTTAAAATGTATTGTGTATTGTTTAGTGTATTTTTTTTTGTGGTTCATAATTCTTATTTCTATGTTATGAGTTTAAGTATGTATCAAGGAACCGATCATGAATGTGAGTGAGAGAGCGCCATTGTATTCGGATGTGCCCTGAATGTTACGATTGGATGCTGTATATAGGTCAGGTAGAGGTCAGTTAAACTGACGTGTGAGATGTAAGCAGGCGTGAGGTGTGTATATAGATTCCTACATGTGAATAGTTGTAAATATGTAATAATTGTAAGTGTAAATTTGTACATTGTTTATAAGCATAGCAAAAGGTGTATCCAAGTGTGACTAATTAGGGGACACCGGAGACTAGTAGCGAAGGTATTTTTTTTTTTTGGGACGTCTCATAACAACAAATATTCCCTTGGGAATATTCTTTGTTATGAGAGGGCATTTGAGACGGTTCCTCGTATAGGATAAGGAGATTTTCATTAGATTAGTATTTCGTGTTAATATTCTCATATGGATAGTAAGAAGCATGGACGTGTAAGTTACAGAATGTGAGACGGAAGTAACAGGTGGACAGGAAGGCCGAAGGGAAGCCAGGCTGACAGGAAACATGTGTCCAGGCGTGGAGTTGACTGATGAGGGAATGTATGGACTTTGCCTGCGGGTGGTCAGTAAGATGACGCCAAGCCAGGTTCCAAAAGAGATGATCTGGTATATGTCAGAGAATTGACAGGACGCCGGAAGTAGGGGGATGTTCTAGTTAACGAACAATTTTTGAATAACGCGTCTTAAGTGACGTAAGTGTAATCGTGGCCAATCAGGATTCTTAATAGAGACACGTGATATATAGATAGGAGGGTGAAATTCTATGTTTGGTGGTTGAAAGTAGAGGATAGATTTGGCAGATAGACAGAAGGCAGATAGACAGTGTTCGGAGAGGTCGAACTCCACATATTCTCGGCAAACCTAACTCGGAAGTATAACAATTTACGGACTTAGAATTTTTTAGTGGGTGTAGTAAGAAGTCGTGTGTTGCATTATTATTATAAGTCTGAATTCTTTCCTCTCATCACGTTATCAACTGTCCGTTATATTACTGGTGTTTTATAGTACAAAATATATAATTACGTGAACTCAGAAATTAGTATACCAACTTGCGGGAAGTGAGAGCGAGATATTATACACTTGGACGCGCATTTCTGCTGATCTGAAACGAACACTTAATAGTAATAATAAACGCTTTCATAGTTCTTACCAACAACTTCTGGTGTGCGCCTACATCATTTCAACCTACGAGCACGTCTCCCAAACCCCATGTCCCGACCGTTTTGCAGCTGACCTGGGAACCTCATCCTCTACCGGAGTAATCTCGAGGAGGCTGGCGCCCAAATTAATCAGTGTACGTAGTTAATTATTGACATCGACGTGTCATCCTCGAGATACTTTCCATATTTCGGAGCTGGCAGCCGAGGGCGACGACGACTGTTACAAGTGGGCTGAGTTTTAGGACGAACAATTCTATTGCAAACAAAAGAAATGAAAAGTAATGAGCTCAGGGAGAAATCACAGTGATGGAAAAGCTCTGGCCCCGGTAGAGAAGTAGTATTTGGAAAATAAGATGCCGCATCTGTAGCACTAGTGCTCTGGTCTTCCATCGAGACAGTCCGGATTCGATCCCTGACCAGATCGTGATGGAATTTATAGTAGAGAAATCAGAAGTTGGAGAAGAGTTTTCTCAGTGTACTCCCATTTTCTCTATGTTTACACTAATACCCTCCATTTTTTTAATTGGTTATTTTATGACGCTTTAACTACTATAGTCATCTAGCATCTGAAGAGATGATGGTGAAAATGCCAGAGAAATGAGACCAGAGTTCATCGCCGAAAATTACCGAGCATTTTCTTTTAGTGGGTTGAGGGAAAACCCCGGAAAAACCTCAACCAGGTAACTTGTCCCAACCAGGATTTGAACTCGGGCCCGCTCATTTCATAGTCAGGCATGTTAACCATTACTCCATATTCCTGCCGTTTAGTCTATCATCTGTAATAGGTATATGTACTTAAAGATTTTATTATGATTATGTATCGAGTTGTCGTAAACATATTCTGAAAAAATAATTACATTTTTTTTTTCCAAATGGGCTTAAGTCCAGGATTTTGGGAACTTACAACATAAGCATAAAATTTTTTTTGATTGTCATTTCTATGTTAGGCCTATATGGATAAATTATTATCATATCTATGGCATCACAATGCTAATAAAGTCATTTATTGAAAATGAGCAACACAGACCAGTTTTTTTCAGCTTTCCTGAAATTTATCATTTTTGGACTATGGTGCTTCTGGAAAGGAGCGATTCATTTACATTTTATGTTGACTATTTCGTTTATATGACGTCATTCCATTTTCGACCAATGAAGTGTAATGAAATTTTGAATTCCAACCAATCGCAGTCAAACATCACGATAATTTCTGCAGCTAGATTTATCGCTATCAATTTATCGCATGGTCGTTCTTTTGTTTAGTTGGTGTCGCCAACTGTTTCCCCTTCAATCGATGGGCATGAATCCATTAAGATGCAACTAGTAAACGGTTAAACTTTTCTCTCAACTTTACGCATTCAAGCAATGAATGCAAGATTGATATTTAATATTAATATATTTACGCAGTGAAGACGACGTTTAAAACTGCGCAACATGTAGACACAAAATCTTCATGCATCTTAATTGAACCCTAGATCATATATGTAAATATGATCTAGGATTGAACGTACGTTTTAAACTTGATTATTTCAATATTCTTCCCAGATTGCATGTATACGCGCATGGAAACTTGAACTGTGTAGATGCAGCTTTAGCCCTGTTACACACCACAGTGAGGTATAGCTGTCTCCACACATATTACATAGTTCTTAGTTCTCGGTGTAATGTGCAATGTAACTAAATAAAGTACGAAATTCTACTTCCACATCTATATCTTCATGTTCTAATTCCATGTCCTATCTGAAGAAAATGACACTCCTTCATTCAGATTTGATAACTGCGTTTTCAACAGTCCTTCATTTAATTAATGTATTAATCAAATTACTGTAATTATATTATAAAATTTTAAATTAAATTATGATTTCAGCAGATAATGAAAATGTATTTATGTTATAATAATAAGAGAAAAGTGCAGTACATACTGATTAACATTGTTAAACCTGTATTTCGCTTTTCGCAATTGGCATTACTGAATAATAACATCGAATTTCTTTATTGCAGTAATCGATATTCATCTATTTCAACTTCACAATGTCTGAATAGGTTAAGTATTCGTAAATATACAATTATTAACATTTTGTAATCGAATTTTAGGGATATAGGCCTATTATTTACATTTTTATTTTATTCATGAAATAGTCCTAATTTCCCAGATAAATCTCAGACCTCTCGTGACATTACTACAGATAATTTTAGGATTACAATTTTCCATATTACATTAATTATTATTTTAATAATCTTAAAGAAGGCTATACTGTAAAATGTTGCACCTACCGAAATATTATCCTCCTCGCTGGAGGAGGGACTGGGGGAAGGGCTGGGGGAGCGACGCCGTCGGCACGATCGCCAGCGCCATGCCTGGAAACATACACAGTTTATTATTAGTCTACAATATAATAGTAAGAGCATAGGAAATCCCAGAAGGTACACTTAGCGGCAAAAAGAATGGGCCGGCCGACAATTTCTAAGTTCCAGAGACATAACATTGCGCATGCTCGTCTCGTCAAAGCCGTAGTTCACTAGATAACACATAATTAGACCATTTAAATTTGCTGTATTTTGTTTAAGAGTCTAAAATATGTAATAAAATCGAATGGCGGGTTAATTCTAGATACACCAAGGCCCTTGAAGAGTGAAATAATAATAAAATTGATAAATACAAAATCAACCGGAGCGAATATGAACAGGAAAACCACGTATTATGCCGAACTAAGATTAACAGTCACAGTAGCGTAAGTCGTTACGGCACTGGTGTATTGAACACGTTGATAGTAGTAGCTCAAGGTTCGAATCTCCCCCAGTCTTTTTTTTCTTATTACAATTTGCCATCATATGTTTCTCGCAAAGCTATAAATTATGTGGCGATATCTATTAGAATATGCCCAAACTCTAATAGATAATAAACCTCCCTCTCTCTTTCAAGCAATACTGGTATCTGTTAATACGACGGAAAACGATATCCAGAAGGAACACTTTTCTTCCAGCAGAATAATCATCCGATACACACCGCCAACCGGATTCAACGATGGTTTACGAGGAGGCGTGATGTCGACCCAGTCGACTGGCCTCCAAATTCACCAGATATGAATCCGATTCAAAATTTGTGGGCTGCAGTCAAAAGGATCCTACGCTCTAATTGGGCAGAACAACCACCCGTTCGGACACCTGAGGAATTGTGGGACAGAGTTCTAAATGCGTGGGAGGAGATGGCCAAGAATTTAGACCTGTTCCATAGTATTGTGGACTCCATGCCGCGCAGAATGAGGGCAGTTGTTGACGCAGGTGGTTTGTGGACAAGATACTAGTCCCCACCACAGGCCTTGTTTTATTAATATATTAAAAAATTGTTTGTTTTTGTTAATTTAATTATTTATTTGTGTTTGATATGCATCCGGTTTTTTAGGATGTAAAACAAGTATTTTTGTTTAGGCCCTATACAGGCCAGGTCTCACCTATTAATAGCCCACAGGTGATGGACAATCATATTTTTACAAGGCAGACATAACGAAGTTTGTTAACAAATGCCATTTCACATTTAAACTAATAAATTAAGCAAAAGTTAAAATAAAAAATAATAATAAATTTACCGTACCGGGAGACGAACTCACTACTTCCGGTACGGATGTTAGACTTCTTACCACTGGGCCACACACTGCTCGTAAGGTTTATTACATTATAGACGGATGACTTTCAATGAAGAGACACCAGAGCAATGCCTTGCAGTGGGTTACGTTTACACGAGTGAACCGCGCGATAGAACTTCGCATTTCTGTCGACCAAGAGTCGGCCCATTCTTTTTGCCGCTAAGTGTACATAACAAGAGAATGACAAAGAAAATGCCCAAATGCTTCTTCTGGTGAGACAGCTATGGAGGAACCAGCACGACGACGGATTGAAAACATAGCTGACAACTGAGGAAGAAATTTGGTACAGATATATGTAATAATGATGGATATTACACAAAAGCAATCTTTTATATCCACAATAAATCGTGATTTGAATAATTCCACCTTGTAGCATGTACTAGCACATAGTCTTTTACATAACTATTTACTTGCTGAATGCAAAGGAAGGGCAAAAAATGCACCAGAGTATTTATATTGATATTATTTTGAATTTTATTCAGCTTCCTCCACGTGAAGGCTGCCTAGAAGACAAAGCTTACCAAAAAATTGCTTTTTTTTTTATTTGAGTAAATGATAGGTACACAATTAAAATGAAAAAAAAATGGAGAAGGAAAAGAAAAAGAAATAACACAATTATAAATAACTGAAGATGACTGAACAAAAGATCATTAATTCCAGAAGAAACATAAAATTTTCTAGTACGGTATCTGTTTGATATTAGGTGATCACAGTCGTCTATTTAGCACTAGTTGCAAGACCCAACTTAAGTGAGCAGATCGCCATAGGAAAGAGATCAATCTATTTACGTGTAGAGATGATTTCTTAGGATTTTTATAGATCCCTTCACTGCAGACAGAGATACTTCAGTGACAAGAGTTTGTCCTAGACCAAACTGTTTGCAAAAATGTGCGAATCTTTTTGTGATGATCCCTCTAGCCCCAATCAGTAATCCAATAACTTCGATCGACGTTAGATGATATTTTTCCTTATAATATGGTATAGTGGGGTCGTTATGTCGCATTTTTCCTGATGTACCTCACCAGGTTAATTTTCATATGTTTCCATCCTTACAGTTGGATCAATTATGAATCCGCTTGTTGATCTTGTCGGGATAGCGATGATGTCAATGCGCCTTGTAGATCCATTTGTGGACAAACTATGGACCTCCTCCTCTACTTGGTAGTCTTTTCCTCGTAGGGCCGATGCTAGGAGGGATCGAATCTTGTGGTGACGATTATTTCTCAGTAGTTCTCCATGAGGACGGGCTTCCAGAATGTGAGCAAGTGTTTCTTTCTCACTCCGACAATGTCGGCAGTGGGTTCCATTCTGAGACCTACCTGGTAGAGCACGTACTGGGCAGACATTGGCAGCCATCTTAATAGCGTCCTTCCATTTAATTTGATATATACTGTATATATATATTATATATATATATAAGTTTACACATAAGCATGAGACAGATATGATTTCCTAATTTTTACATTATGTAATCATCTAGTACTCCATGATTAACGAGAAAAACATACTGATAAACACAGGTTGTCAAACGGATTTGGAAGGATTTAAAAAAATATATTAAATATTTTCTTATGTATACAGCAAAACCTATAGATAATAAAGGTGTCATTTCGTGACATCGCTTATTTAATATTTGAAATTATACTAATCATTTCAGGATTAATATCCATATTATTACATTAATCAATATTTTAATAACTGCAAAATGTTGTACGTACTGTACGGCCGGTTTCGGTATAGCAGTCGGTTTGAGGTTCTGCCTTTCGGAAACGGCGGAAACACCGGCAACACCAGTCCCAGAAGCCCCAGCACTGTTTCTGAAAACATACACAATTTATTATTAGTCTATAATATTGTGACAGCGACGTGAGATTCGAACTCACGACCAGCGTCCCGCAAGAGAGAAGATCGCGCGGAGCACTTGGGATGGCGCGCGGCGGAGAGGGGAAAAGGGCCAACGCGGCGAGAGAGTGGAGCGAGAGTGCGCGCGCATCTGGTGCTGGTAGAGAGGAGAGGGCTCGGGATTTTTCTGGAGTGCCATCTCTAGAGACGCGTGGAGCCTTCGAGGCTACGTCGCTGTTGCTATAAATTACGGACGCGAAGGAACGACAGCAGTTTTTCCAGTTTGCAGTTTTCAGTTATTAAGTCAGTGAGTAAGCCAGAGCAAGCAAGCCAGACTTGTGTGCCGGAGTTCGACTCGAGTGTGCGTCCGCATCTCCGTCAGCATCCGAAGGCCTGAGTTCGAGTGCAGTGGACCGCAGTTGGAGGGACCTGAGTTCGAGTGCAGTGGACCGCAGTTGGAGGGACCCGAGTTCGAGTACAGTGAACTGTCTCTGAAGGTCTGTGGTTCGAGATACTGTGAACTCGAGTGACTGAGATAGAAGAACTGTGAACTGAGAACTGGTAGTTCTGATTTGTAAATGGTGCTTTGTAAATATTAGTTAAGATTAACAGTACATTGTTGTTACTAATAAAATTCACACTGGTGTCAGGAGTGGGATATTACCGACAATGGAGAACCTACAGCAGATCCTGCAAGCCATCGCGGAAATGAAAGCAGAAATGAAAGACGAAATGAACAAGCACATCAGTGAGTTGAAGAACGATATAAGTGAAGTGAAAACGGAGATGAAAAGTGACATAAGTGAAGTGAAAGGCGACATAAGCGGAGTGAAAGATGACATCACTACGCAAATTGAAAGCGTTTCAGCCCACGTAGATGGAATTGTCGCCATCGTGAAAGACGAACTCAAAGCCGACCTTGACAATCTAAACAAGAATTTTACAACTATAAACGAGGCAGTAACCGAATTGAGACAGGAGGTAGACCATTTCGACGGCAAAATCCGCGATCTCGAGCGCCGTCAAGAGCAGACGAGCGAGTTGCTGGACAAGACTAGTGAGGTGATGGAAAAACATGCTGAAGAAAACAAGCACATCCTCGCGTTGGTGGATCGCCAGGCTAGAGAACAAAAACAGATAGTTGCCGAGGAGGTTCGACGTGCCATGCAAGAAGCGGCCACAGAGTTGAGGACTCCATATAGTGGCCCTGCGGAATCATCGCCTTCAGCCAGACATCACAACGTCAAGACGCCGAAGTTCGACGGTACGACGTCTTGGGCGATATTCCGTCGCCAGTTCGAGGCCACCGCAGCACATAATGGCTGGACCCCAGCGGAGAAGACTACTCAGTTGCTGACCGCGCTTCAAGGACAGGCGTCGGAGATTCTTCACAGCGTTCCAGAAGATGGGACAGCCGCTGAGATAATGGCGGCCCTGGAGGGACGTTATGGTGACCATCAACTTGCTGCAGCATTTAGGACCCAACTAAAAACGAGGGTCCAACAGTCAGGCGAGTCCCTGCAAGAATTCGCGATGGCGGTGGAACAACTGGCCCATAAGGCGCTCAGGGGCCTACCTAATGACTTCATCGCTGGAGAGGCGGCCTACACCTTCGGCAGCGGAGTTCGAGACCCGGAAATAAAGCAACAGCTACTCTTGGCAGAGCATCGCACCATCAATGCAGCTCTGGCGGCGGCCCTCAGGATGGAGGCGGCCAAGTCGGCGGCGGGAGTCTCAACACCGCACTGGATCAGGAGCGTCACGGCGACGGATGCTGGGGGGCGCCAACCGAAGCCACCCGAGCGGCAGTCAACGGAGCGGCGGAGACGACGGGCGCCCACCTGTTGGTCCTGTGGCAAACCGGGACACTTGAGAGGGGACTGTGACCAATCCGGCCACAGGCAGGAGAGAGAGGTGGCCGACGTCGAGGAGCGCCAGCAGTCAACGGAGCGGCGGAAACGACGGGCGCCCACCTGCTGGTCCTGCGGCAGACCGGGACACCTGAGAAGGGACTGTGACCGATCCGGTCACAGGCAGGAGAGAGAGGTGGCCGACGTCGAGGAGCGCCAACAGTCGACAGAGCGGCGGAGACGACGGACGCCCAACTGCTGGTCCTGCGGGAGACCGGGACACCTAAGGAGGGACTGCGACCGCTCTGGCCACCGGCCGGAGAGAGAGGTGGCTGACACCGAGAGGAGTAAACAGTCGCCTGAGCAACGGGGACGACGGGTGCCCACCTGCTGGTCCTGCGGTGAACCTGGGCACTTGCGGAGGAGTTGCGACCGACCTGGCTACAGTCAGGAGAGAGAGGGGGCCGATGCTCGGAGGAGCACGTCGGCGCCATCATCACCGTCCCCTCGGCTCGTCCTGAAACCGGTCGACAGAAGATGCGACGATGGGCTGATTGCTGAAGGACGGATAAAAGGCCGTCCATGCAGAGTACTGGTGGACACCGGGGCGATGCTCACTATCGCCAGACCAGACGTCGTGCGTGGCCTACCTGGGAGGACGCCGCTGCGCCAATACGAGCTACGTACTGCTTCAGGCGAGAGCTTGCCCATCCAGAGAGAGGTCTTCCTGGACCTGACTTTGGGGAAGAGGAAACTGGAGATGTGGGTGTTCGTCGCCAACATCACCGAGGACGTCGTCCTGGGACTCGACGCCATGCGGTTACTCGATGCGACGGTGGACGTCCGGCGCCGTATACTCCGTCTTGGTCGGGATGAAGTGTTCCTGATGGACGCCGAGGACCAACCCGTGGCCAGCGAGCTCTCCTTGGAGGGCCAAGGGGAAGAGCAAGATGGCGCCCACGCAGTACGAGTATCGCTGCCCAGCCAAGCCAAGGATGGGGTAGCGCCACCATAAGGAGGGAGCAGCCGGAGGACCCCAAACGTTGGACCGACTAGCAGCCTACCAAGGGACTGCCCGAGACGAGCAGTCCTAAGGAGGGAGCAATGTGACAGCGACGTGAGATTCGAACTCACGACCAGCGTCCCGCAAGAGAGAAGATCGCGCGGAGCACTTGGGATGGCGCGCGGCGGAGAGGGGAAAAGGGCCAACGCGGCGAGAGAGTGGAGCGAGAGTGCGCGCGCATCTGGTGCTGGTAGAGAGGAGAGGGCTCGGGATTTTTCTGGAGTGCCATCTCTAGAGACGCGTGGAGCCTTCGAGGCTACGTCGCTGTTGCTATAAATTACGGACGCGAAGGAACGACAGCAGTTTTTCCAGTTTGCAGTTTTCAGTTATTAAGTCAGTGAGTAAGCCAGAGCAAGCAAGCCAGACTTGTGTGCCGGAGTTCGACTCGAGTGTGCGTCCGCATCTCCGTCAGCATCCGAAGGCCTGAGTTCGAGTGCAGTGGACCGCAGTTGGAGGGACCTGAGTTCGAGTGCAGTGGACCGCAGTTGGAGGGACCCGAGTTCGAGTACAGTGAACTGTCTCTGAAGGTCTGTGGTTCGAGATACTGTGAACTCGAGTGACTGAGATAGAAGAACTGTGAACTGAGAACTGGTAGTTCTGATTTGTAAATGGTGCTTTGTAAATATTAGTTAAGATTAACAGTACATTGTTGTTACTAATAAAATTCACAATATTATAATAAGAGTATAGAAAATCCCGAAAAATACTAGTTTTCCGATTGAACAACAAGGAAATGCCAAAGAAAATGCCCAAATATAATGTTTCTAGACAGACAAGTAGGCCTATGGAGCAACCAGCACGACGATGGATCGAAACCATAACTGACCATTGAGGTCTAAAACTGCACTGAATGGAGAAACTTGCTAAGAATGTCTGTAATATTTATGGGGCATTACACAAAGCAGTCTTTCATATCCATGATTGAAATCATTCCACTCTGTAGCGTGTACGAGCACATAACCTTTAGTGTATAAATTTTGCAACATATACGAGTTTGGACGAAATGGAAATATAAAAATTGGAAATTTATCCTTTGAAGAGATGGAAAAATTCAAATACCTGCGAGCAACAGTAACAAATATAAATGATAATGGGGAGGAAATTGCACACAGAATAAATATGGGAAATGCCTGTTATTATTCGGTTGAGAAGATTTTATCATCCAGTCTGCTGTCAAAAAATTTGAAAGTTAGAATTTACAAAACAGTTATATTACCGGTTGTTCTTTATAGTTGTGAAACTTGGACTCTTACTTTGAGAGAGGAACATAGGTTAAGGGTGTTTGAGAATAAGGTGCTTAGGAAAATATTTGGGGCTAAGAGGGATGAAGTTACAGGAGAATGAATAAAGTTACACAACACAGAACTGCACGCATTGTATTCTTCACCTGACATAATTAGGAACATTAAATCCAGATGTTTGAGATGGGCAGGGCATGCAGCAGGTATCGGGCGAATCCAGAAATGCATATAGAGTGTTAGTTGGGAGGCCAGAGGGAAAAAGACCTTTGGGGAGGCCGAGACGTGGATGGGAAGATACTATTAAAATGGATCTGAGGTAGGTGGGATATGATGATAGAGACTGGATTAATCTTGCACAGGATAGGGACTAATGGCGGGCTTATGTGAAGGCGGCAATGAACCTCCGCGTTTCTTAAAAGCCAGTAAATAAGTAAGTATACGAGTTTGGACCTATTTACTTACTGAATGCAAAGGAAGAGGAAAAAATGCACGAGTTTTTAGATTGATACATAGGAGTCAATTATTACATAGCATGAAGGAAACATTGTTGCGTATTACGTAACAATCTAGTACTGCAAGATTTACGAGAAAACATAAGTTGTTAGACCTTGAACTCTGAATTGCATCATGAATGTTCTCTGAAAAATCTGTAACTGTAAGTTACTGTATAGCTGGCGCCAGCGTTTTTTAGGTGTGTCCTCGAGTATAATGCTCAGTTTTTGAGCATGGTGCTAGTGCAGCTAAGAATGGTACCACTTCCTATAAACGTCACATCAGCCGTTTGCCAAACACAGTTGTCAGACTGACTGCGGCAAAGGTAAAACACTCGCACTTAACGTTCCCATTACTTATTTCATACGCCAAAAACGATGATGCGGACTATAACGACAAGTTTTAAGAAACTGTAATAACAAATAATATTTAATTTCCATATCATTCATCTCGGGAAAAGATTATAACAGAGAGAGGAAACGTAAAACTGAAAATGTTTGCCAGCAAAAACGGATTTGAAAAAAATTTTAAAATAAAGAAATATGTAACATTTTCTTTTATATAAAGAAAACATATAACTTAGGTAATAAAAATATACCATTTCATGATATCATTTACTTAATATTTCCAATTTATGTTGATTATTTTAGGATTATAATTATCCATATTATTACATTAAGCAATATTTTAATAATCTTAAAGAAAGCCCTACTGTAAAATGTTTCACCTACCTTAGTAGTCTCTTCTTCGCTTGATAGATAACTGAGGGAGGAGCTGAGAGACAAGCTGAGGGAAGGAGAAATGTGTGTTCTTGATCGCCGCTGATTCCAGTGCTCTGGCTGAAAACATACACGTTTTATTATTAGTTTATAACAATAATAGTAATAATAATAATAATAATAATAATAATAATAATAATAATCTATACTAATAATAAATCTGTAGCCAAAATTTTTCTGGTAATTTTCGATTTTCCAAAAATAATTGGTCCTAACATATATAATTAACCTCCCTGAAGCCGGAAATCGCCTTTTTGAAATTTTTGTTTGTATGTCTGTCTGTCTGTCTGTCTGTCTGGATGTTTGTTACCTTTTCACGTGATAATGGCTGAACCGATTTATATGAAAATTGGAATATAAATTAAGTTCGTTGTAACTTAGAATTTAGGCTATATGGTATTCAAAATATTTTATTTAAAAGGGGGGTTATAAGGGGGCTTGAATTAAATAAATCGAAATATATCCCTTATTATTAATTTTCTTGAAAAATATTACATAACAAACGTTTCTTTAAAAATAATTTCCGACAAGTTTTATTCCATGCAAAATTTTGATAGGACTGATATTTAATGATATAAATGAGTTTCAAAATTACAATAATAACACCATCTAAGGCGGTGTAATGAAATAAAAAGCAAATGACTCCGTCTATAAGGGGCCTTGGACAAAAACAATTGAAAGCTATGAAACATAGGCTACAGAGAATGTTTCTGTGATTGTATGAAGTAATATCGGAAGCTAAATTAACCGATTTGTATAATTAATTATTATTTAACCATTGGAAAGTGTAGTTTTTCTAGATGGACATAATGCTATAATGTTCTTACAGTAACTTCTCAGTGAATCGAAGACAGGTAAGATTAAAATAGCTTCTTATGCACAGAAAACTTGATAGGAATTCGTTTCCTGTATTTCCTAAAATAATTTTGATGACCAAATGAGTGGTCTCTAGATCAAAATGATCGCATTTTAATTTTTTAATACAATTTAAATTAAGTAACAGAATAAACGATTTATCCTTCTATCAAACACGAATGTACCTTGGATCAAATGTCCTATTTTAATTATGTAATTACTTTATATTTATTTCTAACGGGTGCAGCGGAGCGCACGGGTACGGCTAGTAATAATAATAATAATAATAATAATAATAATAATAATAATAATAATAATAATAATCTAGGAAATCCCGGAAAGTTCATGTTCTCTGAATTAACCACAAGAGAATGCTAAAGAAAATGCCCAAATGTTTCTTTTAGTCAGACAAATATGGAGCAAGCAGCACGACGATGGATTGAAACCATAACTGACCATTGTGGTCTAAAACTGGACTGGATTGGAAGAAATTTGGCAAGGATATATGTAATAATGATGGGGATTACAAAAAAGCAATATTTCATATCCAAAATAAATAATGATTTAAATCCTTCCACTTTGCAGTATGTACGAGAACATATAAATTTTGCATTACATACGAGTTCGGACCTATTTCCTTACTGAATGCAAAGGTAGGGGAAAATGCATCAGAGTATTTAATTTGATATACTATAGCGGTCAGTTAATACATAGCATGAGACAAACGTCTAGTAATTGTTACATATTACGTAACCATCTAGTACTGCATGATTTACGGGAAAATATATTTACTTCTTTACTTGCTTTTGTTCATTGCCGCCCTCACATAAGCCCGCCATTGGTCCCTATCCTGAGCAAGATTAATTCAGTCTCTACTATCATATTCCACCTCCCTCAAATCCATTTTAATATTATCCTCCCATCTACGTATCGGCCTCCCCAAAGGTCTTTTTCCCTCCGGCCTCCCAACTAACACTCTATATGCATTTCTGGATTCGCCCATACGTGCTACATGGCCTCCCATCTCAAACGTCTGGACTTAATGTTCCTAATTATGTCAGGTGAAGAATACAATGCGTGCAGTTCGCTGTTGTGTAGGCTAACTTTTCTCCATTCTCCTGTAACTTCATCCCTCTTAGCCCCAAATATTTTCCTAAGTACCTTATTCTCAAACACCCTTAACCTATGTTCCTCTCTCGAAGTGAGGGTCCAAGTTTCACAACCATAAAGAACAACCGGTAATATAATTGTTTTATAAATTCTAACTTTCAGATTTTTTTACAGCAGACTGTATGATAAAAGCTTCTCAACCGAATAATAACACGCATTTCTCATATTTATTCTGTGTTTAATTTCCTCTCGAGTATCATTTATATTTGTTACTGTTGCTCGCAAGTATTTGAATTTTTCCACCTCTTCAAAGGATAAATTTCCAATTTTTATATTTCCATTTCGTACAAAATTCTCGTCACGAGACTTAATCATATACTCTGTCTTTTCGGGATTTACTTAAAACCTATCTCTTTTCCGAGAAAATGTACTAGTATACACAAATTGTCAGACATTGAATTGTGAATTGGAAAGTTTTTGCGTCATGAGTGTTCTTTGAGAAATATGTAACTGGAACTGGAGTGACAAGATTTAGCGCATTTTCGGAAACGATAATAAATAATTTAATTTCCTTACTATTCACCACGCAGAAAGATAACAGAGATAGGAAACGTCAAAATGAAAATGTTGCTTGCCAAGAAAAACGAATTTAGAAGAAGCTTAAAGTAAATAAATATTTAGCATTTAAACATATAAAACATATAAAAATATATATCATTCATGACATTGTTTATTTAATATTTGAAATTATGTAGATCATTTTTGGATTACAATTTTCCATATTATTACATTAATCAATATTTTAATGATCTTAAAGAAAACTGTACTGTAAAATGTTGCACCTACCGAAAACTCTTCACACTCTACTTCGCTGAAGAGCGAGTGGAAGGGCCGAGCGTTTGGTGGAGGTTGTGGTGGACGACGCCTCCAATGCCTAGGCTGAAAACAAACATAATTTATTATTAGTCTATAATATAATAATAAGCGTATAGGAAATCCCGGTAATACGCATGTTCTCCGAATGAACAACAAGAGAATGCTAAAGAAGATGACCAAATGTTTGTTCTGGCCAGACAAGTATGGAGCAACCAGCAGAACACTGATTGAAACCATAACTGACCATTGAGGTCTAAAACTGGACTGGATGAATAAGAAATTCGGTAAGAATATCTGTAATAATTATGGGGCATTACACAAAAGCAATATTTCATATCCAAAATATTAAATAGATCGGTATTCTTACTTCTATGTAGAACAGTTATGTAGGTGCCCATATCAGCTGCTTTTCACGAAATGGAATTTTGTTTGATAACGAAAACACAAATTCTGTATTTTCTAGCTTCTTGCTTACATGCCTTCTCACTATTCAGGCTATAATTTGTCACTTGTAATTTTTATTTGAAAGATGACAAGTGGAACATATATCAATCAACCAAACCAGTTATATTTTGTGAAGGAATTAATCAGTCAAAATTACTGTAATCCGCGTCACCAGCTTGATCATCAGGCAAAATTGAAAGCAAGAACACTAAAAATGAAATTATTTTGCGTATAACAAGCCTATAATAAATTTGCAATCCATATAGAGTTTTTTTTTTTTCAGATAAGTCTGTAACTAGTTAAATTTTGTGATATAGTTTCAGTCTTTATGACTTTTTCAGGATTTACTAACATAAAAAAGATGTACAGTAGTGCAAAACAAGCCGGACCGACGGAATAATCAAAGTCCCCGAAATGAACCACTGCGCATGCCACGCCCGCATTCACAAGATAGCGAGTAATCTATTGAAACTGTTGTAGTTTCGACTGCTGACGTAGCCCATTTCGAAAGCCATTAGATAATAAGCAGGTAAAATTCATGTTATGGGTATAATAAGTTAATTAGAAGTAAAATATCGCTGCAATCGAACAGTATAGGGAATAAATTTGAATAAGGAACAGAAAAAAAAGTTTCCTTTCCAGGCAGGATTCGAACCACGAAAGTCTTATTTACCAGTCTGTCGTGGCTCTGGAGTGAACAAGGCTCTGAAATCTGTTACAAGGGTCGGTCCGGTTTTTTTTTGTGACTACTGTATGTATGTATGTATGTATGTATGTATGTATGTATGTATGTATGTATGTATGTATGTAATGCTCAACCAGATTGATTCAACATCATTTGGTTTCTGGCAGACCAGTACAAAGTCCCCATAGAGGATTTAAAATTTACAAGTTTTTTTTTTACAAACATTTAAGGGTGCTATTCATAGACATTTCGCTAGCCCGAGCTACGAGCGTGCTAAACTAGCCCCGGCTATCGACAGGTTACTTGTACAGGATTCATATCATATCATATCGCTAACACTGGTTCATGAATACGAAAAACGTTAGTTCGCTGATCATCCACCGGAAGCCCGCGCTAAGAATGTCTATGAATACGGTCCTAAATGTTCCCAATTCATAATAGAATTTTCCTCATCACAAACGACACACTGAGGTGATGGTAAAATACCCAGTTTGTATAAATATTCCGCCAGGCAGTCGTGTCCTTATGGCAGCTACAGTCTCTTTACGGGAATGATCAGGAAGTATCTCTGACTTGTCAACAAGACCAGAACATTTCTTGCCACCACTCTTTATTTGAAGATCTCAGAGAAACTCATTCTTAAATGAGCGGTTAACTAATCGTTTAAAGTTGTGATACGAAAGTTGGGAGGTCGTCCGTAACAATATTTCAGTTCCTTTTTTTTTTTCCTAGGAAGTCCGCAATCTCATTCCCTGAAATACCAACATGCGAAGGTATCCACTGGAAGACAACGACGACTTCTAACGCTTTGTGCGAGGCAAGGGATTTTCTGTTCTCAACAACTCTTGATGTTACAGGATGAGGGAGAGATACCACTGCCAAAATGACATTATTATTTTTTTGTGTTACATTAGTCTGCGTTGATTATTGACAATAAGAGTCATTTCTCACATTCTGCTGATGGTCTTCTTACTTCAAAACTGAGTACGCGTTCTCTGGACCACGACCTGCTACCGGTACTTACGGCTTTCAAGGAACCTGGAGGTTCATTGCCGTCCTCACATAAGCTCGCCATCGGTCCCTATTCTGAGCAGGATTAATCCAGGATCTATCATCATATCCCACCTCCCTCAAATCCATTTTAATATTATTCTCCCATCTACATGTCGGCCTCCCTAAAGGTCTTTTTCCCTCCGGTCTCCCAACTAACACTCTATATGCCTTTCTGGATTCGCCTATACGTGCTACATGCCCTGTCCATCTCAAATGTCTGGACTTAATGTTCCTAATTATGTCAGGTGAAGAATACAATACGTGCAGTTCTATATTGTGTAACTTTCTCCATTCTCCTGTAACTTTATCCCACTTAGCCCCAAATATTTTCCTAAGCACTTTATTCTCAAATATCCTTAACCTCTGTTCCTCTCTGAAAGTGAGAGTCCAAGTTTCACAACCAAACACAAAAACTGTTAAATACAACTGTTTTATGAATTCAAACTTTCAACTTTTTTGACAGCAGACTGGATGACAAAAGCTTCTCAATCGAATAATAACAGGCATTTCCCCATTTATTCTGTGTGTAATTTTGCTCCCGAGTGTCATTTATATTTTTTACTGTTACTCGAAGATATTTGAATTTTTCCACCTCTTCGAAGGATAAATTTCCTATTTTTATATTTCCATTTCGTACAATATTCTGATCATGAGACATAACATAGCTGTACTTTGTCTTTTCGGGATTTACTTCCAAACCTATCTCTTTACTTGCTTCAAGTAAAATTCCCGTGTTTTCCCTAATAGTTTGTGGATTTTCTCCTAACATATTCACGTTATCCGCATAGACAAGCAGCTGATGTAACCCGTTCAATTCCAAAACCTCTCTGTTATACTGGATTTTCCTAATGGCATATTCTAGTCACAAGGCTGGGCACCAAGAGCGGATTCTACTCTCTCACGGGGAGCTATATGACTTTTCCCCTTCCGAACACCGCACAGCGTTGATGCCGGAACGGATGGATATTAAGCGTTCCCGTTTAGAGTTTGGAATCGCTCCCCGTGCCCAGCCCTATTCTACAGAAAAGTTAAAAAGTAAAGGTAATAGTGCATCTCCTTGCTTTAGCCTGCAGTGAACTGGAAAAGCATCCAACAGAAACTGACCTATATGGACTCTGCTGTATATTTTACTGAGACACATTTTAATTAATCGAACTAGTTTCTTGGGAATACCAAATTCAATAAGAATATCATATAACACCTGTCTTAACCGAGTCATATGCCTTCTGCTACCGGTACTACAAAATATTATTAGTCGTAGTTATTGTTAATGTCGTATAATAGCAACTCTGCTCTTTTTCGGCAACGACTTGACATAAACTTTTAACGTTGAGAAGAAAAAGAGGATATATCGTGGCTATGAAAACATTTTACCTTAAACAAAAAATTCCAACAGCATTGAATAAAAAGGCGTTTTCACTCACCGTTATCATCATCATTCCACCAATACTTCGTTTTCCGAGGTCCCAAGTCAGGCCTCCAGGACTATTGAGCTAACTTCTATAATTCATCGTGCAAAATGATACTTGCAAACACACAGGGGAATGACTCATTTGTTCTTACTCAAGAAAAAGTAAAGAAAATCAAAGCTACGTTTTCATTGAGGTAATAAGAAAGCATTCACTATTTCTACAAAGCGCGGCCGAATTTTTAATGAATATCAATAATGTCTTACCATGAGGCGTGAAAATCTTCTTGCGAGTCCTTCAAAACACATCGTGATTACGATTAAATCGCGCTTTTTAAATTGCAAAGAATAATATGTTCCGTCTGCTTTTAGAGCTTAGTGAACAATAAATTCTGTAACCATAGTATCAA
This sequence comes from Periplaneta americana, assembly GCF_040183065.1. Lineage (NCBI taxonomy): Eukaryota > Metazoa > Arthropoda > Insecta > Blattodea > Blattidae > Periplaneta > Periplaneta americana. The sequence goes on along the minus strand of NC_091118.1, from coordinate 78,631,359 downwards.
CATATTGTATATTTTAACAATGTAGTCTTTGTTAAATACAATATATACAACTCATTGTTTCCTAGCTATTTCTTCTTTCCATAATACTTCGGTGTGATGCGGCTTTGCTTTAAAATGTTTGTCGCATTACGCATATTTGCACTGACAAGGAAACGTTCTGATGGGGGCAGATAAAAAAGTTATTTTTTTTCTTCCACCATGTTAATAAAGTCAAAAGAAGTGCTTATACAAATTTTTGCCACTCGACCGCAATTACGAGGACGTCCAGAAAGTGATTTTCCCTGAGGCCGTTTATAGAAAAAAAGCACAATTGCGCAGAAATATTTATTCAAACAGATACAGCAATTGTTGCGCTATTTGTCAACATATCCCCCACTGGAATTAAGACTTTTGTCATACCATAGGATCAATTTTTGTGTCGTAGAAATCAGCCGCCTCAGATCGGAACATGCGTTTGAATGCTTCTGCGCCTCTCTCTGTCGATCCCATGATATGAGAAATGTATCAGTTCCGATAGAAAATATGTTGAAAAATAGTTCAATAATTGCTGTGTCTGTTTCAATTAAATTGTGTTTTTATCTGTTAGCAGCCCCTGGCAAACTTATTTTTTACGGCCCTCGTAATTGCGGACGAGTGGCCAAAATTTGCATAAGCACTTCTTTTGACATTATTAACATAATGGAAGAAAATAATAACTTTTTTATCTGCCCCCATCAGAACGTTTGCTTGTGGGCGGATTTTACTTAGACCGGGGACCGTCAAGTGACTACACTCTCGTGCGTACGTACAAACCCTCAAGCCCTGACGTACGGCTGCGGGCAAGGGTAGCTGCTTCCACAGTGGCGGAGCTAAGAACTTGTATGTGAACCAAATTTGTGATAAGAATGTAAATTAATTTCAGCTTTTAATTGAAGCACGCTTTCACTGTTAATTGCACTATACTGAAAAACAGTACTCTATACAATTTTGTACAGTTAACTATATACGAAACAAATTTTTGCATGTTTGCACAATAATGAAACAAAACAAAATATACACTTTTATACAGATTAATATACTGTTTGTCTTCTTCTCATTGCTATACAATTCAATTAACAAAATAAAACAACAGTACAAACGTTGTCATTCAAATACAATTCTCTAATAATAGTACTTTTTCTTAAACATCAGAGATCCGCTGCGATTTTTGCAGTTTTCTGTTAGTAAGCAGCTATTTAATTCTCGGAGCTATTGTTTTAGTACCAGCCAATCGCAAACATGCATTCAATTGTTCATCACTTAGTTGTTTCTGTGACGTGACTTTGTAAACTTCATTAAACAAAACAGTGTTTCGCATACGTAGGTTGTCCCGAACATTTACAACGTTCTTGCAGCAAGATTGTACTGTTTAGGAAACCTTTCTCGTGGAAAACAAGTATAGAAATGGTTAATACTTTTTGTTTTGATACTTATCCTTTAGCTCAATATCGCTTTGTAAATCAAGTATTTCTAATTGTAGTTCAGCAGGAATATCCAGGACACTCACTGAAAAAGATATTGCAAATATCTTAAATTGTTGTTCAAGATTTCTAATATCCTCAAATCTACGTTCGAAACTTCGCACAATTGTTGCATTATTCTTATATATTCTTTCATATCCAAGGCTTCTAACAGGTTTCCCATGTACATCCATAAATAAGGCAGTTTCATTTCTAAGTGCGAGAAAACGTTCCAGAATTTTTCGACTTCACCACCTTACCTCGGTATGGTAGAGTAAATCCCCATACTGTTAATACCATCAAGCAGTGCCTTGAAGTCCCTGTGATTGAGTCCTTTAGACCTTATGAAATTAATTGTTCGCATAACAACATCCATTACATTGCTAAGGTTCATGTTTTAGCACATAAATATTCCTGGTGCAAAATGCAGTGCACCGGTGCCCCCAAGCGACCTCGATAGGTTCCACCACTGATAGACTGCAGTGTACAAGTGTACTGCCCGCAGTGGAAGCCGTAAGCAGGCCTGTACGCCCTCTCGCGATCTTGACTCGACTTGGCGGAGCCTGACTTAGACCATGACACGATATTAGCTAGCAATCACAGCAGAACTTGATATCGAGCGCATCACTTAACATAATTGGAACATTAAATCCAGGCGTTTAAGATAAGCAGGGAATGTATCATGGATGAGTCCAGAAACGCATATAGAGTGTTAGATTTAAGACCTGAAGGGAAAAACACCTTTGAGGAGGCCGAGACGTAGATGGGAGGATAATACTAAAATGAATTTGAGGGAGGTGGGATATGATGGTAGGGACTGGATTAATCTTACTTAGGATAGGGACCGATGCACAGTATGCAATATCTTTAATCTTGCTCGACAAAATTAATTTTTCCACTTGCTGATTCCACTATAGCCTATGAGCCGTTTAGAGCAAAAGTGGTGTAATTCAGAATTGGGTAATGGGGTTTAAAGTAAAAATTCTGTAAAATACAGCGCAAAGTAGCAATTAATATGTCCCTCGTGCTATCCACTGACTACTGATAGTTTAAATAAATTGAATATTAATTGCTACTTTGGGCTGTATTTTACAGAATGTTTACTTTAATCCTAATTACCAATTTTTGACTTACACCACTTCTGCTCTGAACGGCTTATATATATATATATATATATATATATATATATATATATATATTAATATATGTCCGTGACTATAAGGATCTTGTAAAATCAGTGCGGGATATATCTACTGGATATTTATTTGTGTTAGGCTTGTGTAAACATTACTCTCTGCAGAGTGTTGATTCCACACTTCTCTGTCGCTATAGAGAGCACTTTGAAGAAAGTACATTAAGTGGCAGTAAATTGTTTTCTTTTTTCTTTCAAATGAAATTTGTAAAGCCAGGTATGTGTTTTTCAATATAATATGTAATTTAGCGAAATTACTAAATGAGAACCCCTAATATGGCGAATCCAGAAATGCATATAGAGTGTTAGTTGGGAGGCCAGAGGGGAAAAGACCTTTGGGGAGGCCGAGACGTAGATGGGAAGATAATATTAAAATGGATTTGAGGAGGTAGGATATGATGGTAGAGACTGGATGAATCTTGCTCAGGATAAGGACCAATGGCGGGCTTATGAGAGGGCGGCAATGAACCTCCGGGTTCCTTAAAAGCCAGTAAGTAAGTAATATGGCTTTTATTTCGTATGAAAGATATTTACATATTATTTTCCAAAAACTATGACTTCAATAATTTGACTTATAAAATACGCGCTGTTGTGTGCTGTCAAAACAATTATGTATTTATATTCCGACATCATTACCTGTGTGAAATATTGTTTTGCTTGGTTGCGTATATCTACGAATCCCATCAGCGTGGCTTCGACCCACAGCCCGACGATGCTGCTCTTGCAATTGAAGTTTAACCTTGCGCTCAACCGCCATCTTGCTTCACTACGTCGCACTCGTGAACTGCATGTAAATCAATGAAAAAATCTTACGAGAACTTCGATAAAGGACAAATGTCACAATTTCTTGTTGTAAATTTCCTATCCACTGACAAAATATAGGGAAACCAGAATTATTATTGAAGGAAACTTACTATTCATGCTCAAGTGAGACTTGTTACATGTGAAAATTAGGTTGTATTGTTCACAGTTTGACAACCGCTTAAGTCAGGCAGAAATACATGCTAGAAGAAATTTACCTAAATAAATAAGGAAATAAATTAGGGTAAACATTGGTAATTTCGTGGCAGTGGTTATTTCGTGATACTTTTTCTTTGCTCTTTCTTGAATTAACCAATGGTGTTACGAGATTCAAATTTCCGCTAAGGGATTGCATATGTTGTCCAGTTTCCAGAAACATACAGCTACGCTTTGTGTGACTATTGCAGCTGCTTCAGTGAGGTTTTATGTTTTGAGAGAGCAAGTTAGCGTCGACTTCTCAGGCGTATAAATTTTGTGGATGCTTGTAATTACATTAAAAGTTTGTTACTAAAGGTAAGCATATGATATTTGGTACAAAGATTTATTATATCTTAATGAAATTTTAGGAAATGTTTTTGGAATTTTAGATACAGCTGTAGTCGCCATATAGGCTTAGCTTTACTGATAGAAATCTTAGCTGTTTGAAGCGAAATTTTGTTGAGTATTAAGCGTTACATTTTATACTATTTTAAAAATTGTATTACAATACGAATTTTAGAAATCTAAAGATAAGATGTGATAACAAAAAAGAAAAGGGGGACGCAATGGGTTCAATGTAGCTTCTGTTTGATTTGTTATCATGCTAAGTGCCAATGATAAGTGCTATATGACTTACTTGCAAGAATTGTGACAGAAGATGAAACATGGCTCCACCATTTTGGACCGGAGACAGAGCCAGACAATGGAGTGGCATCATGCAAATTCACCAAAGAAATAGAAATTCAAAAGTACACCTTCGGCAGGAAAAGTTATGGCTACTGTGTTTTTTTTTTATTCAGAAGGACTTTTGCTTGTGGACATCATGCCACACGGAACCACCATTAATTCTGACGCGTATGTTGCAACTCTCATGAAACTTAAGCTCGACTGAGTCGTGTTCGACGACGTCGGGAGAAGCAGGATATTCTGCTATTGTCAGTCACAAGACCACAGACCAAATCAGAAAATTCGGATAGACAACACTGAAACAGCCGCCTTACAGTCCTGAACTGGCACCGTGCGATTACCATCTCTTTGGTAAACTGAAGGATCCCTTCTCGGAACGAGGTTAGAAGATGACTCCCTTGTGCACGGTGCTAAAGAGTGGCTCAGATGTGTTGGTCCAGACTTTTACCGTGCTGGTCTACAGGCCCTCATTCCCAGGTTACGTAAGGCAGTTGAAAGGGACGGGGATTATGTGGAAGAGTGACATTTTGTTCCTAAAGGATGCATCTACATTCTGTGAAAATAGCAAAGCTGTAGGATAAAAATATAATTTTTAAACAAATGTTATGCATTACTTTTGGAGTTACCCTAGTAATATAGGCTATAGTAAAGTCCGCAATAAATGTGTTCACCCTTTCAGGGCAAAGAAGATCCCTTTTTAATTTCAATTTTTACTTTGATTTCATTCTTATTATGTGTTGATATGTACTTCTATGTTTTCTTGCTATGAATATTAGACGGAATTACTATGTTTGAAGTCTTGTAACAATAAATGAGAATTTCATTTGACTTTAATGAATTTTTCCACAATTCTTCTACCTCTCACGAAATTATCAATGTAATATCACGAAATTACCAAGGTTATCACGAAATAACCAATCTTTTAGCTTAAGTTGTAAAAGTGGTTTTTGGCACTTGTTCAAGAACGTGTCCAATCTTTTATGTCTCCAGATTTGGACAGCAAATTATCGTCTTTTAGGTGAAAAAATCGGAATAAGGGTATATTTACACATTTGCATTTTAAATTAATTTTCATGAAATTATCACGAAATTACCAATGTTTACCCTAAGCCTAATGTTGTTTCGGTTACACTGTAATTGTAAATATAATAAATAGAGGGGAAAGTATGCAATAAAAACAAGTCATTCTGCTTTGATTATTCATGCTTTAATCCTTAATCATTACTGGAATGCTATGTACAGGCCCTAATAGTAAAAATTGTCAAATAATAATCAAGATATTTACATATAGGCCTACAAAATGTGTTGATTCTATTTGATTCTGTATCATTGGAATGACACGTAAAATACTAGGGCTACTAATATCCAAACAGTATACAAAATATTAACTTTCCGATTAGCAGCTGATATAATTGCTGGATATTCATTATTAACATTACTAGGTAATACAGGCCCATTTTAAATCATCATTATTAAGAATATTAATTGTTTGCAAGTGGTTTAAAATAGCCAGTCAAGTGTAAATTGATCTATGGTCAAGGTCAAATATTTTATTAAATTCTCTGTTTCCATAATTTTACTAATTTCCAAGTATGATAATGAAATTATTTGTATGAGTGTAATAACGTAAGAGTCAAATGAATTTAAGTACAATACATTAATACTTAAACAGAAAATATATACAGTTCATTTACTTGTGCTGTGATCTTGTAGTACACCTATGTCACACTCTGATTTATACTACTTTTTCTCATGTCAGCACGCTTTTTGTAAAAAAAAATCTTGATTGTCTTTCTAGCACCACAAAGCTGATCTGTTTTCTCACTTATTTCGGTCTTAATTTTCTTTCTCCGAGTAGTTGATTGTTCAGATTCACTAACTACTGCTCTCACCACAATTTCCACCTACTTCGCAGCTGTCAGTTTCTGATGTATTGAAGTTTTTAATTGGTTATTTTGCGACGCTTTATCAATTACTATGGTTACCTGGCGTCCGAATGAGATGAAGTGATAATGCAAGCGAAATGAGTCCAGGGTCCAGCACCGAAAGTTACCCAGCATTTGCTCTTAGTGGATTGAGGGAAACTCCAACCAGATAACTTGTCTCAACCAGAATTTGAGCCCGGGCTCGCTCGTTACATGGTCAAGCATGCTAACCGTTACTCTACAGCGGTGTACGATGTATGATTTCACTGACATTGGAATCAGCCCTTGAAGACACGCTTTCTTTCTCTAGGTGGCTTCCGTCTGGCAGCACGTGTTTTTTTTTTCAAACATATAGAATAGGAAGGAAATATACTGGGAACAAGTCCTTCTCTCAGTCTTGTGGTAGGCCTATGTCCCGTGTAATCCATGTCTTCGAGATGGAAATGTTGAGAGCACGCTCCCGAAGCTGTAGTCGATTACCAATTTTCACTGTTGATTGTCTTTACCCGTGCTTCTCGTATGTATTCCTTCTTAAAAATCTATAACGAACATATAATATATACTATATTTGAAATATTCAACCGATACGTAAAATAATTCATTGGATATATATCTGTGTGTGTGTTTTTTTCAGCATGCAGATACTTTTGGCCTCTAACTACTTACGAAAGCATTGAAACGTCTTATTTTCCTTGTTTCTTTCTGTTAGAGTAAGAAAAGTTACACCCGAATACCACGCAGATATTCATCATTAAAAAAATACATATATTAATAATTCAAACTCAATTTAGATTTACACCTTAAATATAAAAAAGGAAACCAGTAAATAGTATCTGTTTACATGAACTAGCATAGTGAAGCAATATGGCTGACCGCGCATCAACACGGCACTCAGAGCCAATGATGTTACATAGAGCATTACCGATCAATTCTACTCAACAAGTTAGATACTATAGAGAGGTCACAACGCCTTCTAGTTGAAGACAATTGAACATTAGTCCGCCAAGTTTTGTTTAGTCAAAACAAAGGGGCGTGGCTCGAATGTTGTAGGAAATGGCTGTGATGAAGTTAGTATTATTGTGAATTGGGTTACATACGAGTATTAAGCCTCTGTTAATAAGTAAAAAGTAAAATACACACAAAACTTCACGTTTTATAACAGTTGTAGGCCTATGTTTTATTAGCTTATTTTTGTTAGTCTAAGTGTGCAGATTTTCTCAACAGTAATTAAGGTACAATTTGTTGCTTCTTATACATTTCGCAATTAATAGAGTCATACCCTCCAGAACTCATCACATCCGAAACGAAACATCAAACAAAATTAATTTATAAATATATCATGAAGAATAGTGTTCATCCCCCACGTATTGTTGAACAATTTCCGAATCAACGCTGGCACAAAATACATCTGGCCAATATTCCTACTGCATGGCAGACAACTGTTTATTGTTATATCAACCAAATTATACCGACGGAAGAAAAGAAACACCGACATCATCTGACGGACTCGCCTGCATGTAAAACATGCGGTTTCCTAGGTACGCTGAAACACAGAATAACTAATTGTGGAACTGCAAAAAGGACTTGGGGCAGAGCAAGAAACCTACTGCAGCAGATATGGCCCACATCACAACTGAACCACAAACCTTATTGTTAGTAGACCCTCCACCTGAAGGCTTGGCTTGCTGCAGGTTTTCTGCATTACCAACTGACGACATCAGCACATACGATGAAGGAATTTTTGAAAATACTAAAAACAGAACGAAGAAATTTTGAGCGAAAGTGCAGTGGCATATATTCTCAGCATTTTCAGGAACTAAAATTATTGCACCTGTAAAACACGTAGCTTCAAGATATACGGTGATGAACAATTGTGTTTGTAATACGATTTTCCTACTATTTTAGTATTCCTTGGTTTTAGTCTAAATATGAGGTTATTGAATAACTAAGGCAGCCTACTTGTACGACAAGAAACGGAAAGGAGCACTTATTTTGGCTATGCTTAGGAATCTAGGTCCCGGTTTCGTACATATGGTATGTTGGAGAACTTAAAACATATTGGGAGAAGTTTTGTTATGTTTCAAGACTGTGCTCTAGCAAGAGTGATAAGCCTATGTATGTGCGTGTATATGATTTCAGGTACGAGAAGAAAAGGAAAGGATTACTCATTCACTTCTTTCGGTTGTCTATTTAAAACAGGTTTCTGTTTCTATGTAGGGAATGTTGCAGGAGTTTAAACATACCCGGCTATTTTTGTTGTTAAAAAATGTTATAGCAAGAATGATAAATCTATGTGTGAACGTGTATACAAACGTATGTGTATATATCGATAACAAAATTATTGTATTATCGTTATTTTACGAGATAATGTTCAAAATATAAAATATATGATGTAATAGGTTAGGCAAGTGTATTTACTCAAGAGTAAGTTTTGTTAATATTTAAAAAGTGTAATAGGGAATGTTTGGTTAACTTTATAACTGTCGGAAAATTCTGATCTATGTGTAATTATTCTACTGTCAAATTTAATAAGGAAATGTTTAATTAGAAGTGTATATGGTTTTTTTCTTCACAAATGTAGTCGGTTTCAAAAAAAAAAAATCCAGGAATAAAATTATTAGAGAAGAATTTCAAACTGAAATGGGTCTTCTGGTTGATAGAATGACACCTGGATGAGGGAGCACTATTGACAATAAAATGGCAAAAAAATGTTTAACATAAGAACTATAAATGAAATCATCTAGCAATTCTGTGTGATTCTGCAACAGTATCGTGTGGATGCACTCCAACAGTTCACAACATACGAGGCGCATCCTGAAAGTAAGTTTCCCTATTTAAAAAAAAGAACACACACTTTCAGGAAAACATTTATTGGCAACAGGTACAGCAATGTTTCAGCTATTTTTCAACATAGCCACCATCAGAATTGAGACACTTGTCGTATCGTGGGATCAACTTTTGTATCCCTCTGTCGTAGAACTCTTCCGCTTGTGAATGGAACCAGCGTGTGACAGACGTCTTCAGCTCTTCGTCGTTGCCAAAACGATCGCCGGAGGACAGAAATTTCTTGAGGTGCAAGAAAACGTGAAAATCGCTGGGAGCAAGATCAGGACTGTAGGGTGGATAATCAAATAACTCCCAGCCGAATTCCGTCAAAACAGCTGCTGTGCGCCGAGCCGTATGTGGACGAGCATTGTCATGGAGGAGCACAACACCTGCAGTAAGCATTCCACGCCTCTTGTTTTGAATGGCACGTCGCAATTTTCGCAGTGTTTCACAGTAACGGTCAGCGTTCACTGTTTCACCTCTTGGAAGGAAGTCAATGAGCAGAATGCCCTTCCTGTCCCAGAACACCTTGCACATCACTTTCCGTGACGACAGCATCTGTTTGAATTTCGTCCTGACCGGAGATCCACTATGCCGCCAATGCATTGACTGCTGCTTGGTTTCCGGGGTGAAGTGCGAAATTCAAGTCTCATCGCTCGTGACGATCCTGTCGAGGAACTCGTCGCCGTCATCGTGATATCGTTGCAGAAATGTCAGTGCTGCTCCTAAACGTTGCATTTTGTGTTCGGGTGTCAGGTTTTTTCGGCACCCAGCTAGCACACACTTTTTTGAACAGCAGGTGCTTAGTGACAATCTCATGCAAAAGGATCGCGATATCTGCGGAAAATGGCTGCTCAGCTCCGTAATCGTGAAGCGACGGTTCTCCATGATGCACTGCGCTCTTCATCATGGACACTTTGACGACCTTCGGAAAACTGCCTACACCAGCGACGCACCATCTGCTTACTCATGATGGTCCGGCCCATAGACCTGCCGATGAATTTCAATTAGCGCAATGCTTTGTGCATTAAAGAACTTTATCACCGACCGAACCTCGCAGGCGGCGGGAGAAGGAATAAGAGGTTCCATTTCGGACCACTGCTGCCACGCTACTGGCACCAGGCGGGACCTGTCCGGCTGGCATATGATTGATACGTCATAGATCTGTTACGCATGTGCAATTGACACGGCTAATTACGTTTACTTTCAAGGGGAAAACATCGGGAAACTTACTTTCTGGATGCGCCTCGTATACAGTATTATGAATAACACTTTTTATTGAAAGTAAATGTTTAATGCTAAGAAATATATTTTATGTCAAACAAACTTTTAATGAATTCAATTTTACTGACAATTAGGCCTACAATTTTGTCTAAATGTACTTCTACAAAAAGACAGTTTTTGTTATTTAAATGTAATCAGAGTTTTTACACAAATCGATATGCTACCTTCAAGTTCTGCATAAAGTTTCATGAAAATACATTAGGTAGGAAAGAAGTTATAAATTTTGTTTAAATTCACTCTCTATAAAGGGGTAGTTTCCCTTACACAAACGTAATCAGAGTTTGTACTCATATCAAATAGCTACCTTTAAGTTCTCAATAAAGTTTCATGAAAATATGTTAGATAGGAAGGAAGTTACTAATTTTGCCTAAATTCACCTCACACAATTATTGTAATCAGAGTTTATACTGAAACAAATACGATACCTTAATGTTCTACATAAAAATTCATGAAAATCTGTTGAATAAGAGAGAAGTTATTAATTTGGTCCATCTAGATTAAGAAATTGCAGACTGTGCGATGCGGGCTGTTGTGAGGGAGGCAATCTCTGGATTTTCTAAAAGCAATTTGTGATTAATTATTATTGATATTGTTATGATGATAATAATAATAATGATAATAATAAATTGATAAACTAGTGGACTTACTCGTGTTAATTACGTAAGATTTGTCCGGCTTACAGCTGTTTCAGTGCTTCATTATTATTATTATTATTATTATTATTATTATTATTATTATTATTATTATTGTTGTTGTTGTTGTTGTTGTTGTTTTGTTATTATCAGACATCGGATTCTAGGGCAAATGCCTATTTTGTTTCTTTAGGAGAAAAGTAAAAATAATTATTAATATTTGTGTTTCATGGAAATTGAAGGATATTCAAAGAGTTTTATAGTGCCCTAAAATGCCCTAAAACGGTTATTAGAGCCTAATTTGTTAATATTCGCCTAAAAATGCCTAACTCACTGTAAAGTTTCGCATTTTACTCTTACTTTTTATAATTTATACATGCATTCACTGCGAAATTTAAGGCATTTAAAAAGTGGTAAGTTTGCTTCACACCGGCCATGAAACCATTGTTAAAGGAAAAAAAATGTTTTGAATCTCACGACACTCGCAATAGATTTCACCGAATTTAACATGTTTGGAGGCATAAATGCCGACAAAGAACCAACCTTAGTTTTGAAGCAGGCAACAATCACAACATGTACTGCTACCGATTCAGATATATACTATAATATAAAAATGACTGTTATCGGTCTGAAACCGATTAGCCTTACTGCCCTTCAGAGTGTCATAAAATCACAATTTTTGGAGAAAGTGTGTTTTTGAAACATTTATGAAAAGTCGTAAAACTGCGAATTAGTAGGGAAAACCGTTACAAAATATTTAAAAGAATGGCCCTCCTAGTGTTAACACTACCAGGAAATGCAACAATAAGTGGAACTTTGTATTTTTGTCCAATTGAATCTCAATAACAACGGTTCATTTGAATGCTCGTTAACAGTTGCTCTTTCCCTCACCTTATTTGTGTTGAGACGTTTTGAGCGGTAGGACGTTTTCCTGTGAAGTTTAACGCGATAATGCCGAAAAATATAAGTGCAAAATCTACATTGATCCGGCAATGGCTAACAGAATATTCAGAATTCACTTATGATGGAAAAATAATATTCTGCAAGATTTGTAGCAAACAGGTATGTAACAATAGTTGAAATATATAAATTCTATTAATTTTAATGAGTAGGCCTATAATATTTATACATTGACTGAGCTATCCAGATGTATAATTCTTTTTAAGACCACTACACTTTAACCTTTTAAATTCCGATAGTTAAAGTATTTGCAGGTCATTAAAATTTTCATTGTTCGAACCCACTAACTTTGTGATAGAAATACGGCAATACAACAATTAGGATTTTATTTTAATTCAGTTTACTTTACATTTTTAGATTTCGCAAGAAAAGAAGTGCCACCTAAAGCAGAATGTGCAAGGAGCGGCTCATAAGGCTAAAGCTCAGCAGAAAAATCAACTGCAACAAACTTTACTAACACAGCCTACTTCATCCAATCTCAGCAGCAATTTATATGCTGATTTAACCAGAGCGTTTGTTGCTGCTAACATTCCCTGAAATGCAATTGAAAATCCGGTTTTAAGACAGTTTTTACAAAAATACTGCAAACAAAATATCCCATCTGAGTCGACCCTAAGAAAAAATTACTTAGACAGAATATACAATGAAACTTTAGCTTCCATTCGGGAGGATATAGGTGATTCTTACATATGTGGATGAAACCTCAGATCCTATGAATAGGTATATAGCAAATATGGTAGTAAGAAAACTTAATCCTGATGGACCTTCGATTCCACACCTCGTATGTGTTAAGGAACTTTCGAAAGTGAATAGCCAAGCCATTGCTTATTTTGTAAATAAAGGCCTACAGTCTTTATTCTCAGGTAATATAGACGATTCTAAAGTTCTGTTGTTTTGTACTGATGCTGCCTCATACATGGTTGCTGCAGCTCCACTTCTTAAAACATTTTATCCTAACCTCACGCATGTAACCTGTCTAGCACATGGCCTTCACAGGGTTTCTGAAACAATCCGGAATGAATTTCCTCTTGTCAATTCGTTTATTTCTAACACAAAAAAAAATGTTTTTGTAAAGCCCCATCCAGGATTTCAATATTCAGAGAGAACTTTCCAGATATCCCACTCCCACCTCAGCTGGTTGTTACACAATGGGGAACCTGGATTCAGTCAGTGGTGTATTATTCTAAGTATTTTAAAGAAGTGGTCACAATTATTGATAAATTACCTGAAACTGATAGTGCAGCGTGTGTGAAAGCAGTGAAAGATTGTCTGAATGACTCACGAGTGAAAAACGATATTGCCTACATAACATCAAACTTTTCTTTCATACCTGCAAGCATTGAACAATTAGAACGTGAAAAACAATCTCTTTGTAGCCAAATAGCAATAGTAAAAGAAGCTCAAGTGAACATACATTCTGCTTTGGGCGAAACTGGGAAAAAAGTTAAAAATAAGTGGGACAACGTATTAAATAAGAATGTAGGATTTTCATTGTTGGAAAAAGTATCAAGAGTGATATCGGGGAAAAGTGTAAATGTTCCAGTAAGTTAAGTATTGATGTTTCTATTGTACCTAATTTAAACTTTGCGCCTCTCACATCAGTTTCGGTTGAAAGAAGTTTTTCTGCTTTCAAAATGATTCTCAGTGACAAAAGGCAAAGGTTAACTGTGGAGACTTTAGAAAAAATTCTGGTGGTGTACTGTGCAGATAATTATAATAAAGTCTGAGCATGGAACTGAATTTCAATAACTTAAAATGAGTAATCTTGATATCAATAATCATTATTTCATTAGTTTCAATATATTAAATTTGTGCAGCTCTGTTTATAAATATAATATAGTATTCTTTTTTAATGTTTAGACATACTTTTTTGTGCGTATTTTAGTGTATACCTAGAAATTTTAGTGAAAGAAATAAGTATGATACTTTGATGTGCCTAAAATGCCTATTTTCATTAAAATAGAGCCTAATTTTACAAATTTTGAGCTTATTTTAGGCGCCTAAAACTGCCATTTTTAGTGCCTAAAAATCCGATGTCTAGTTATTATATTGAAATTTAGTAAAAACTAGTATCTTATGATGAATTATTGATGTTAAGAACACATTACCTCGGCTAACCCACACACACACACACACACACACACAGATATATATATATATAATTAGGTGATAAACTGTGTGTACCTTAACCTATAATTAATATATACCACATGTATATTTGCATTTTTTGTGATGAAATAATTAATAAGCCTTACTGCCATGAAGTATTGATTTGCAAATAAAGGAACTTAGTCAGTCAAACCTTCCCCTGTGTCTCTAACATCAAGTTGATAACGGGATTGGTACACTCATACTTACTTACTTACTTACAAATGGCTTTTAAGGAACAGAAGGTTCATTGCCGCCCTCACATAAGCCCGCCAGCGGACCCTATCCTGTGCAAGATTAATCCAGTCTCTACCATCATACCATCCTCCATACTCCTGTAACTTCATCCCGCTTAGCCCCAAATATTTTCCTAAGCACCTTATTCTCAAACACCCTTAACCTATGTTCCTCTCTCAGAGTGAGAGTCCAAGTTTCACAACCATACAAACAACCGGTTATATAACTGTTTTATAAATTCTTTCAGATTTTTGGACAGCAGACTGGATGATAAGAGCTTCTCAACCGAATAATAACACGCATTTCCCATATTTATTCTGCGTTTAATTTCCTCCCGAGTGTCATTTATATGTGTTACTGTTGCTCCAAGATATTTGAATTTTTCCACCTCTTCGAAGGATAAATCTCCAATTTTTATATTTCCATTTCGTACAATATTCTGGTCACGAGACATAATCATATACTTTGTCTTTTCGGGATTTACTTCCAAACCGATCGCTTTACTTGCTTCAAGTAACATTTCCGTGTTTTCCCTAATCGTTTGTGTATTTTCTCCTAACATATTGTGACAGCTGCAACGGGGTTTGAACACGCGTCCGACAGGGCGCGCGGCAGCCGAAACGCTGGTACGGGGAGCAGTTGCATGCTGAAGGGCAGAGGGGGTGTATTACGTCAACGCGACGAGGGGAGGGTGCGCGCGCAACTGCTGCGTGCGGAGTGAAGGAGGGACGGACCCTCCCGACTCTTCCAGAAGCCCGTCGAAGTGGAAAAATCGCGAATTCGAAGTTTCTCGGTTACGTCGCTGTGGTTATAAATTACGGACGCGAAGGAGTGTATGTGTGATTCATGATTAGTTCAGTCAGTAAGCCAGTGAACAGAGCAAGCCAGCCAGTCTTGTGTACCGGAGTTCGACTTGAGTGTGCGTCCGCAACTGTGTCAGCATCCGAAGGCCTCAGTTCGAGTGCAGTGGACCGCAGTTGGAGGGACCTGAGTTCGAGTACAGTGGGCTGTCTCTGAAGGTCTGTGGTTCGAGATACTGTGAACTCGAGTGACTGTGCTAGAAGAACTGTGAACTGAGGACTGACAGTTCTGATTTATAAATAGTGCTTTGTAAATATTAGTTAAGATTAACAGTTCATTGTTGTTCGTAATAGTCCAAGTAAATTGTCATTGTCGTCAGTGGAGTGCACTAACGAATACTGTGTTACTGTGTGGAGAGAAAATCCTATTGTTGACGAGAGCGTTTAAGGTGAATTGTAGAAAGGAATTATTGTTGGAAGAATAAAATCCTATTGTTGAGTTGAAATAAATTCACAATATTCACGTCATCCGCATAGACAAGAAGCTGATGTAACCCGTTCATTTCCAAACCCTGCCTGTTATCCTGAACTTTCCTAATGGCATATTCTAGAGCTAAGTTAAAAAGTAAAGGTGATAGTGCATCTCCCTGCTTTAGCCCGCAGTGAATTGGAAAAGCATCAGATAGAAACTGACCTATACGGACTCTGCTGTATGTTTCACTGAGACACATTTTAATTAATCGAACTAGTTTCTTGGGAATACTAAATTCAATAAGAATATCATATAATACTTCCCTCTTAACCGAGTCATATGCCTTTTTGAAACCTATGAATAACTGATGTACTGTACCCTTATACTCCCATTTTTTCTCCATTATCTGTCAAATACAAAAAATTTGATCAATAGTCGATCTATTACGCCGAAAACCGCACTGATGATCCCCAATAATTTCATCTACGTACGGAGTTAATCTTCTCAAAAGAATATTGGACAAAATTTTGTACGACGTCAACAAAAGTGATATTCCTCGAAAGTTACCACAGTTGGTTTTGTCCCCCTTTTTAAAAATAGGTACAATTATGGACTCCTTCCATTGTTCTGGTACAATTTCCTTTTCCCAAATAGCAAGTACAAGTTTATAAATTTCGCTATATAATGCACTTCCACCCTCTTGTATTAATTCTGCTGGAATTTGATCGATACCTGGAGACTTGTACTTTTTCAGATTTTCTATCGCAATTTCGACTTCTGAAAGCGTGGGTTCGGGTATAAATGGCTCAGCAGTTTGTATTTCAATTTCGTCCCGATCATTTCTATTTGACCTGCGTACATTTAGTAGTTGCGAAAATAGTTTTTCCATCTGTTTAGGATTGATGGAGAGTCTGCAAGCAAGTCACCATTCTCATCCTTGATCACGTTTACCCTTGGCTGATATCCGTTCTTAAATTCCCTTATACCATTATATAAATCTCGAATGTTTTTATTCTTACTATTTGTTTCTACCTCATTCAGTTTTTCCTTCAAGTAACCTCTCTTTTTATTCCTAAGTGTACGACTTGCTTCCCGTCTTTCATTGAAATAATTATCTCTCTTCTCCTCAACTGTATCCTGTAAGAATTTCAATTTTGCCTGTTTCCTTCTTTCTACTACCATGCAACAATCTTCATCAAACCACGGTTTCTTTTTCTTAGTTTCATAATAACCTATGCTCTGCTCAGCTGCAATTTTGATACTATCTCTGATATTTTCCCACACGCTATTAACATCTAATTATTTCTCAACTTCGTCAGAACTTTCTAAAGTGGCAAACCTATTCGAAATTTCGACCTGATAATTTTGCTTAGCTTCCTCGTCCTTTAATTTCAAAATATTGAATTTAGTAATATTAACTTGTTGCTCTACTCGCTTGGCTACTGATAATCTTTCTCTTAATTCTCCAATCACCAAATAATATTGGTACACTCGTATTTAGCATATTCATGAAAATAAGTCTTTTGCTGTCCCCAAATGTAGCAAATTTTTTACTTAGTTCCTTTCTAAAATGTGCTGTTCTTTGAAATATTAAAACATTTCTCACTTCCATTTGATTATGAATTAACACAACGCAAATGAGATAACAGTCGCATGTGTGGTATGGGAAGATTTCGAAGTTTCATTTTCTCTCTATGAGGCCGGGAGGGGAACATCCCTATGCACCGCGACCTGAGATCTTTTGTGCATCCGTGGGATGAGTTGTAGCCCAACGACGGCACCCACGCCGAACCGACCTAACCCCCAACACCGTAACGACCAGTCCCACTATCCCTCTCCTACACATTTCGATTTTGCAGGAGCCGTTTTATTACCTCCTGCCTGACGGGATGCCCTTCACGCAATCCCTCGTTTGGGTGATCATTAGGGCAAGGCATTTAATGACCTATAAATTGGTAAAAAATGCAAAATAAAAAATGCATTTATGACCTAAAAATCCAAAAAAATGACCAATAAAAATAAAGCATTGCCAATGAAAATACTTTTAATTACGTTAAGTACTCGATTACTAACTACATAAAATTTTAAAAAATACATGTTACAGTACCTTGTATTGCAGAAAATTCATTTCAAGTGCACTTTTACAACAATTTTGAATTGCAGTTAACAATCAAAACTTGGCGGAGATTTTCAAACAAAAATGATTGTCTATTGTCTGCTAGTACCGGCTTATAAATGGAAAAGCTTCTCTCTACTTCAATGGAAACAATTGGAGCAAACTGAAAGCAAGCAATATCTCCTGGATTTAACTCACAGTCAGGAAGAGAAAAATTTTCACCAGACAAAGCTCTGCCAATTGAACACAATGTTGTGTACCCCCTGTTCTTGCTTAGACAGTTTTTCATTTTCATTGACACTGCATCACCCACTTTACCACATGCACGGCTCAAATCATTCACTACTTTATCCACTATTTGTAGCTGTTCCACTAATGTCACTTGGGATTTTTCCAGTGCAGTTATGACATCAGGAAGGAATCCAAAATTAGTATTTATGTAAGAAAGTTTACCAGCAATTTCTTTATCAGCTAACAGTTCTTGCGTCTTTTTTATTGACACTGACTCACCATTATCAAAAGAATCAACCACTTTCTTCACAACATCGAAATTCTTCCAATAATAACTGCAAGCTTGGAGCCATGTTCCCCATCTAGTCAAAATAGGTGAAAATGGCAATCGGATTTCTGGAGCTTCTGTTTTGAATGCTGAAATTCGAGAGGGGGCTTTCAAGAATACTTTCTTCACGCATCCAATTAATTTATCCACTTCAGGAAAATTTGCACGTACTTCTTCCGCGACCCGGTGTAATGCATGCGCTAAACACGTCACATGTACCATTTTTGGGTACACTTAAAGAAGCAGCTGCTTTCATCATGTAGGGTGCTGCATCTGTTTGGAATACATTGGAATTTCGAATCTCATCAGGCCAAAGTATTCTCAATGCATGGTCAAATACTAAGCTGATCGTTGAGTAGTTGACTTTGTCCAGCTGCTCACAATATAGTAGAAATTGTTCTCCAGGGCTGTGTGCTTCTAACAATAACATTAGCTACATAACGGCCCATAGAGTCTGTTGTCTCGTCAATGGATACAAATACATTTCTTTCTCCAATCATTTCTCTTATTTTTTTTTCAAAGTTTTGTCATAGCACCGAGCTATGTATGTTCTTCTCAATGTTCTGGGATCTGGAATCAATTTTCCGGTCTCCTCTTCTAAGAAAGTTCGCAGCTTAGGATGATTCAGTTTGTGAAGTGAAATATCAGCCGATAGAAAAGCTTCACATAGTTTCTCACAAAATGGCGAAAACGTTGAACACGTATCCCCCAGAAGCATTTGCTGTAAGTTTACACTGGATTTATTTTCAAGTCTCTGCAGGCCACGTTTATGTTTCTCCCGTGACATGTGTTGTTCTATTGTAAACTTTCTTTCAGCAGCCACTCTCACATCGCAGATCTTGCAGAATAAAATACGACCGTCCGTTGAAAAAATATTTTCTCCATATTTTGAAACAAATGCCTTTAATTTAACATTAGCACTTTCCTTTACTTTAGGCATTTTGCTCTTGACCTGTTCACACAGACGACTAGAAACAACTGACCACCTCAATTAACAGCATAACAATGCCAGTTTACCTGGAGAAAGGAATCTCTGTGGGAGTGTGGATAAATTCGTAGAAGTGGGCAAGTTCATTATGCCTTCAAAAATAGGGGTACATGCTAGCATACGCTCTAATAATTTGAATAAAATTCCTAGAAGTGGGCAAGTTCATTATGCACATACCTTGAAAAATAGGGGTAGAAGCTAGCAAACATCTACTTAATTCCAAGAAATTGTATTGACAAGGAAAATACTGAATTATAATAAAAATCTCAAATCAAATACAAATAATGTCACAGCCTTCCTGAAAAGTGTAAAAATGCTCAAAATGACCTAAAAATTGCTAAAAAAATGACATCCGTAAAAAAGTTAAGAAAATGCAAAAAAATGCCCTAACGAATTGCTTTTATTTAACCCGGTTTTTAATGTCATACATTTCCATATTATGCTAGCAATGTTTAAACCTTCATAAGAAAAAGATGCAAAATCATTAATTGCCTTGCCCTAGTGACCATTAAATTTGAGGCCTAGCCGAAGGTCCGTTATTGTAGTCTGACAGCTATCCATTCAAAACTGCAAGCTCTGTGTGTGAAGCTGCTAGTTTACTTAAGGAATGAATAGAAAGAAGATCCTGGGTTTATTCTTTTTGTGTCAATGAAGGGTTTGTTAAATTTTAAAATTACTTAAATAAAACAGTATGAAAATAACTTTTTAAAAATTTTATCGAATATCCAATTTCTTCGACGAACTCTTGATCATCATCTTTACAGTACTATGTTTCAGAATATCGTTAAGAGTTCTCGTCATCCTATTATCAGCAAAACAATCTCGACAACACATTTTAATTAGGTTCACAAATTTTAAATTCTACAATGTTTGCAGATAAACAAGTGATATTTGCCAATTTAAGATGATGAATTACAGATAGCTGTTCAGTATTTAATTGCAAGTTTATTGTAGAATATAGTTTAGGAAGCTCAGTTAAAAAGACAAAAGTTATGGCATTTTTAGGAAAGTATCGCATGCGATCAAAGACAGACTAATAATTATTAACAAAATAGTAAGCCATTTCAGTTATTTGGGCTGTAATATAACATATATGATAAAAATGTACAAAATAAACTGAATACATTTCGATATAATTATGTTGTTGTTTAGCCAACTTGCCGAAGACAGGTTGGAATCTCATAAGTGACACCAATAAGGTTTTACTCATGAGTAGAGTTCAGTGTTTGGTCACATCTTCCACCTGAAGAAAATATACTGAATTTGCTCTCGTCTGTGAATTTCGCTTTGTTCCAGAACGGATTAGAGGTGTTTTCCATATATATAATTTTCTCCGCGAATTCTAATCTTTCTTCCAAATGATTTCATTAACAAATATTTTCTTCTGACATTCATTGTTTTTCAAATAATTACGAACTGTGTCGAACATCACGCGTAGGACCACAAACAAACAGATAACAACTGAACTGTGTGAACGTCACTACCTGAATGCTTGAGTTGTAGTTGTAAAACCCCCCGTGCGGGATCCTGCAAAACTGCACTGTGTGAACGCCACCATTTGAATCCATGCGTTGTAGTCGTGCATCCCGCCGTGCGGCATCCTGCAAAACTGCAGCATGCTGTAGTCCCATCCCGCAAGCTCCGATTTTGCCAGGGGCGGTTATTCAGGTGAAGTAGGTGAAGTACCATTTCACCTATTTACGTGTAAAACACAATTTTATCTCGTATTAATAATTAATTCTAGTTATTACCGGTTTCGTATTTTTAAAATAAAAAAAAAAGTTTTATTTTCAGTCGTTATTAACAGTGTTAGTTATATAAATAGTACCTGTAACCGTCCGCTGAATAGAATAATGTGAACTGTTACGAGCGCCGAGCGGTGTCTATTGAAACCTATAATACTGTAGAGGTGAAAATATTTGGGTTCCCATTCTCATACAGCACTTAGTTTCCATGGTAACGTGACGTCACGCACTAAAGAAAGATTGTATGAGTGAAGTGCGTTTCTGAGTCTTTCAGTTACGGAGAACTGTCAGACTTGTTGTAGGTGGAGTAACCAGTTTGCAGATGTAACGGTAGAGAAGGGTTGAACCTGGTCTCCAAGGCCCCCTATTGTTGAAGGGCTGTGAAATTTTACAGTATGTAGGCCTACTACCTGACTCGAGAAAAGTATCCTCATTTCTTGTGTCTAAGCAGCCAGCCTGGCAGCGGTAAATTAGTTGGCTATATGTTATCTTATCAGGAAAGCACGCCACATACATTCGTAAAGTTTAAAAGTTGTTTTCCGCCGCGTGTATTATTTCTTCTCATAAGTTTGCCAGTTTTGTTCCAGCTCTCGCGTGCGTAAATGTACACATGTAGTTTAGTACTTATTAACTTATTATTTAATGTATTTAGAGTATATTAGTGATATGTGTATATAGTGTATTAATCCTACATTGTAGTGTATATTGTATGTTTAATCACCATAGTGCTATTATGCAAATACTCAGGTACCAATACATGCAAAATATTAATAAATGAGTGCGAAATATGTATCCCGAAAATGGCACGGTTTGTAATATATTGGAAATGCCGTTTTGCAGACATAAATATGAGGATGGAAAAGATGTTTTAAATTCTGGACGTCCTACAATTCCATTTGTTTTTTGTTCTAAAAAGTGCTAAAAATAAAAAAAAGTTGTATGAAATAACTTAAATTATTCCGATGAAAGAAGCTTTTCTCTTTGAAAAGATTGAACATTTCATTTGGAATGCTACATAACAGGAGAGACTCTCATCATTAGCCCCATAGCTTTGCTTAGAATTATACTGTCCACCCTCAGTTAAACTCAGACATTTTATTAAGATATCATCGACAGGTTTGCTGCTTTAAAAGCTAGGAGGATTAACTTTGTATGCAAGAAATTGGGCGAGTCCTCAAATAAATTAATTTTTCTGTTTGCATGTGTTGTAGAACTAGTAAAATTGTACGTAGTTTACGAATAGTAGGCCTTCCCATTATATTAGCAAAACTGTTCATGCATTTATGTATGTGAACAGCACTTCACCTATTTTCTTTACGACGAGCCGTTACTGGATTTTGCGGCAATGTGTGCACCTTTCCATTTAGACCAATGTGTTGTCGTCCTGCAAAATCGCAATGTGTAGACCCAGCCTCCGTGTACCATTCCACCTCAACAGCCCCACATTCCCTCCGCAAACGGTCAGAGGTGTAGTCCACCCCAAGAGGCCTATATTAGTCCTCTTGGTCCACCCCTCTCGTCGGAAGGGGAGTGGTTCTACTGCTGGGTCACCAACTACCATGCTTTGGAATATCCGTGGAGGCCGACCGAGAGCTTCAGGAGCTTCGCAGGGCCGCCGCAGGGGCGATCTGCAAACCAAGAAGACAACCAGAATGATAAGGAAAGGATGATGAGGAGGGGAAAGGAAGTGGCGAGAATGAATGGGGTTCCATACGCCTGATAAAGTTACCTGATATTCAACCATAGGAGTGAGGGGAAAACCCCGAAAAAAACCTCACCTTGGCAACTCGTCCCAAGCGGGGAATCGAACCCCGGCCGCTACCACGAGACCACAACGGTGGACTTTCATTAGTGTTAGAATTATTATTATTTATTGAAGTGGGTGTAAATGTAGAATTGAAACTATGTTAATAATGCACATACAGTACATTGTCAAAAACTTGCATTTTCAATTTATTTTAACTTTTATAAGATCGTTAAAAAACAGAACAAAATAATCCTAACAATACAAATGAGGAGCAGACTTTCAAATCGCTGTAAGTCCAAAAATTTTAAAAATCAGTTTTTGCTCGCATATCATTCACTATGTAAGTCTCTATGCCCTGGAAGTGATTTTCGTATCAAAATGCATATATTCCCGGTGAGAATTTGGTCTGGACATTCAAAAACCTGTTAGTCCGACTGTGATTGACAATCAATATGCTTTTATTTTCACTGGCGCGCTCAACAATGGATACATAGCAGGTGACAGTAACCAAGTTTCTATCTTTGCCAAGTAAATTTATTGTTAGTTTTCTGATGCGTGTAGTATGGATGGTGAAGAAGAGTTTGTCTGTAGTTGGTGTTATTAATCTTGAGACGAAGAAGAAGGTAAAGAGTACTACAAAACGTAAGAAGATAAAGGAAGTGAGGTACTGTTTGTATTCAATAAGTAGAAAGTTAAATTAATCTTGCATTTTAGTAATAATAATAACAATAATAATAATAAAAATAATAATAATAATAATAATAATAAATAAAAATAATAGTAACAGCGGTAATAATAACTTCCCAGAATATTACTTTAATATTGAAAACAATACAAAATTAATAACAATTAAAATTAATAAATAAGTTAATATAAATTATTAGTATCACATTCAATAATAAATTATTAAGAAGTACCTATAGGTATTCCATTTCATCTGCTGCAATATTACACTTTCAAAGGCATTCTTTTTTATGTATAGATATTGTGATCATTTTTCAAACTTGGAAGGATACAAAAAGCCATGTAATTATACTGGAAATGGTGTCTGTAAGTGTGGCACTGTTGCAGAAGATGACATAATGAAAGCTCGTTAGAACTTCTACACTGAAGAAAAATAAAATAATTCAAGACAAACTATAATAGGCTATACAATATCTTTGACATTACCAAAGAAGAAGAGGTATCGTAGAGAACAGGGAACTTCGCGACAGCATCGTATTCAAT
This sequence comes from Periplaneta americana, assembly GCF_040183065.1. NCBI lineage: Eukaryota > Metazoa > Arthropoda > Insecta > Blattodea > Blattidae > Periplaneta > Periplaneta americana. Next base: position 78,607,337 of record NC_091118.1, on the reverse strand, counting down.
ACCACTTCTGGACATTCAAAGGAACTACTGCTCTTTGTCAGAAATTCTTAGTTGCGGCCCTAGGAGTCGCTCAGAGAAGGATAATCACTATAGCAAATTGTATGAAAGCTGGTGTAACAATAACTGAACGTCGTGGCGGAGATCTTCAATCACATAAACACTTGCAGAAAAGGCGAAAATAATAGAGTTTAAATATTCGTAGACTTCGTGGTAGGGAAAACCACTACATCCGTTCCAAATCTCAGCGCATACACTTGTCATCAGAACTCAATATCTCGAGACTTCCTAAAATGCACAATGAAACTGTGTCTGCTGAATACAGAGTGAATTATAAGATTTTTGCAAGGATTTTTTAATAAAGAGTTCAATATAGATTTCGGATCACCTGCTAGTGTTACGTGCAGCTTTTGTGTCAGGGAAAAAAAATAATACTTGTTTGGAGCGAGATTTAAAAGAAAAAGCATGACTGATGACGAACTGAATACATAAATTGAGGGAAAATTCATTCTATATCCTTGTGAAGAATCCCCCGAGGAAAATAAAAAATTATGATTTATATTTTAACAACGCTCGCAACTGCAGAGGCTGTATCAGCATCGCCGGTGTGCCTGAAATTTGTCCCACAGGAGTTCCCTTACATCCCAGTAAATCTACTGACATGAACCCGTCGCATATAAACACACTTAAATACCATCGACCCAGGCCGGGATCGAACCAACAATCTCGAGCATAGAAGGCCAGCGCTATACCAACTTCGCTACCGAGGCCGACTCCCACGAGGATACTGTATCCTACTGTTTTGACCTCCAGCAAGTACAAGTTTTGCCCAAAGTACCTTTTCAGGAAGCTTTTTACACACTGCAATTGTCTTTCTATAGTCTCTGCATCACTAATTTCCTATACTTATATTTCATAGTGTAGAAATAATAATAAATATTACATTGATAGTAAGAAACAGTAAATAAAAATATTACATTTATTTTCACGTAGACATTCAAAATGCTGTATATCCTATTTTCCATTTGATACAGTGACACATGATATCTTAATTGAGAAATTAGACTTATTAGGAATCAAAGGTAATGCTTTAAACTTTATAAAATCGTATCTTAACGACAGAATTCAAATAACGGAATTTGACAATTATTCAAGTGAACTTTCATTTATTAATACAGGTGTTCCCCGAGGCACAGTTCTAGGCTCTATTTTATTTTTAATATATATTAATGACTTATTTAAAATTGACTTACAACAGTACAATGGTGTTCATTATTCTCATGCAGATGACACAGTTTTACTTTTTCATGGAAAAACCTGGTATGATGCATATAATAATTCAAATAATGGACTTATATTAATAAAAAATGGTTTGACATAAATTATTTTTCTATCAACGAAAATAAAACCATAATTATTCCATTCTCATTATCTGAAAAATGTAACACAACTCCTACATCTACATTAAGTATGAAGTTACATAATTCTAATTGTAGTCTTATACAATGTAAATATCCTATTATTAAGGAGTCCTCTGTAGTTAAGTATTTAGGCATAATTTTCAACAATCATTTGAAATGGAACGAACACATTAATTACTTTTGTAATACATTACGTAAAATAATATATTATTTTGTTTTGTTGAGGAATTACTTGTCGATAAGCTTATTACGCACAACATACTTAACTTTATTTCAGTCTGTAATTATGTATACAATTATAAGATGGAGTAGCTTATTTAAATCCAATTTTAACCCACTTTATTTATTACAGAAGAAAATAATTAAACTATGTCTTCATAAACCTATTGATTTTCCATCTCAAAAATTGTTCTTAGACTTTAATGTTCTTAATGTAAGACAAATTTATTATATTTTATTAATAAAATACATACATAAAAATCTAAATAATTTTGAATTGTATTCTCATAGTTATGAAAAAAAAAAAGGCATGAATTTTTTAAGATCGTTTGAACCAAAATGCAACATTGACACAGTATTTAATCATAGTAGTAATTTAGGCCCAAGAATATATAACAAATTTATATTTAAATATCTTAATCCTGTCAATCTAATAGTTCTCGTATTAAATTTAAAAAGTAATGTATGGATTTTATAAAAATTAAAAAATTGTAAATTTAAATTTATATATTCCTATTGCATAGTAGACGTAAGACAAATTGTATTATATACTTCTTAATTTAAATTCAAGAATCCGCCCCTGAGCACGAGTTCTACTCTCTCAGGGGCGAGCTAAATTTTTTCTGTATTTTTTTTTTATTTTAGTAGGTTATTTTACGACGACATCTCAGGTTATTTAGCGTCTGACTGAGGTGAAGGTGATAATGCCGGTGAAATGAGTCCGGGATCCAACACCGAAATGTAAGACAAATTTATTATATTTTATTAATAAAATTCATACATAAAAATCGAAATAATTTGGGTTGAGGGAAAACCCCGGAAAAAAAACCTCAACCAGGTATCTTACCCCGACCGGGAATCGAACCCGGGCCACCTGGTTTCGCGGCTAGACGCGCTAACCGTTACTCCACAGGTGTGAGCTTTTTTCTATATATAGGCTATTATATTTTATGTTACAATTATTAGCAAAGTAAATAAATATCATATCATATATCATATATCATATCATATCATATCATATCATATCATATCATATCATATCATATCATATCATATCATATCATATCATATCATATATCATATCATATCATATCATATCAAAGTATTCAGATTATAACCTAAACATAGCTGTTGCAGTGACTATTTTTACCATTTAAATAATTAAAACTGTCTTATATGCTAGGTGTAATAGAAGACATTCATTAAACTAACTCAGTGTTTGAATAAGAGCTTATGAAAGAGTAACAAAATCATATATGAGAAATCAGAACTTACTATTAAGCACGATTTAATACACCTGTCGTCTTGGGCGAAAGGTGGGAAACTGAACAAGTGTCACTTTATAATTGTGAAAAATTCCCCAGATGACTCCTATATACAATAATTTCCTCAACATTAATAGGTGTACGAATTTGGCGCCGGTACGATTTAGGCTACTTTCCCCTACTAGTGGAAACACTAGTAATGTCCCACTTCGATTATTGTGATTTTCTACTGACTGACCTCAATGTCAACCAGTCGCAAAAATTACGTGTTCATGATTCTTGTGTTCGCTTCGTCTGCGATATCCGTCGCGCTGACCACATTACCCCATCCTTCCAAACTCTAAACTGGCTACGGCTTAACGAACGTAGAAATTTTCATTCTCTTGTTCTCCTTTTCCAAGTCCTTCACACCTCTACACCTACCTACCTTGCCTCCCGTTTCAGTTACCTGTCATCAGATCATAATCTCTTCACACGCACGCAAAATAGCCGTATACTAGCCATCCCAACACATTAGACATCATCGTATTCATCATCACACACAATCTCGCTCTCGCGCTTGTGGAATACTCTACCCAGTGACATCAGAGACTGTCGGAATTTAGTAACGTTCAAAAGCAAACTTATTAAGCATTTTCTTACTGCGTAGAGTAGGTTTAATTTTTACTTAATTAATAAAAAAAATGTTTCTCCCTTCTTAACTTTTACAATAAACTGTCTAGCTTTTATTAATCAGTTAATCTTTTAGCACTTTGATATTTATTGTATTTGTAAATTTAATATTAATATTAAAGAGCGTTCGCAATAAGAATTAACAGTAGCTGCTCAAATCTCACCTCGAGCTTCCGGTAAAAGGAACGCAGCAAAAATTATTAAGAACATTACCGAAACTGCCCCTCGCAGAGCCACTAGATACAGAAAGACATACGAGTCATTCCACCCATTACCTAGTCCATATTCTCCAGAAGAATCTTTGTCATTTCTTGTAGACAATAATTTGTCTAAAATCCAATATCTATAATAATATACGTATGGGAGCTAAGCAGAAGCATAGTAATATATATTCATCATACAATACTGTCAGGGGAGCAAAATTAAGATGTTATCCACCAAAAGAAAACATAAAAATTACACAATATTCCGCCGAAATAGATTTACAGTCATTGTTAGAACATATAATTGAACGACTTGTGAAGATAAATGCAAACAAGTCGAGAAGGGATGGAAAATGAAGCAGGTAAAATTGAGAATTCTAAATGAGGCAGTAGAACAAGTGGACAGCTTCATATACTTGGGGTGTACTATAAGCAGTAACATGAGCTGCTGTCAGGAAGTCAATGTGGATAGCAATTGCAAAGGAAGCTTTTAATAGAAAAAAGAGCATCTTCTGCGGACCTCTGGGAAAAGAACTAAGGAAGAAACTAGTGAAGTGCTTTGTGTGGAGCAGAAACATGGACATTACGACGCGCAACGAACTGAAGAGAAACGACTAGAAAAGCTTTTGAAGTGTGAATGGAGCGTGTGAAATGGACAGACAGAATAACAAATGAAGCTGTGTTAGAAAGAGTGGGTGAAGAAGTAATGATGCTGAAACTGATCCGGAAGAGAAAAAGGAATTGATTGGTTCACTGGCTGAGAAGAAATTGCCTATTGAAGGATGCACTGAAGGAATGGTGAACGGGAGAAGAGTTATCTTGCCAATTGGGATGTTATCAGAAGAGGCCCTAGAGGCAAGAACTAAGCGCTTAAGAAAATACTGGGAAAGCCATGCCAGAACGTTTTCTCGTAGGGCTACTATACATGATGTTTTAACTTCGGATCCTGTGATTGGTCAGTCGAGTGCAGCATCGAGGAATAAAAAGAAGGGCTCATTATCATTAGACGTTCGTTGTTTGCTCATGGAGCCAAGAGTAACTGGAGGTTCTTATGAAAAGGAAGGTAACATCTGAGGTGGCGGTGTCGATGACGTTGATGATGATGATGATGATGATGATGATGACGACGACACGGACGAAGGTGGTGATAATTCTACAGATGATTATAGTCTCTCATCAAACGCTGATACAGTTCCAAATAGGTACACTCTAATATTACTAAAATATTTGTTTGTGCTACATAACCTCCACTGAGTTCATGGGCATTCTTTTGGCTTTTCTGTTATCTATTATGTTGAATTTTCCTTATTTAATCAATTTGTCGCCTACTGATATAACATTGCACGTAAATTAATTTTTTCCCGCTAGAATCGCATTCTGGCCCACTGTGCGTCGTCCCAAATAATACTCTAAATGGATTTCTGGATTCGCCCATACGTGCTACATACCCTGCCCATCTCAAACGTCTGGATTTAATGTTCCTAATTATGTCAGGTGAATAAAATGCATGCTGTTCTGCACTATGCAACTTTCTCCATTCTCCTGTAAGTTCATTCCTCTTAGTCCCAAATATTTCCTAATCACCTTATTCTCAAACACTCTTAACCTCTGTCCCTCTCTCAAAGTGAGAGTCCAAGTTTCACAACACACAAAACAACTGGTATTATAATTGTTTTATAAATTCTAACTTCCAGATTTTTTGAGACCAGACTGGATGATAAGAGCTTCTCAACCGAATAATAACACGCATTTCAAATATTTATTCTGCGTTTAATTTCCTCCCGAGTATCATTTATATTTGTTACTGTTGCTCCAAGATATTTGAATTTTTCCACGTCTTCAAAGGATAAATTTCCAATTTTTATATTTCCATTTCGTACAATATTCTGGTCACGAGACATAGGCTAATCATATACTGTACTTTGTATTTTCGGGATTTATTTCCAAACCTGTCTTTACTTAACAACAACAACAACAACAATAATAATAATAATAATAATAATAATAATAATAATAATAATAGTTGATGAATATGATGCTTACATTCAAGAAAAGAAACTCAGAACAATAACATCGTTCAGCTCTCCATACTCAAAGAATGCTCAATGACACTGAAAAATGCAGAATAGCTAGGTCTGTATAGAAGGCAAGAAAAGTAGACTTAACAGTGTCGCCAGTATAATAACATGGGTTCCTGAGAGGGGTGTACATGCACCCCAATCATAATTTAATTTATTTGTGGGCCCACTGTTGACATAGTGGAGTGGTAATAATTAGAAATAACGTAATAATGTTTTTCTGACACAAAATAATTATTACGTGTTGCTGAAATCACATATGATATTATTGTTCAATAACTAAAGCTGGTGTGATCACACCCCTCCCTCATTGGAATACGAAGGTTAAATCATCCGAGCATACGTCAGCTGTTCAGAATTCCCAGTTCCTGCTCTCAATCGAGAACCAATTTCATTCGTTCTGAAAGTGCGTTGGAACAGGAAATTTGGGCTTCAGAACCGGTTCAGAATCAGTTCAAGTCTTGTTGGAACGCACGAGATACTGCGCATGAGCAGACAGTTCAGAATCGATTCTGAACCATGTTGAAACAAACGTTATAAAGTAATTACGTCATAAAAATATGATCATTTGGTCCAGGCAGCACCAAATCCTTCATCATATTTCTGAATTGGACTTGCATCTAAATAATAAAATATGATTATTTTAGTCCAGGGAGATATAAGGTGCAAGAATAATTCCTTTGACATGTTTCTAAATCAGTCTTGGATACTATAATCACTCCAAACCGATTTGAATAGCGTGGATTATGTAACCTATGAAGATAATTTTTTTGTGTTGTGCATCATTGTCTACGTTGAAAACAGAAACAAATAAAAATTAATGTGGAATGTAAATATTAATTTAAGAAAAATGTGGGTAAAAATAAGCACAAAAACGTCATTTCGTGGCACTTTGTTTTCTTATCCACTAGGATAACCTAAAGACGAGTAGATCCACTGTAAAATACTAATTGTTACTTGAACTGTATTTTATTTTCTGGTCCAGGGAAAATATTTGTCATTCACATCACTCGCAAAAATACGATTATAATAATAATAATAATAATAATAATAATAATAATAATAATAATAATAATTATTATTATTATTATTATTATTATTATTATTACTACTACTACTACTACCTTGAAATTTAGTAAAAATTAGTATTTTATGTGAAACAAATAGAATTAAGTACACATTAACGCGGCTCACACAAATATGTAATTACGTGATAAAATATGTGTATTGTCCGCGAAACTTATCTGGGCAGTTAAAAGAGAGGGGCGCGGGGAGCAGAGAAGTAGCTTCTAGCGGAAGCGAGGCAGGAGAGGGGAGAACAGTCTACGAGACAGGTAAAATACATTTGCTTGCTTGCTGCTAAAGATACCTAGGCAAGAATAAAGAAGTGTATACTGTATTTCTGGACCTAGAAAAGACGTTTCACAGAGTGGATTGAAATAAACTGATGGGGGATCCTAAAGAAAACTGGCGTGGGTTGGAAACAGAGGAGGCTGTTCAGTAACCTTTGTATGAAACGAGTCAATGTCAGCATATGAGAAGAAATGTCTTTTTTTTTTATTGGGTTATTTTACGATGCTGTATCAACATCCAGGTTATTTAGCGTCTGAATGAAATGAAGGTGATAATGCCGGTGAAATGAGTCCGGGGTCCAACACCGAAAGTTACCCAGCATTTGCTCGTATTGGGTTGAGGGAAAACCCCGGAAAAAACCTCAACCAGGTAACTTGCCCCGACCGGGATTCGAACCCGGGCCACCTGGTTTCGCGGCCAGACGCGCTGACCGTTACTCCACAGGTGTGGACGAGAAGAAATGTCAGAAGGAAGTGAAATAGGGAGTAAGTACAAGGATGTCCTTTATCACTTACCCTGTTCAACATCTACTTGGAGAATTTAGTGAAGAACTGTTTTCAGAACATGGGAGGAGTGATAGTAGGAGGAGGAAGAATAAATTGTGTAAGATTTGCTGATAATATGGCATTGTTAGCGTTAGCAGAAGAGGACACGATATTAAAGGATATGCAACTGGAGCTAAATGACAGATGTGAGCAGTATGGAATGAATATAAATCCCAACAATGTTAATGTTTATGTTATGTTTTATTTAACGACGCTCGCAACTGCCGAGGTTATATCAGCTGGTTGTGCCGGAATTTTGCCCCGCAGGAGTTCTTTTACATGCCAGTAAATCTACTGACATGAGCCTATCGCATTTAAGCACTCGCATTGAACTCGCAACCTCGAGCATAGAAGGCCAGCGCTATACCAACTCCGCCAACCAGGCCGACTAAATGTCACCAAGACGAACATAATGGTCATAGAAAGAAAAATAAAGAAGGTAAACTTGCAAAATTTAAATGAAGCAGTAGAACAAGTAGACAGCTTCAGATAAATGGGAAGTGTACTATAAGCAGTAACATGAGCTGCTGACAGAAAATCAAAAGGAGAATAGCAATGACAAAGGAAGCTTTTAATATAAAATCAGCATCTTCTGCGGAACTCTGAAAAAAAGAACTAAGAAAGAGACTAGGGAAGTGCTTTGTGTGGAGTGTAGCATTGTATGAGGCCAAAAACATGGCCATTAAGACGAAGTGAAGGGAAACAAGTAGAAGCCTTTGAAATGTGGATATGGATAAGGATGGTGTGTGAAGTGGACAGAGTAAAAAAGGAAGCTGTGTTGTAAAGAGTGGATGAAGAAAGAATGATACTGAAACTGATTAGAAAGAGGAAAAAGAATTGGCTGGGTCACTGATTCAGAAGAAACTGCCTTCTGAAAGATGCACTGGAGAAGAGTTTGGGGTAGAAGAAGATATCAGGTGATAGACGACATTAAGATATATGGATCACATGAGGAGACAAACAGGAAGACAGAAAATAGAAAAGACTGGAGGATGCTGGGTTTACAGTGAAAGACCTGTCCTTGGACAGAACACTATGAATGGATGTACACAAACGAAGAAGAATGCGATTTATTTATATTTTTGTGGATCCATACACCTTCATCTACCATATCCAATAGAATGGACTGAAAATAAATACTGAACGATGTTTTTGTAACTTTACGTAAAACGCACTAGGGGATCCAGCTGCCTAGGTAAGTTGCGCGTTGCCTTATAATTAATATGTACCACCTGTATATTTGAATCACACCTTTTTTGTAGGTAGGAACTAAGTCAAAATTTGCAATTCTTTTCACTGATGAAGTGATTAATACTTCCATCCACTATTGATTTGCAAAGAAAGGAACTTGGTCAAACATCAAATTGATATTTATACACTCGTATTTAGCGTATTCATGAAAATAAGTTTCTCTGCTCTCCTGAAGAGTAGCAAATTTTGACTTAGTTTCTTTCTAAAGTGTGTTATTTATTTCTACGAGTAATATTAATACATTTCTCACTTGCATTTGATAATGAATTAAAGGAATGTAAATCTGATAACAGTCCCATGTGTGGTATGGGAGAATTTCGAAATTTCATTTTGTTAGAACTATTATTATTATTATTATTATTATTATTATTATTATTATTGTTAGGTATTATTATTATTGCACATTTATTGAAGTGAGTGTAACTGTAGAATTTAAACTATGTTAATAATGCACAGATATTGTAAAAAACTTGCATTTTCAACTTTAATTTAAAATGCACATAAGCTATAGTCAGTAGGCCTATTTATAAACTTGTACAGGTCTAAAACCTGACATAATTAGGAACATTAAATCCAGACGTTTGAGATGGGCAGGGCATGTAGCACGTATGGGCGAATCCAGAAATGTATATAGAGTGTTAGTTGGGAGGCCGGAGGGAAAAAGACGTTTAGGGAGAGCGAGACGTAGATGGGATGATAATATTAAAATGGATTTGAGGGAGGTGGGATATGATGATAGAGAATGGATTAATTTTGCTCAGGATAGGGACCAATTGCGGGCTTATGTGAGGGCAGCAATGAACCTCCGGGTTCCTTAAAAGCCAGTAAGTATAGGTCTAAAAGAATAAAAAAACAGCATAATCCTTACTATACAAATGTTAATGTATTTTAATAGTAGGTAGGCCCTATTTAATAATTTAAACACGTAATTTAATACTTCATTGTTCTGTTGGGTGGGATGAATACGTTCCTTTTTAAGGGGTACACATTTTTTGTAGAATTATTTGGTTTTAGGGCGTAAAACTGTAGCCTCATTTCTGCTTCTGCATTTAGCCTATTTCGATAATTTTATTTCATGTAGCCCTATAAGTACGCAGAGAATCCAGATACGAAACTGATAAATATTATAATTTTAGATTTTTAATAGTATTAATGATATTAATAATAATGAAATATAATTATTGTTAATATTCATTTTGTAATATTACTATCATACCATAATAATTATTATTTATGACGTTTCGTGTTTCTATCGATTCGCATTTTCGTGACTGGCTACATTTTGCAAAATTCTCTAAATTTAAAATACTATTTAAATACAATTTATGATTCACAGAATTCCAAACTTTCAGAAGCACTGCATTATACGACTTATTTTGTTGGCATTTACAGATAAGTAAGGACGGTCATAAAACAATGTAATGTATTAAAATCATAAAACTTCATTGTTCTCAGTAATTTTTTAATTGTGTCGCGCACTCGGTAGTGTTTTTAAATGTGCCTGTCCAGTCGGGGCTTAATTATCAGCCTCCCAATATACACATTTATTCTAGAATCGTCACTGACGCCACAAAACATAAGTGTTTTTATTCCCTACTTATTGTTGCAGTTTTCAAGCAGTAATCGTAATAAAACTTAGAAAGCTTACCTCAGTGTGAAGAGATTCGGCCTGGTTGTCCTATGGGACTCGAACCGAGCTCCTCAATACACATACTCTTTATAAAACACTATTTTTGCTTGCTTTAACTGGAATCAAAATTCACTATGGCGGTCCAATATGTTATTTACGTTGTTGAAGGTGGCGTTGTTACGCGTTGAGCGATGAACGCTAATTCCATAGAGAATGAAAAATTGGATCTAGCGTCAGTGAGTAGAAGCCTGTAGATAAGAAAATCGATAATATTGGGTTGAGAACTTTCGATCTGATTTTAAAATGTAGTCAACCGGTCGCAAGGGAATTTAATTATTGTCGTTTTAATATTTTATATTTAATAGGTATTTTTAGGTTTTCTAAACACACACCATGGGGATGCAGAGTAACGAACCCAAATGGACATCGTCTTTACAACTGCATTAACAACCTTGGTCTCCATATTCTCGCACCAACTGAACCAACACACTATCCATATAATCCCGCCAATCTTCCCGATATTCTTGACATCGGAATTCAAAAGAATATGCATTTACCAACTTATATTGCATCATTAACAGCACTTGATTCAGATCATTGTCCTGTGTTGATTACTTTCCAATTGTCTCCTAATGTAACACCTAAAGTTCAACGCCTTATTAATGGTTTTGTTGATTGGGATAAATTTCAGTTGACTCTAGACTCAATGTTAGTCACAGAATATCATCCACTAACAGCAACAGATATTGACAATGAAGTTCAACATTTTACGGATACAATATGCTCATGTGTAAATTATTCTACAATGTGCTCCAAGCGGCCATTAACGCGCTACTACTTACCATATTCCATACTCCAATTAATTAAGGAAAAACATCGTATTCGTAGACAATGGCAACGAGAGAGGCAACCATGGCAGCGGAAGAAGCTGAATTATCTCATACGATTAGTCAAGACAAATCTTGAACAACATCGCCTGCAGTCATATCAGTCTTACTTATCATCTCTATCTGAAGCTGATAATACTCTTTGGTATGTTACAAAGCGTATTCTACGCGAGCCAACAGTCATCCCGACACTTCAGTTAGACTCTCAAATAGCCACAGACACAGAGTCGAAATGTAACTTGCTTGCATCTCATTATCAACATGTATTCACCCCAAACGAGAATAAAAATGAACAGACTACCTCTGAATTAGAAAAAGAACTTATAGAAAATATTAATAAACCGACTGTGCCAGAGAAAATTTCCTATACTACTCCACAAGAATTGTCTCACTTCATTCAAAGGCTTCCAAATAAAAAATCTCCAGGCCATGATCTTATACCCAGCATTGTACTAAAGAAGCTCACCAACAAAGCTCTCACTTACTTGACGATAATTTTCAATGCTGCCCTTTTAATTGGGTACTTTCCTCGAGCCTAGAAGCTTGCTGAAATCATTGTTTTTCATAAGCCTAACAAACCTAAGCACTTGCCATCAAGTTATCGACCTATTAGCTTACTGCCCACGCTATCCAAATTGTTTGAGAAGGTTATTCATCATCGCATTTGTAAATTTACGTTCCAAAACAAGATATCAGATTTTCAGTTTGGCTTTCGTCCAAAACATTCTACAACACACCAACTGCAAAGAGTCACTGAATCCATTATAAAAAGCTTTGAAGAAAAACAGTACACTGCCACTGTGTTTCTGGATATTGCCCAAGCATTTGATACTGTTTGGCATGATGGTCTAATGCTAAAATTATATAGAATTGGTTTTCCTGACTATCTCACACGCATCGTGAAAAGTTTTTTTATCTGAGCGTCAGTTCTCAGTATGTATGGATGGCATTAAATCAACGCTTCGTCCAGTTTTAGCCGGAGTACCACAAGGATCTATACTGTCAACACTTCTCTTCAATATCTTCACATGTGACATTCCATGTTTACAACCGTCACACATAGCTATGTATGCTGTCGATACAGTTCTCTTTTATTCTCATAGTAACCTAAATATTGCAATCAGCACTCTTCAGACATCCTTACAGGAGCTGTCTAAATGGTTCTCTGACTGGAGATTACTACTCAACATTACCAAGACAGAAGCTAAAATCGTCTCTTTAAGGCCTATTCATAATCCACCTCCTTTGGTTCTTCTAAATGGCTCTCCAGTCAAGAAGCTGTCAAATATTTGGGAATATTATTAGACACGAAACTTACATGGAATGCCCATATAACTCGCATTGTCACACTAACCTCTTCTAGAATTCGAAAATTATACCCTTTGGTTAATAGAGGTTCACAAATTGGATTGGACTGTTCAATGCTACTCTACACCTCGCTTGTACGACCTCTTTTAACTTATGGAGCGCCGGTGTGGGGGACAGCAAATAAACACACAAGCATCGCCTACAAGTTCTTGCGTACTGCAACAAATGCCCCCTGGTTTGTAAGAAATCAGCAACTACATCAAGAATTGGGAATTCTTCCACTAGAACAGTACATCCATTCAATGTCAAAATCTTTCTTCAACAAACTTCCTGGTGTTCCTGGAGCTGTGACATATGACATTGGAGCAAGATCTTGTCAGCCATCTCGACTTAAAAGGAAGTCCCTCAAGATATCCTTCTTAGTGCTACTGACGACTCTTCATAATTTAACACAGAAAATCATCATATTTTTGTTCACATAATTCACAACAATGTTCAATTAATTAATTTAAATTAGAGGAGCCTTTAGAGCCAACCTCAGCATGATATTCTTCTGCATGTGATATTCCATAATTTAACAGTGGTCTGTATAGCAAGTTTTTTCTGGTCGACCAATATTAAACATAAAAAAAAAATTCTAAAGAAATTGATATAACGTACATTTTATTATGCAGTTATGTATTGCATTCTTGTCATTTGATTTGTATCAGTAGCTATAAAAATCACAAATCTTTACTTTTTCCGAGAATATTAATTTCAAAACTCTTTGACTTAGATTTATTCTTCCTCTTCTTCATTAATTTTATATCTGAAACTTCATTCTATATATAAATTCTAAATTATAGACATCAGCTCAAAGAATTTGAGTGATCACAAGGGTCCTGAATACAATAAACATGTGATAGCGTATGTTGTCTGCGTTTTCGTAATAGGAGATTAGGTCAATGTTACTTATGTCCCGCCCACTATAGAGACATAGGCCAATTTTACACATATTTAGTATAACTTGTTGCTTCTTTGACAAGTTAGGTTTGGTTAGTTTAGGTTTTTGTTATAGCCTACCTTGCATTTACGATTATAGCGCAACATTGGCAGTGATAAAAGTGAAATATTCGTTCAGTGGGCGTTGGATACTCTACATTCACCGGAGATTAACCTTAATGTTGCGACTGTGCAGTTAAGAGAAAACAGATCTTCCCAAGTGTATTTTTGGTTTTTAAAAAATTACATTTCTTTGTATGTGTCGCCATTTTCTATGGAACAAGTGAAAGGAGATAGTTGAAATTTTACCTTATCATACTACATTATGTCACTCATGTGATAATTAACGTACTGATTGAAAATATAGGTTAGAAACCTCTGTAGGAGTCAAAACATTTTTAAATAATAATAAAATAGAAATAGATTAATTCGACATTGGATAATTGGAATAAATGTCTATTTCCCTAGTAAACACTTTTAAAACTAAATTTGATAATTAATATTGCATTCTAATTTTGGAATCTTGCATTTGGAAAATTAATTAAATTAATTTCAACGCAAATAGTGTACATTCTGGAATGCAAGAAAATATTCATCAAATGCCATTATTTTTTCTTTTAGTTATAAACATTGTCCCTAACAGAATAGTGTAGTTTTTATGTTGTACTAGCTGAAAGTAACCGGTGTTGCTGGGATTTTCCTTTTTGCTACTATTTTTAATTAAACCGGTTGTTAGACTTTTAAGAAATCTCGGAAACTCAACTATAGACAACCAAAACCAATCGCCTTTACTAAGCGTTTCTTGTTCATAAAGATGAATCTTTATATGGCGTCACTTACATTAATTAACAAACTTCTCAACAAAATGTCTGCCAGAGTCAACTCAATTTAACATAGTTGTAGATCAGGCACCAAAAAAAAAAAAATTCATCATGTGCATTACGTTAAACTGGTTTGTAATTAATTCATATATATATATATATATATATATATATATATTTGATCTGGTATAGTTAACTGCAACAGGCTTTCTCTTCCACACCACCAGAAATATATATAACATAATATAAAAAATGAAACTATAAACAAAGTAAAACGAAACGAAAATATATAAAGGCTACAGTCATACAAACTTTAAATGAATAAGCTCTGTCTTGAAGTTCAGCAAAACAGAACCCCACCCCTCGGTACCTGTAACTCACTATGCGTTCACTCAATGTTCTACAGATCTCACATTTTATCTCTGCCGGTCAGTGACCATTAAACTTCAAGTGGTTTATCTTATTCGTGGGCATCAGCGTATTAAAAGCATTACAACCTTTCTGCCGTCTCCTTTCCTCCCCCCCGAAAATGTGATGTTGTGCAGAGACTATAAAATAATTATAAGATCTGTACATTGATTCGAGACTGTGCTGACATACATTTTACGTAATTTCCTGTCCATGTATGCTTTCACTTGAACTTCAGAGACAGAGAGAACACTCTTGCTCCGAGTCTGAATCCGTTGTGGTGTCATTGTGAGCCAAAATTTCTTTTTTTTTCGGTCATACCAAAAATCAATATATACTTACTTACTTACAAATGGCTTTTAAAAACTCGAAGGTTCATTGCCGCTCTCACATAAGCCCGCCATCGGTCCTTATCCTGTGCAAGATTAATCCAGTCTCTATTATCATATCCCACCTCCCTCAAATCCATTTTCATATTATCTTCCCATCTACGTCTCGGCCTTCCCAAAGGTCTTTTTCCCTCCGGCCTCCCAACTAACACTTAATATGCATTTCTGGATTCGCCCATACGTGTTACATGCCCTGCCCATCTCAAACGTCTGGATTTAATGTTCCTAATTATGTCAGGTGAAGAATAAAATGCTTGCAGTTCTGCGTTGTGTAACTTTCTCTATTCTCCTGTAACTTCATCCATCTTGGCTCCAAATATTTTCCTAAGCACCTTATTCTCAAAGACCCTTAATCTCTGTTCCTCTCTCAAAGTGAGAGTCCAAGTTTCACAACCATACAGAACAACCGGTAATATAACTGTTTTATAAATCCTAACTTTCAGATTTTTTGACAGCAGACAAGATGACAAAAGCTTCTCAACCGAATAATAACAGGCATTGCCCATATTTATTCTGCGTTTAATTAATCACACCTTGTTACGAAACATTATAGTAATCAATACATACGTATATAATTTAATTTATGCTGGAAGATTCTTTATCCCTTGACCGCTGTGTGCCCGCTCATATCATACCTGTTTTTTTTAATATGACTTGAGAAATTATGATTATCTAACAAATTCAGATCATATTAATTATATTATTTTTTATTTTACTACTAAGATTTAAAATCATCTGTCCTCAGGTGAGGTTGACCACTGGGATCCGAAATTAACAGACATAAAAGATAAAGGGAAATGAAACGGGCAAAATACGGATTAGATT
Source organism: Periplaneta americana (assembly GCF_040183065.1). NCBI lineage: Eukaryota > Metazoa > Arthropoda > Insecta > Blattodea > Blattidae > Periplaneta > Periplaneta americana. The sequence goes on along the minus strand of NC_091118.1, from coordinate 78,591,084 downwards.
TGTACATTAAAGCAAAAATTTACGTGTTAATATGTAGATGATAGTGTAAAATTTGAAGAGAGGCTTTCAGAATTTCCATTAAAATCTTCTGAACCTCATAAAAGGGAATTTTAAAGGATTTAAGAATATTACATGTAAATTTTGGTAAACAACCCCTCGCTCCAAATAGTAACCCTGCATCATTCCAGTTGTAAAGCGAAAATGCCATATTTTTCACTGAGGTATGTAAGACAGGGTACATATTTAGCTCGCTTGTCATCATTAATCTGCAGTGCTTGATTTGTGTCTCGTTCGAAGCAAATCGTAGAGTCTAAGACCATCGCTTTCTGGGTTCTTCTATTGATGGCAATTATATCGACTCCTCTATGAAAATCATCATCAGACACACAATGAATCTCCTCATGTACTTCCCATCCTCTGTTTCTTAGCAGGTTGGCAATTGCTGTACGGACACGATGGTGTCTATTGTTCCGCAGTAGCTCTCCCTTCTTACAGAACCCCAGTACGTGGCCAAGTGTTTCAGTCTCGCTGCAGCCGGGATGGCGACAACTGGTAGTACTGAAGGTTCTGCCAGGGACAGATCTCACTGCAGTGACGTTCCAAGACATCTTGATGGCATTGATGTGTTCCGAGGACGAAAGACACTTTTTAGAGGAGATCCAGGAGTTGGCTTTAGGGCATTCTTCAAATGTACAAACACCTTTGCCTTTATGTGGCAGCTGCCACCATGACTGGAATGATTGTTTTCTGAGAATTTTTCTGAGTTGTTTTCCTTTAGTTTGAGGAGTGACGCTGTGTGGAGCAATCTTCAGACGCGTGAGAGATGTTTGCTTCTCCTCTTCTAGATTTTTCATGTGATGTAGATATGCATCATTCACGTGTTCCAGTCGCCTACAGATGTTATAGTGTTGAATACTGGCTTCCCATTCAGCTCTCAGAATTCCAAGACCTCTTACGTTCTTCGATGCATACAGCATGGCATTCGGAGTATCATCTGGGAGGGACAATATTTCCTTGATTACACTTCTGATAATTTTATCAATATTTTTCAAAAAATTTTCAGGAAGTTGGTTGAGTGGAGGGCATTGCAAGGGATAAACAAGACCTGGCCATATATATTCGTTAATTATTTTCATTTTTGGTCTGGTTTTAACAATATGCATCGGACGAGATTATTGAGGTCACGTGACAAATTAGTTATAATTTTCTTTTTATCCAACTTTATTTCGTCATTAAAGTCAACACCCAGGTATTTGATGCTTTCTAACTTGTTTTTCAAACTTTGAATAACAGACCCACGTAATGATGTAAGTTCTCCTGGCGACAGTTTTCCTTTTTTAATTATAATACATTTACTTTTGTGGGGATTAATTTCAAGGCCTATTGCTGCTAGCTTACTCTCTGCCAGATTGATAAGTTCAACCGCTGATCTCTCGTCTTTTCCGATTAAAGCCAAATCATCTGCAAATGCAAATGCACTTACGCAAGGCAGGTCAGTGTTAACAGCATAACCGTACTGCTTACTGATGTCATAATCCGTCAGATTTTCTAGTACATAATCTAATGCCAAATTGAATAATATAGGTGACAATGGAGAACCTTGCGGAACACCAGCTTTATTCTGATTGGTTTACTTTTAAATACATTAGTTTCTATTTGTAGTGTGTTTTCTATTAACAAGGATTTAATTATGCAGTATAAATTTTTAGGAATATTTGGTTTCCTAAGAGCTCGTAAAATGTGTTCATGTCCAATCGAATCAAAAGCTTTCGAAACGTCCAAAAATACAATGCAGCAATTATTCTTTTCCAACTTAGCGGATTTAAGACATCCATTAACTAGAGAAGCATTAATGTGTGTTCCTGGCAAGTTTACAAATCCTCTTTGTTGAGTATTTAGGATAACGTAAGAACGAAGTTTTGAATCAAAAACTCGTTCAATAATTCTTCTAATTACTGAAAAGATTGAAATAGGTCTCCACTCCTTGATGTCATTAACATCTCCTCCTTTGTGTATTAAAATTGCGGACCTCAGTGATTTAGGAACATAGTTAAAATGGAGAATAGTATTCACGAATAATGATAGAAACCTCACAGTTTTTAAATATCTTAAGACACGAACAGTTATTTTATCCGGACCTGGAGATGTGTCTGCTTTAATTTTGTATAAAGCTTTATGAATATCATCTACACTCACTATTATGTCTTCTGGAACATTTTCACTGTTTACATCACCATGAAGAGGAGAGTTGTCATTTGCTGTACTAAATACATTTTCAAAATGTTCAGCTATTATATTTAAAGGGATTTTACAAATTGCCTTTTTATTTAAATTATTCAAAATTTGTCGAGCTACTTTACGCCTCTGATTGTAAAAATTGTATTGAGTGAGTTCATATTCATACTTCTGTTTATTCAGAGCTCTTTGCCGTTTGGATTTTCTATTTGGGTTTGCCGATAATTTATAACTATGCTTGCTTATGCTCTTACTTACTTTGCGAGCTTTGTAATATTTACCTGCAGGATGTTGTGGTCCAGGCAGATCATAAATTTCATTTGCAATAAAGTCAAAAACATCCTGTGACAGTGTTTCAAAATCTTCAATGTTCCCTTCGGACTTTATTTTAATAATTTTTTCTTCCCATTCAGACATGGATTTGACCGCCGATCGTTTTCAGAATTAGTAGATGAGTTCTCTGCGAAGGCTTTATTATGCAGGTTTCCAGGAGATTCAATAAATGTATGGTCTGATACAGAATTAGGATTCGAATGCTGATTCGTAACTGGTGTGTTTTGTATAAGAGGAGTATTTGTAGTAGTATTATTTTGATCAGGTTGGCTGGAAGTCGATGAAGAATTTAATTGGGAGCTGGTTGAAGAATAATGTCCAACTATTTTACTTCTTCGATATTCAGGATGTGCCTTTCCTAAATGTATGTTAACACCTGCAGTAGATTTACATATCTTCTTACACACAGGGCATTCAGCAGCAATTACATTTATATTTTCATTAGAGGACATGGAATCACAAAATTATAAAGTAATTATTATATTATTCATATCCAAACTACTAATTGTAGCAAATAAATCTGGAATGATGACTTCATACACATTAATTGTGCAGAATGCGTAGATAATATTAGTAATAATAAATAATTTTCCAATAGTGTATAAGTATATAGTTATTTCTAAAGAATGGATGGTAACCAGGCAGAATCAACAACCGATGAAATAGATACAAACTTGATGTCTTCACAATTATTATAATCCAGTATCACAAAAATTAAAATTCACTTTCCTAACACTCGTACATGAACACGAACATAATATTTAAACAAAATAGTGAATATATTTGTGAAGCACTTAGCCAATATTCCCGAAATATAACTTATAAGAAGGATTACAATTTATCTAATACATTAATATATTACACAAAAAGAACAACATTATTCTAACAAATCTAAAATTCAGACACAAAGTAATTAATTAATAGAGAAGGGTACAGTATAATTTCACAGAAGTCATTATTTAACATAAGAAATAATATTCTGAGATACATATATTTTAGAAATTAAGAGAATATTCTTTCCATAATGCTTAACATACTACATTGGCAACATGATTACACAGATAGAATTTCGCAATAACATATTTTTGGACATGAAAAACAATATTTTGAGAGACATATATTTTATATACAGTGTTATTTTCACTGGCTTACATACGTTCACATACCACATTAGAAGCATGATAAGGGTGTCACTGAATAATTGCTTTTCGATGTACGTACAATTCTTTGTTTTCCCCTCTATTACATAAATACATAAATATAAAAGTTTAGGTGTGCTCACTCGAAAACAATTGGATCAGTTTTTTGAGAAATACCTTAAGTCACGAAATACAAATTTTAAAAAATGCATGAGTTAAGAATTGGAATATTTGAAATGGGAAATGTTGCTATAAACATAACGAATATTTCTGTATGCAAAATAATATTTCTTAAATTCATGTTTGAAAATGTTTGACTTACGGGGTTTCTCAAAATCTGGTAAAGATTTAACAAAACAATATCTTTAATTTATGAATTAGTTTTAAATTTGATTAAAAAATAACACGAATTTAATCTCAAAAAAGTATTTAGAAGCTGACTTAATTTTTGCTTCACGTGAACAAATTTTACTCAGACCTGTATGAAATGTCACTAACTACATAAATAATAAAGTTCTGCATGAAATAATTTAATACATGCCCTGGGCATAAAGGGGAAGAAAAAAGGAAAGAAGACACCCCCGCCCATGTCTTTCCGCTTCATTGCTTTAGAAACGAACACATAGTAAAGCATTGTACATCATTGGTGGATTTTAGGCGACCAGCGAGAGCCGAAAGCTATGATGCATGTCAAGTACAATCCGTCACTTTGCAATGCTTGCCTTCAGGTCTACTCGTATCTGTCCGATATATAACTGTCTCTGCCAGTGAATGTGGAGTGGGGATTTAAGGGGTAGTCTGCAATACCTCAATTTATCTAATACAATAATATATTACACAAAAGAGAACAATATTATTCTAACAAATCCAAAATTCAGACACAAGAAATTAATTAATCAAACACAACAATTTACAAGGAAACTTTCACATGTGTCATGTTGACCTTGTTTTCCAAACGTTGCAGTCTTGTTATTGTATATAGTCACCAAAATCAAGTACAATTTGTGCATAATTTATTAATGATTATCCTGTTAAATTTCTGTTTTCCAGGAAACCACCCCTTAACTGCATTTTACCATTTATAACTATTATTATACCTATATTCTATACTACATGTAATCATTATAGTTATTTATTAACACAAACTCTTTCCATTTTTCTTAAATACATATTGTAAATTTATTTAAACTCAACAATAACTTTATTATCTCAACAATAGGATTTTAACTCAACACAGTATTCGTTATAGCACTCCACTGACGACAATGACAATTTACTTGGACTATTACGAACAACAATGAAGTGTTAATTTTAACTAATATTTATAAAGCACTATTTACAAATCAGAACTGCCAGTTCTCAGTTTACAGTTCTTCTAGCTCAGTCACTCGAGTTCACAGTATCTCGAACCACAGACCTTCAGAGACAGTCCACTGTACTCGAACTCAGGTCCCTCCAACTGCGGTCCACTGCACTCGAACTCAGGTCCCTCCAACTGCGGTCCACTGCACTCGAACTCAAACCTTCGGATGCTGACACAGTTGCGGACGCACACTCGAGTCGAACTCCGGTACACAAGACTGGCTTGCTTGCTCTGGCTTACTCACTGAATGACTGAATAAACTGAAAAACTGCTCAAGTTCGCTCGCGTTTCTTCTTTTATAGCCACAGCGACGTAGCCTGGAAAGTTCCACGCATGTCCAGAGATAGCACTCCAGAGAACAATCCAGATCCTTCTCCTCTCTGCCAGCACCAGATGCGCGCGCAAACTCCCTCGCCGCGTAGGCCCTTTCCCCTCTCTTCTCTCCGCCGCGCGCCGTCCCTCAGTGCTCCGTGGAGCACGTGTCGACTCACACGCGATCTTCTCTCTTGCGGGACGCTGGTCGTGAGCTCGAATCTCATGTCGCTGTCACAATATGTTCATATTTTATTTTTCTCTTCTCATTTTTTCTTCATTATATACAAACATGTTCCAAGTTCTCTCAAATTTCTTTCGTTTACTGTTAAATATAATTTTCTATGCTATTTACACAGTATATTTAGTTTTAATTATGCTTCCTGAATAAAAATTGTTCTTGTTCTTTCATTTTCTGGACAAAATATCAGAAAGTGTAATGCGTCTTCTTTTCTATACATAAAGGACATATATCTTTCCCTACATCTCCTCTTACATTTTTTAGCTTCCAAATTCCCAATCTCCATCACGCTAGTCCCATCCTTTCTTCCCTGTTGTTAATTTTTGTGTATATTCTTCCTGTCCCAATATGATTTTCATTTCTTTGTAATTTATTAATGATTTTAAACAATTTAAATTGATAAACTTTTCCTGTCTCATTATAATTTTACCTATCAAATTTATATTAATTTCCCCAATTTCTTGCCATAACCAATTTAGTCCTAAACTGCTTACATTATTTTCCAATTCTTTTATCCTATTTGACTTAGTTTTCATCGTTTGTAGGTATCTTAAAAATCTTTTCAAGATATCATATTCTTCTTTCCCTACGATACAGCCCAAAAATATAATTTTCCTAACTAATATTGTTCCCCTACTAACCTCCATTCCCATTCAAATCTGGCTGCTACATTTAAGGCATTCCATGGGATCCCAAAATATTTCTTACCTACAAAATTTAGATCTTATTCTGTCTATATTTACTTCTGACAAGTACTTTCCCCATACCTTAACATTACATAATATCTTTGACTTAACCATGGCTCTGTAAGTATCATTTAATTTTTTGGTATCTATTTTGAGCCATTTATTTAAATATTTGTCTATTGCTGTTAATGCTACGTTTCCTTTGTTTATGGTATTTCCATTTTGTTCTTTTCAATTTCCTTTAATATCTAATATTACACCTAAATATGTAAATTTGGTTACACTCTCAATTTGAATATTGTTTAGATACCACTTCCCCTTTTTAATTCGCACTCCTCCTTTCTTGCATATCAGTACTTTCGTTTTCTTTTCGTTAAGTATGGTCTTGTTAAGAAAATACATATAATGGAAAATGAGTCTATTACCTACACTATCAGGCTCTTCATTTGGAGGTAACTTATCGGTCGAAACAGGTTGAGTAGCCTCACACTAGACAGGTACACAAGTGTTTCGTCTGCCATGATGTTTATGTTACACCACAGGAACAGCAATGAAGTAGGTATGAAGCTGTATCACTGAACTGTACATTGAGGATTTTCAATATTTTCACACCACCTTTTGAGGAACTTGTAGTTCACATAATAAGCGATTTTTTTATATTCACTATTTCTCTCCATTATCTTCCTTTATACGAAAATTGAATTTAATCCTCAACATGACAGATTTTTTAAGGTTTCCCTGTTAGGCTATAGTTTTTTCATTCTGTGTCAGCCTTATCACTGACTTACGGGCGTTCTCCACGAAACCTAATTTTCAAGCGCATGCCACAACAGAAATACTGTTTGACTTGTAGTAGGGTAAATTAGGGTCTGTTGGACAGTCGGGCATGTTGGATACTTTGTACTTTAATGTGTTACCTCGCCACTTGTGGGCACCACATACTGCTAGAAATCAATGACGGAAGTAGCTACTTCTATCATTGATTTCTAGCAGAATGTGGTGCCCACAAGTGGCGCGAGGTAACACGTTAAAGTACAAAGTATCCAACATGCCCGACTGTCCACAGACCCTAATTTACCCTATGTTTTATACAAAATGGTATATCTATCCCTATTGGACAGGAATTAACAATAAACTCAATTTTGTTAGAATTTGACTTATGGGGTTTCTAAAAAGAATCGATTCAATTACATAATTGACAATGTGAAAAACACAGAGTTTCTAAGTGAATGTTTGCAACTTGAGTGAGGATGTCCTCGAACTTCATTTTAATATGATCATTACAAATGCTAGTCGCACTGAAATTGAACTTCTTAAAATCGAAAGGTATGTTAGCGGATATCACAAGAATACATATGATAAAAAATATCACCTTCTTTCGTTTTTCCAGTTAATTTTCTCACTTGTACAGGGTTGTTTCCGATCTCTGATAACGAATTTGAATGACATCAAGTACGTCAGGAGTCACAGGACAGCTGAACTGTGACGCGAGGTGACAGACCAGTAGTGAATGAAATCATAGAGTGCATGGCGACTCATAGCAGAAATTCCCAAGAAAATCCACTACAGTTAAGTGAAAATAAAAGAAGCCTGTAATAAACGAGGTTTCGTTATTTCCAAGAAAGGCAACTTCTGTATACTTAATAAGATTGGTAAAGCTCGAATGGAAATAATTTGTATCTTCTCATGGCATGCGGCGACTTGTAACGGGGACGGGGGTTGGATTTGCATGCTTTTTCCACTCTGGAATTAATCCCATCCGAGCTTTGTCAATCTTATTAGGTACACACAAGATGCATTTCTTAGAAATAACGAAACCACTTTGTTTTGTAGGCTCCTATGATTTTCACGTAACTGTACTTGGCATCAGAAAGAGTTGTTATGTCATCATCATCGTCATCATCTCCACACTACAGCCACACATGGGCCTTGGCGTCCTCAACAATTCTTTTCCATGTTTGTCTTTCCTGTGCCTTCCTCCTCAAATTTCTCACCCCCAATACCACCAAGTCATCTGTCACGCCATCAAACCATCTGAGCGTAAGTCTTCCTTTTTTCCTTATCCCTCCAGTTTCATTAAAAAGCAGCTTTTTGGCTATTTCGTCTTCGCTTATTCTCATGAGCTGACCAAGACATCTTATCCTTTCTGCTTTTATAATTGCCACTATATCCGGTTCTTCATTTAACTGATATAATTCCCGGTTAAACCTTCTCCTCCATATTCTTCCCTCATTAATCGCTCCATATATTCTTCTTAAGATCTTTCTTTCGAAAGTTACCAGAGAATTTTCCTCTCTTTTTGTCAGGCTCCTAGTCTCCGCTCCTTAAATCAACACCGGTCTTATCATTGTTTTATAAATTTTAGTTTTAATTGTACAAGGAACATTCTTTGCTTTTAATGTATTTGATAATCCCCGAAAAGGCTCAATTTTCTTGGGCATTGCTATTGTGACATGCCATGCACTCTGATTATAAAATTACTCACTACTGGTCTGTCACCTCTCGCTGTAATTCAGCTGCCTGTGTGATTCCTGACGCACAGATGCCATTCAAATTCGTTATCAGAGATCGGAAACAACCCTGCATTATGTTTTGCATGACTTTTTCCACATCGATTCTTGTTCCATTGCATAATTTACATGGTCAATATTTCGCAATAGTACTATTGGTGATTCAATATCCGATTTTAAATTATTTTGGTGACAATCCTTGTGGTTTCAAAGAATTCAAGAATTCAGATGGATAAAACAGCCTTCTTACTACCTTTCTTTTTAATTTGCTATACTGACCACTGTTAAATTATGGCATATCACAAATATGAACAGTGAGTTTGGCTGTAAAGGCTCCACTAATTAAAATAATTAGATAATTTCTGCGAAATGTGAGAAATAAAAATATGATAAAAATATAATGCTGAGTTTCTATGATGTTGTGATTAAAATTTATGAAGAATTACCTGTGTCGCTAAGAAAGACTCCGTGAGGTAGTTTTCTTTGAAGTCTAGTTGGCTGACAAGATCTTGCTCCAATGATTGAAATTTGGAGCTCGCGGAGGCCACATTGTTGGAAAGTGTCACAACTCCAGGAACGACAAGAAGTTTCTTGAATAAAGATTTTGATACTGAATAGATGCACTGTTCTAGTGGAATAATTCCCAATTCTTGATACAGCTGCTGATTTCTCACAAACCACGGAGCATTTGTTGCTGTTCGCAGGAACTTGTTCTGAAGAACTTGTAGGCAATGCATGAGAGTTTTATTTCCTGTCCCTCACACTAGTGCTACATAAATTAAAAGAGGTCATACAAGTAAAGTGTAGAGTAACATTGAACAATTCAATCCAATTTGTGAAGTCTATTATTCTTACTATCGACAACAGTATCGAGAAAGTCATAATACGGTCCTGGACTGTGTATTTATTTTATTAATTCATTAGGATGATAGGATGGAAGAGAAGGTCTTATGGCCTTAATCCTGTCAGATTAAATAAATGAAATGAATAAATAAATAAATAAAGACATCAGCTCAAAGAATTTTAGTTACCACAAGAGTCTTAAATACAATAAACATGTACAATATAATGTGACACTCGAAATACTAAAAAAAGTTAATTGTTGAGGGCAAATATAAGTGAACTAATAGAAATAGAGATGATGTAATATTTGAAGAGAATCCTTGATAATATTTATAAGAACAGACATTACATAATTAAAAGCAATATGAAGTTCTTTAAGATAATTCCATGTGAATTTTGTAACAGAACCTCTATTGCCAATCAGTAGACCAATGACAGACCATTGTTTAAGAGGGATGTTGTACTTTTGAGAAAGATAAGACTTTTTCTCAATATCAACCTCGACGGCCTGATTTAGATTCCTTTTAAAACGGATAGTAGGGTCAAGAATAAGATCCTGTTTTAAGAGTCCGTTAATATCAATTATGTCTGCTCGTCAAAAAGAAGCCTCTGATGATACACAATGTACAGTACTTCCTCATTAATCTCCAAATTTAAAGTTTTTAAGGACGTCGCCAAAGCATGTCGTACACCGGGATGCGATGCTTACTATAGTAGGCCTATGTGCATTTTGAACTGGCTGCTCAAGGCCAAGCAAAGGGCTACATTTGCCATGCGTGCTTACCTCTACTCCTGGACCGTTCTCCTTAGGAAAAGTCAGCTAGACCAGTGGCGCATCATGTTAGAGGGGAAGGGGACTAGCCAAAGCTTAGGAGAAGGGGTTCAGTGTGGAGAAGAAATGATCTTGATCCACCAGTTCGAAATGCACATACTATAGTAATTCCGAGTGCGAGCTTTTTTAAACTCTCTCTATAGGCGTGGCGCTTTTTTGTTTGAGGCACATTGCTAATACAGCAGTAAGAAAAGATGTACAGCACAAACAATTATTTTGCAGACCACGATAGATCGCAAGCGAAATTACAATACAGATTTTAATGATAAGTAGAAGGTTCAGTTTTTATATATTGAACATGGCGTTGAAGTACAGTGTTTAATAAGTAAAAACATAAATAATATATATTTTTTGATTTTCAAACGTCAGTACAAAACACAACACAAACACAGATTCTGGATAAGAGAGAAATTGATTTCAGACAGGACACCACAGCTGCAACTACCATTTAAGGGGACACTTTGGTGAAAGAGTGCTGAAAAATTAAGAAAATTCACGTGCTTTGTTTTTATGATCGTAATTATATTTGTGACTGTTTTAAATGATCTAACCATACAATCAAGTGTGGCCAAACATACGAGGCGTGAGTTGAGAGAATGTTTTTTCTTATTTTAATGCCGTTTTCACGACTTTAAAATGTTGAAGCAGTTTATTGGATGGAAGAAATCTGCTTGAACAACAATTAGTGCCTATTGTCATATTGGTCAATTAAATGTTAATAAATAAAATTTAATTGTCATTTGTATGAAATAATAATATTCAGTTCCTTCGGGAAATATTAGTATCGCACTTAGATCAAATTTCATATGTTGCAATGGTAAATTCATAAAGTTTGAACATTTATTGTGACTCTCTATTTAGACTGAGCTCAAAGGCCTAATTAACTTTTATTTTCATTACTATTTTCAAGATTTTGAGCAAATATGAGCTAAATTTTTTTTTTAATTTTGACGCAAGGAGCCTTTTAGTGACGTCAATATAAAATATATTTAAGAAAATATAATTTCAAAACTATTAGACCTAATTGCACCAAATTCTATACAGATGATAGTATTGTAGATCTGTTTTTGTAGTTTAAATTTCACAAATTTTTGTTTGAAAATTGTGGAAGTTTTAAAAATCATACGTGTCCTATTAAATGATTGACAGAACAATTACGAATCCTCTTCAATAGCATAATTTAATGAATTTATTTTTCCGCGTTACGCGCATCTCACAATCACTCTAAGAAAGCTCATTACATAATCATGACAGGAGAGTATGGACTACATTTTTACAATCACACAATCAATATACTTTATTTCAAACAATATTGTCATTATTTAAAAAAGCAATGCTCAAAAGTACTTACAGATCACACACGTGAAGCAGGTAGATCCTATTAGTTCCTCCTAATCAATTAAGTGAGGTATTTAGAGAATAAATAGCTGATTTTGACATGAAAATTGTTTACAAATAATTATTTTTCTCTCTTTCCCTTTTTGTTCTCCCCTCTCCTTTGCGATTTGTTTATATACATGTAAACATATACACATATACAGTGACATCATTTTACTTTTATTAACATGTTTAATATTAACCTGGCTATACCTCTGGATCAACACCGTTTGCTACCCCCTTCCACGAATGGAGTTCGATGACACTGGCGTAATATACAAACAAATCACTTTACTAGGTACAGGAGGGAAGAAAAGTAGTTCATCCATTTACGTAAACTTGGAAATATTGCGTTTTTGAGTTTGATCATTTGCATTAGGTTTTTGTTTAATCAAAATACAGTACAGTATTAACAATGAGTGTTTTTACTCTCGAAATCAGTTGCTCGATAGAGCTGGTAGTGAACACATCGCTGGTGCCGTTCAGTGAAGTGTAGTGTTGTGAGAGTTTAAGTTCATAGTTATATTCAGATTCATAGAAGATAATCCAGAAACATACAGCAGTTCTGTTAGTTCTTGTATATTATATTCTTCTTATTATTTTTTATTTATTAATTTTTTATTTTATTTTTTGTATTCTCAAGTATATTGTGCAAAAACAATGGCTACGATACAAAGGAAAAATACAGTGAAAATAGTGTTTACAAGTGAAGCGCAGAGACCGACGGCTTTAGAAATCCATAATTGGATTGATGAAACATTACAGATCACAGCAGACCAAATTGAAATGATTCAGCTGAATACACTGGAAAGGTCAATATATATAAAATTGGTATCAGTGATTCATTACGATCGATTGATGAATAAATATACAGACCCAGTTAACTTTAGATATGACAACGGAACAATAGTTAAAGGGCCTTACAGCGTGCGGATGTCAACATGGTTACAGTGCGACTATTTAACTTACCCCCAGAAATAGACGATAATACAGTGATCCAGTCTCTCTCATCATACGGAACTGTGAAACACGTTCGTCCAGAGGTTTGGAGTACACAATATAAATACCCTGTACGTAATGGTGTTCGAGCGGTTCGTATTGAAATCAAGAAACATATACCGATCAAATTGGTCATTGCCGGCTATGCTGCCATACTACATTATCCAGGACAACCCCAGCTGTGTCACATATGTGGGGAAGAAGCACATCTACGGTCACAATGTCCGAATAAAAAGTTTAATCTGCTTGTTAATATTACAGGAAGGAAACCCCTGCTAAGTGATGTAGTACGAGGTGGGCCATCTAATGTACTGGAGTCAACACGGGCGACTGAGGAAGAAGAAGCTATAAGAAAAGAAAGTAAACAATAGAATGTGGGTACGAACAAGGAAGAGATTGCGGCAGAAGAGACCGACACGTCCTCGGAGACCGAAATGGCAAAATCAGTGGCACCTACAACCATTCGTCTTACGCTAGGCGAATTAAACCAGACACAAGATACAGAGATTGAGAAGGAGCCCACCACCAGGCAAGTAACAAACTGACGATTGCATGGAAACAACTTCAGTCCCTACAATAGTGCAACCGCCCCATTCTCCTGAAGAACTGTCACCAAATGAAGATCGCAGTAAACAAGTGGAACAGTCTGAAGAAACTCCCGTTAAGAAAATGAAACAAACACAACATGAATTTCCACGAGACCCACGCCTCAGAGGACGTGAATCGGGGCCTAATGTTACCTCCACGGAAAAAAATATGTTCGCGACTCATATCAGTAATAAAATGAAAACCACCCAACGTCCGCACCCATATGCGATATATGGACGCACCAAAGAAGGAAGCAAGAAGGACAGCACTGACAAAAAATCCGCTCTCCACGAAGACCGACGAATAATGGATACAGATGAAATTAAAGCTCTGGAAACATCCCAAACCTAACGAAGCTGAGGGAACGTGAGATGCTGAAAACGTCACACAGGTTAAGATTCTGGATCACAATGCACATACCAGGTTAGTGTTCTCTTAAGAAACAACAAATACGATATTAATTACCTTATTTTTTCATATTCGTTTAAGAATTCTATCTTTCTTCTTCTTATTATTATGTATCTAATTCGCAACTATGCCACTCTTAACATAAACTGTATACGAAGCCTCCCTAAACAACAGTTGTTGCGTTCATTTATATACAATAATGATATTGATGTCCTACTATTGCAAGAAGTGAACATTGATAATTTCAACTTCCTGCAACCAAATTACAATGTTGTAAGTAATGTGGGAGAAGCAAATAGAGGAACAGCAATAATATATAGAAGCGGGTTACCCATCAAACAATCTGAATTGCATCCCAGTAGTAGAATTTTATCGATTTTAACAGAAGCCAATGAACTGATAGTTAATGTTTATTTACCATCAGGAACAAATAATAGAACGGAACGGGAACGCGTGATTTCTGAAGATCTTCCTTTCTATCTTCGACACAAATACAATATGCTCATCCTAGGAGGAGATTTCAACAACGTACTTAATGCTAAAGACCAATTAGGCGCCTATAACCCGTCCCCAGGTTTGAAAAGAATTTGTGATGACTTACAGTTGCTTGATTCTTGGGAAGTTTGTCATGGAAACTACGTAGAGTTTACTTTCTACCGCGGTAACTCGGCCTCCCGAATAGATAAAATTTACGTTTCTAAACAACACAAAGAAAAAGTGATTCATGCGCGTGTAAGCCCAGTGGCCTTCAGTGATCATCATTGCCTCATATTTAAAATGGAAGTGAATAATACTATTCCTAAATGTGGTCGCGGATACTGAAAAATGAATGCTGCGTGGTTATATGACGACAACATACGAGATGAGTTTCGTGAAAGATGGGAAATAGCAAAAAGACGAGCACTGCACTCAAATATGACTAAATTACAAAAATGGCTTAGAATTTATAAACCCTCCATTAGTTCTTTTTTCAAATCAATTGGAAAGGAGAAAGCCCAGGAAAGAAGAAATATGAGCGACTTCTACAACACATTACTTCAGGAACCAATTATGAAGCAAAGAGCTGGACAGAACGTCGAAGATGAAATAAAGAAAATAAAACACCGCATTTTACAATTTCAAGAACACATTATGGAAGGAGTCAAAACTCGATCAAGTACTAAAAAAACCACGGAGGAGGAGAGAGCATCCTTATACCAGATTGCGACAGAAAAGAACAGAGGTCAAAAGAAATATATCTCCAGTCTAACAACAATAGATAATCGTTATATTATATTATGTAAAGAAATACTACATGAAGCAGAATTATACTACACTCGGTTATTTGGATATAAACCGTCTGACGAAGAAGAACAAGTTACAGTATTAGAACACATAACAACTTGCATCCCGGAGGAGGAAATAAATCTACTAACAAACCCCATAAGTCTTGATGAAATCTCACAAGCTACAAAAACTTTCAGCAAACACTCTGCACCTGGGCCGGATGGAATCGGTTATAGCTTCTACAAACAATATTGAGACATCATTAAACAGGAAATGCATCGACTGATGAACGAATTGTTGTGTACGACGGATTCTCCCATGGGATTTAACGAAGGAATTATCATCCTAATACCCAAGAAGATGACTCCAACAATCATGAAGGATTTTCGTCCTATTACACCTCTGAATGCTGACTGTAAATTATTTTCAAAAATAATAGCCAATAGAATCCGGCCGTAACTATCATCACTCCTTGGAAATGAACAGAAAAGTGGCGTTCCTGGCAGGTCGATTATAGAAAATCTTGTAAGAATAAGAGACACCATTATTCAGCTTGCAAGTGGAAACAAGGAGAAAGCGCTTTATTATCTTTGGATTTCCAAGGAGCCTTTGATAATATGCATCACCAATATATGTTTCAGATCATGCGTAGAATGAAAATACCCAACTTAATCATAAATGCCAGCAATTTTCTTTACACGGAGGCACATTCCAGAGTTACAAATAAATGGGTACTTTACGCACCCAATTAAACTTCAGAGTTCTGTAAGACAAGGATGCCCGTTGTGCATGTTACTGTACTCCCTTTGTTCAGAACCGTTAATTAGGATGCTACAGGCTTATTTCATTCGTTACGTACCGCAAGACAATTTATTCTCAACGATAGCTTATGCTGATGACATAGTGATACGATTAAGACGCCCCAATCAAATGGCAGACCTTCAACGCATATTTAGGAGTTATGAATTAGCATCGACAGCTAAAATCAACCTTAAAAAATCCACATTATTACCACTGGGGAATTGGCCTGTCGACAGATCTTTCGCGGAGATACCTATAAACGATCGGGTCAAGATACTTGGGATGATTATCCACGCAGATATGCAAAAAATGCTGGAACTAAATTGGACACCACTGTTGACGTACATACGATATACTTTAGCTCAACATAAATATCGAAATTTAAACTTATTTCAGAAAGTCTGGCACATCAACTTACTTGTTCTTTCTAAGTTATGGTATCTCAGCCAAGTGTAGCCCTTGCCTGTAGAGATATCTCAACGTATTTAACTGAGTATTAACTACTACTTGTGGTCCGGGCATTTGTATAAAATAGCTAAAACACAATTATGGAAACCAATAGAAGAAGGGGGACTGGGTCTATATTGTGTTAAAAAAAATGCCAGGCCCTGCTCATAAAAAGTATATTCCGGACATCAGTCACAATACCCGATAGTTTATCACATTTTATATTCAGACGAATTAGGACAATAATTGAAAACCTTCTAACTTCAGTGATACAGAATGCAAAACACATAACAACCAAGGATATTTACTTACTTTTATCGACACTACAAAATAATCCTGTTCCAATAATGATGAAATTTCCTAATTTCAATTGGCATAGAATTTGGAAAACTTTTAAAATATCAATGATACCAAAGGAAACTCTTCTTAGATATTCCTCCACACCGTAATAGAAGTTACATTATTTGGCTCAGTATGGGATATCTGAACTATGTTACAGCTACACAGCAGCCCACATTATCAGGGTTACAACTGATGTTAAATTCTGCAAAAATAATTATGAAGAAGAAAGAACAAAATGCTTAGTCCATGGACAGGAGAACATCATACTTTTTATAACAATATATAATATATAAATACAGTGTCTCCCCCCCCCTCTAAAAAAACGCACAAGTGATAACCCGCAGGGTACTGCTTGTGGGGCGGCTTGCCTGGAGGTATGGGACAGGGTGGGGATTCCTTCCTCACCGATGTGTACCTCGCCGATTAGATCCATACCTATACATTTAGGAAACAGAAGAAAAGAAAAGGAGACGGAGAGAAAACAGGAGATTTTAAATCAATGACATTAGAGGAAAAACGGCCCAGGAACGGGGGGGGGGGGAAACAGATGGGGAAGATTAGAAAGTTATGTATGAATAGATAATAATGAAACGAATATGAACATTTGAAAGATATTCCACGGCCTGTAAAGATTACTGAATGAAAACGAATTGCATCGCTTGCTACTTCTCGTCTCAGGAGCTCAACCTGAGAGTTGGCGTCTGTAAATAACCTCGAATTGAAGTGCTGTCTAGTTAAGTGTGTTGTGGACATTAATGTGGAAGTTCAAGTTATTTACTTTGCGAAAATTTAGAAACAAGACAAGTGGCTTTGGAAGAGAGAGGAAAAAAAAAAGCTGAAATAGCAACAATTCCTCAAGACATGCTGCGCAAAGTGATGGATGACGTGCTAGACAGGGTGCACGAGTGCGTAATTTATGGTGGCGCTCATCTCAAGAATACAGTGTTTAAGAAATGAACAGAAATGGGCATTTATCAAATGCTTCAGTGTGCAGATTATGTATATTTAATTGGAGCAATGTTAATTTAATAATATATAAAATATATGTCTTTGAAAAAAAAAAACTTAGCTGTCCATGCGAACATAGGCTATGCATTGTGCAGTGTATATTATACTGTCTACAGCACATTAGCGTACAATATAGAAATGAAGTGAAATTGAAAAATAATCATAATATGGATATTTAAACACATTTTTTTTAAATGGTGGCCGTTCATTTCGATACAGGCTTCAGTTCTAATGTGCATATTATCGCATTATAGACTATTGTACCTAATCCCAATTACCAGTTTCGTCCTTCGTATTAGTAACTCATGTTCAAATAATTCTGTACCTACTCTATAAAAGAGTACCTTACGTACTGTAAATTCAATCTTCACTTCTGCCCGATCCGAAAAGATAAAATTACACAGACATACTATCTACTGTTCGTCCAATTGGTTATGTCGTAGGGTCGTAGAAAGGGAGGAAATCACGTGACAGTTAATTACTTAACGAGGCCCTTTTATATAAGTTATTTTAAACAGTCGTATAATATTACGTAGACGTCTAATTCCTAACAGAAATTAATGTTTTCAGAAAAGAGCTAAGACAGCCCAGCCACTAGCTGGCGAATAAAAGCTGGTGGGGGGAAACCGGGATGCAACGTAGGCAAATGGACGACAGTACCTGTGCGAATATGATTCAATATTGAAAGCTCTTCCGTCACTGGAAAACGCAAACATATTTTTGGAACGTACTGTTTACCGTAAGGCTACTATGACTGTATATACGGTCTTGGATCTGTGTGGAGGACGGTTGAACTTCATTAGTAGAAAGGGTGGGGGTGAAGTACATTTAAAAACTCAGGTACAATAAAAATTGAAGTAAAAATAAAATGATGTCCCTGTAGGCCTACATACATAATTAATTAAATTATGATTTATTAAAAAATAATTCATAATTAAAACCATTCAAATAAATATATAATATTAAAAATCGACTCTCGCAACTGCAGATGTTATATCAGCGTCGCCGGTGTGCCGGAATTTTGTCCCGCAGGAGTTCTTTTACATACAAGTAAATCTACTGACATGAGCCTGTCACATTTAAGCACATTTAAATGCCATCGACCTGGGCCGGGGTCGAACCCGGACACAGAAGGCCAACGCTATACCGCCTGTGCCACCCAGGCGATTTAACATGCTCATGTCCTATGCAATCGAAAGCTTTGCTTATATCAAGAAAAAGCAACAAAACAACCATAGTTATTTTTTCGTGTGTTTTAGACAATCATTAATGAATTGATATCCCTGTTGTAGAAACGAAATCCCTTTGGTGAATGGAAGTGGAAGTATAATGTTTTAGTTTAAAATATAGCATCTTACTATGATGTATTGAAGTACCTAAATGGAGTTTCAGTGCAGTAATTCTGCGTTTCCATATGGTGAAGAATCGGTAGAACTGAGAAAAATTCTCTCCGGCACCGGGATTTGAACTCAGGTTTCTAGCTTTACCTGCTGGCGCTTTATCCATTAAACCACACCGGATTCAAGTTCCAATGCTGGATTGGATCCCTCTCATTTTTAAGTTCTACCTACTGTGTTCCCTTTTGTTGGCCTACAACCTCATGTACCGTGACGCAGTATGTGTGACAATGGCCAACCACAAGTATAGAGGTGCACCCATTACGAATGATTAAGTGGCCGGGGTCCGACTTTCTCATTAAGGCATCGAAGATCGTAATAGGCCGCCAGTTATTCACATCACTGTGGACAACTCCTTTGCAGATCAGGATAATTCTTGCCTTCCGAAGGGGAGCAGGTACAACTCCGAAGTGAAGCATGGCTGATCCCAGCAGTGACAGAAATTTTGTTGACTTGAAGCGTTCAAGAACTCGGACAATAATGCATCGACAATGACGCGACACAGCGACGCGACATTAGATAAATTATGGCCCAATAGGAAATCAGAATTACATGACGTTACGACGCAGATCGCGACGCGATGAAAGTTGAAATTGAGTTAATTTTTACCGCGCGACGTTACCGGAATGCGTACGTGTTTTGTTTATGATGGCGTCGTCTGCAACAAAATTGAATTAATTGAATTAATTTCAATAGGTTATTCTTTGAGATATTTCAAAATTTTGGTCGTTTTTACTTCATTTTCGAGAAAAAAATTATTTTATGTGAAACATTTCATAGCATATTTTGGGAAAGCCATTGAATTAACTTAATTCCCAATATGCTTAGTCAATTTAATAGATTACATTATTTATGTAGTGCGTGAGAAAAGTGACACTAGTTAAAAATGTTAATTTTACAGGAGAAGGAAAAAAAAACTGTCTTCATACTGGTTTATGTCGATTTGATATACCTTCTGTATGAATTGAGGGGTTATGTGGACTACCAAACTAAGTACTTTAAGTCGCTATTTCACAGATCACATTTTCCGACACCCTCTTGTGTGCTTTATATTGTAACAAAATATTGTTTCTATATCTTATTCTAGAGGGCAGCAGAAGCAGAAGCTTTTTCTTACTGAGTGTCTAGCGGCCCGACTGCGTTGTGTCTGTTCAGTGTGAACATAAATGGAGACTGATTCTGACAATGAAAGTGGTGCTGCGTATGGAAGTATTATATCCACGAGAGGTGTGAAAAGAAAAATAAGGAAAAGTAACTTAGTTGGAAAAAAGAAAGCGCAAAGAAGAAACGTAGGCTAATTCCGGTAGAAGTTACCTTGCAAGGCGCTTTTGTTGTTCGGAAGTTTCAGTATAGGTGTAGTGTTTTTATAAGTTTCCCATTACGACGAAGATTAAAATATTTGACAGCTGCTGTTGAGGTCCAGGAAGGGAAGAAATTCATTCAACAATAAACTGGAAAGCTTTAGAAGTAACTCGATCAAGATCTTACGAGATATTTTTAATTATAATGTGCTGTAATTTATCTTCCCATTCTTGTAAAGGAGATAAGATTAAGGATAATGAGTTTGCAGGCGTTAAAATATTATTAATAGTAGGTTGTAGTAGATTGATTGTGATTCTTATTAGAAGAGCATGCATCTGTATTTAGTATACCAATGACGGATAAATTAGTAATACTAGAATCTGAATATTTGGCAGTTATAGATTGTCTGTGCTCAGAAGGGTGTGCTTTACTTATATGATTATTAACAGATTTATAATATTTACCACATAATGTACACTGATGTTTTGACGCGTCTTGAAACACCTGAGAATAGCAGAATCGGTCATTATCCAGGAAAAGAAACCCCTTGTGTTTCCTATTAATAACTAGGGCCTATGTAGTGAAGTAAACAAATTCTTCTTAGATCAAAACAAAATTATTAAGATTGTGATTATGCAATTCATACATATAATCTTGCCTTACTAACATTTCTAAAGATGTATTCGTCACCAATTCACATTAAAACAACATATAAATATCTTACAATGTAATAATACTATTAAAATCAATAAATATGTCCGAACAACACAGATTGAGATCCAACATCAGGCATGAGCTACTCTAGTCTAAAATGAATTGTCTAGATTTTGGCCTTCACGCTATTTAATTTGGTGTTGATTTTTCTATGGCCTCGTGAAAATCGATGTTGAATAGAACAGAAAATAATAAAGAAGATTGGATTTTAATATTATGAGTACAATGAACGTTTGATCGTATTTACGTATTTTCTATTTTTCTATTTTATTTTTTTGTTTGTTGTTATTTATACTCGCTTTAACATATCGGGAATTAATCTTTTTGGTGAAACCCGAAGACCTGTGTACTATTGTTGAGACTGGTTCTATTATTGTGAACTAGATGGCATCTGTACAATCTACAATCGTACCATTCCCTATTACCTCAAAAAATACTAGCTAAAAGAGCTTGAAGTAATCGGACTTCTGGTTGGAGCAAGAGGTACCGCTACTCTCTTCATGAAAGATGTGTTTAAGAGGCTTGGAATACCTACATCTATTATTCCGATTGTAACCTTAGCTGCATTGAAAGGATCAATTGCTCTCCTGAAGAAACACCTATATTCGAAATCAAACTAAGTTCAGTAGCATTCTTTACTTTTTCGTAACACTTACCTTTCTAAAAATAGGTACATTTCCATTAATCTATATATATATATATATATATATATATTTGCAGCCATGTACTTGTAAGAATTTCATTGTTGAAACAAAATTAATGATTTTTCATGAACTTGTAAAAATTTCTATGGTTAAGTACTCTTTGTCCCTTGTGGCAGCTGACGAATGGTGAGAAGATATGTAATTTTTTTTTACCTGTTACTAACTTGTTTGAATATGATTTTGGTTATGAATGAAGCCGGTGATATTCAGGGATGTATTAGCCTGAATTTCTTGGTATTTATTGTTTATTGTTAGTAAAATAACATGTACAAAAATAAATTCTTAGAAGGAGTAAAAACTAATTCTCAGGAAGTTATCTAAACACATAATTAACACAAACAAAAATAAGTATTTGACAAAAAGTGGGTCAAGCAAAAAAAAATATATATAAGAATAAATTAACTTCAAAAAATACAATTTCAATTTTAACAATTTAACTCATACAAATATATATATATATATATATATATATATATATATATATATATATATACACACACATATTAAATCAATATATATCCTTTAAAAATTAAATTCCTAACGCTATTTTTGAAATTTCTGATAATAAAATTTTCCAAATTTGGATATTTTTCAATTAAAATATAGAATAGAATATTCTGAAGCTATAGCAACATCATCTCTTTTACAGCCATAGCAGAAATTTCTCATCATATCCACCTTTATATGTCCTTCACTTATTTACACCTTTCAAACGACTCCAATGAAGAGAATTCCTTCAAAGTTTCTCTCTGATGCTGACATTCTGATTAGAACTAGAGTAAAAGAAATTTTAAATCTTCCATCCGACACTCCAGACAATATGCTTTATTCGCCTAAGAAATACAAAGGACTTGGTCTTTATAAAGCAAGCTGGGAAGCTTTTCTACAGTTTATCAACGCCTGCAAATTGCTTGCAAAGACAAACAACATATATGTTTCAAATGCACGTGATTTTACCAATGAAATACAAGCAAGTCTGGATAAACTTGGATTGGCAAATATTGACTCCTCTGATCAGATAAACGTATCATCTTTACGAAAACTCCTACGAGACAAAGAATTTGATTCCTGGTGTACGTTGCCTCAGAAAGGAAAGGGAGTCATTCTATATAAAGAATACACGCCTGGTAATAAATGGCTATCTAAACCGAATGGATTGACCAGCAGCGAATGGAAGGACGCTATTAAGATGACTGCCAATGTCTGCCCAGTACGTGCTCTACCAGGTAGGTCTCAGAATGGAACCCACTGCCGACATTGTCGGAGTGAGAAAGAAACACTTGCTCAAATTCTGGGAGCCTGTCCTCATGGAGAACTACTGAGAAATAATCGTCACCACAAGATTCGATCCCTCCTAGCATCGGCCCTACGAGGAAAAAAACTACCAAGTAGAAGAGGAGATCCATGGTTTGTCCACAAATGGATCTACAGGGCGCATTGACATCATCGCTATCCCGACAAGATCAACAAGCGGATTCATAATTGATCCAACTGTAAGGATGGAAACGTGCGAAAATCAACCTGCTGAGATACATCAGGAAAAATGCATCATATACGACCCCACTATACCATATTATAAGGAAAAATATCATCTAACGTCTATCGAAGTTATTGGATTACTGATTGGGGCTAGAGGAACCATCACAAAAAGATTCGCGCATTTTTGCAAGCAGTTTGGTCTAGGACAAACTCTTGTCACTAAAGTATCTATGTCTGCAGTGAAGGGATCTATAAAAATCCTAAGAAACCATCTCTACAGTTACATAGATTGATCTCTTTGCTATGGCGATCTGCTCACTTAAGTTGGGTCTTGCAACTAGTGCTAAATAGACGACTGTGATCACCCATAGCAAATAGATACTAGGAAATTCTATGTTTCTTCTGGAATTAATGATGTTTTTGTTTAGTCTTTTCCAATTATTTCTAATTGTGCTATTTCTTATTCTTTTTCTTCTCCATTGTTTTCTTTTTTTTCATTATAACAATAATTTTTGGTAAGCTTTGTCTTCTAGGCAGCCTTCACTTGGAGGAAGCTGAATAAAATTTATTCCAAATAAATAACCTTGCACCAAAGTAGGTATCATGGCTAAGAGTTGTGCTTGTGAAAAACTTTGGTTCGCCTAGTCGTATAAAATCAGACCATTTTGCTCTATATTTATGATGATACAATTTGAATTTATTGCGATTTTTATGTACGAAGTTTAATAAGGCGATATAATAAATTTAATTTTGAAAACATTAAAGTCAGTGAACAAAAGCTCGGATGAGTAATCAATTGGTTTATTAAGGCATATTTGAATTATTCTTTTCTGATTAAATATTAGTGGAGTGAAATTAGAATTACAAGCATTTCCCCATTCTAAAATTCCATACTGGAGAATGGATTGAAATAAAGCTAAATAAATGAGACGTAAAATATTAACTGATAAATATGACCGAAGTATAACAAAGATATAAATTGTTTTACGTAATCTATTGCATAATTAAGTAATATGTTTATTTATTTGTCTTATGGTTGAGGGAAAACCATGAAAAATTTCAACCAGAAAATTCAACCCGACCGGGAATCAAACCGGGCCCCCCTGCAGGCTGTTCCCTACACCACAGAGGTGGCAGTATTTATTTTCATTTTTTAAATTAATTTAACATTAATTTGTCCAATTTTAATATACACTATGTTTTTCTCCTTGTCATGAAGATTAATTGTGCAAACTCGGGCAAATATCGGTCAAAGCGTGTAGATTTGCATTGAGAACATGCATGCATGCATACATACATACATACATACATACATACATACATACATACATGCATACATACATATATACATACATACATAATTACTATGTAATGGGGTATGCAGTTGATGTTTTCAATAAAAAATACATACATACATACATACATACATACATACATACATACATACATACATACATACATACATACATACATACATACATACATACATACATACATACATACATACATACATACATACATACATACATACATACATACATACATACATACATACATACATACATACATACATACATACATACATACATACATATCCGCATTCACTTTCATATACAGGGTTTCTACAAAAGAACTCCGGAGTTTCAGACAAAGTTTATTACACTAAGACCAAAAAAGTCAACTTACATGTATAGATGACATGAAAGAATACATACAGAAGTTTCTTTAGTATATAGTAGATTTCAGTATGCACTTCGTTCGTAGTTCTGCATACATGCAAACGATATTCAACCGCTTCCCATGTGCGCGCCATCATGTTGGGAATTATGTTCATTTAAAATTAATAAATTTAAAGGAAATAAATGCAAAAAACAATAATAAATATTCATGCGATATGCCTGCAGTATCCTTTCACGTAGATCGCACATGATGAAGGTCACGAGTCTTTTAAGAATACACAAAGTTTTGACATACCCCCCACATAAAAAATCAAGAGGTATAATGTCTGGGCTCCGTGGCGACCATTGGATCGGGACTCCTCTTCCAACCCATCTATTACACTAGTGACAGACTACAGTCGCTAATCGCGATTATCGACCTAATCGGGATCAGGAGCTAATCCAGTTTTCAGAACTAGATAATCGCTCTGAGGCATAGCCCAATGGATGAAAGTAACATTTTAGTATTCTTTGTTTTCGAATCACCTCGATAGTTTGAAGTTTTCTATTATTTAGGAAGCTGCTGCTGTGGAACTTTGTTACCCCTTTCGTAGTATTATATTAAAGAGAAAAGAAAACGAACTTAATGCCTAGAAAATGACACTTAGCTACTATTAAGCTGCATCTACACGGTTCAATTCTCCAATCTGGAAAGGATCAAGTTTTAAACTCGCGTTCAATTATGATGCATGAAGATTTTGTGTTTTGGACGTCATTTTCACTACGTATATATTTATACCATATTAATACTAATACCAATCTTGCAAGCATTGTTTGAAAGTGTGAAGTTGAAAGAGAAGTTGAACGGTGTATATGCACCTTTAAACGTAATGGATAAATTTAATCCAGATGTGAGAAAAGTAAATAGAAATATATTAACAAATAGCAGACGAATTATACATATATGGAGGTCAAAAGAAGGCTGCTGAAAGATGTTTCATTTGAATAAATCTTAGATTGCAAACTATAAGTGATTTCTTTTGCAGATTTTTAATTTCAGGCCGCATTATGACGATTATGTTTAAGTCAGGTTTCATTTTAAAAATCTGTTTTATTACAAAAAAAATTAAATCCTAGGCATGATATAAATTATATAGGTTATAAAATCTGTTCCCAAAATAATATAAATAGTAATGGTATAAATTGTATTCGTAATGCGTGGCGCTACAGCCCATGAAGGGCCCAGACCCCACGCCCACATGCCGAAACAGAGGTGGACGATCATTCAACCAGAATGGCGGTATCGTGTGGTTAGCTCGATGATCCCCCCAGCTGTTATAGCTGGCTTTCCCGGATTTCGCTATCTACCATAGCTCCCCAAGTGCATCACGAAACTGGATGGGCACATGTCTCATACCATGGCCGAAATTTCATAAGAAAATTCCTTCCTCCATGACAACTTGAACAGCGCGCATTCCATAACGCGAGTCCTAGGCAGGATACCTTAGACGACGACGCCATGGCATAAATTGTTTCAGATTAGGTTATACTTACTTACTTACTTACTTACTTACTTACTTACTTACTTACTTACTTACTTACAAATAATGGCTTTTAAGGAACCCGGAGGTTCACTGCCGTCCTCACATAACCCCGCCATCGGCCTCTATCCTGTGCAAGATTAATCCATTCTCTATCATCATATCCCACGTCCCTCAAATCCATTTTAATATTATTCTCCCATCTACGTCTCAGCTTCCCCAAAGGTCTTTATCCCTCCGGTCTCCCAACTAAAAGTCTATATGATTTTCTGAATTCGCCCATACGTGCCACATGCCATACTCATCTCAAACGTCTGGATTTAATGTTCCTAATTATGTCAGGTAAAGACAACAATGCGTGTGTTATGTAACTTTCTCCATTCCCCTGTAACTTCATCCCTCTTAGCCCCAAATATTTTCCTAAGCACCTTATTCTCAAACACCCTTATCCTATGTTCCTCTCTCAAAGTGAGAGGCCAAGTTTCACAACCATAAAGAACAACAGGTAATATAACTGTTTTATAAATTCTAACGTTCAGAATTTTTGACAGTAGACTGGATGATAAAAGCTTCTCAACCGAATAACAACAGGCATTTCCCATATTTATTCTGTGTCTAATTTCCTCCGAAGTATCACTTATATTTGTTACTGTTGCTCCCAGGTATTTGAATTTTTCCACTTCTTCAAAGGATAAATTTTCGATTTTTATATTTCAATTTCGTACAATATTCTCGTCATGAGACATAATCATATACTTTGTCTTTTCGGGATTTACTTCCAACATGATAGCATGAGAGCAACAGCTGGATATACTCGCTGGGATAAAAAAAAAATGAGGACATAATGCAAGAACTTCAAATAGAACCCATTATGCAGTTCATCAGCAAATATCAACTTCAGTGGAAGGATCATCTCGAACGAATGGATCGATGCAGAATTCCAAAAGCACTGTTTCATTACCATCCGCATGGCAAAAGGGGTCGTCCAAAGAAGAGATAGACTGAAAATTCTAGTTTAAGACCGTAACAGGCCACTTGGCCTAATACTTGTTAGGAAGACGACGACGAATTCCAAACCTATCTCTTTACCGTCTTGCTTCAAGTAAAATTTCTGTTTTCCCTAATCGTTTGTGGATTTCTCCTAACATATTCACGTTTCAAGTCATCCGCATAGACAAGCAGCTGATGTAACCCGTTCAATTCCAAGCCCTCTCTGTTATCCTGGACTTTCCTAATGACATACTCTAGAGCAAAATGAAAAAGTAAAGGTGATAGTGCATCTCCTTGCTTTAGCCCACAGTGAATTGGAAACGCATCTGACAGAGACTGACCTATACGGATTTTGCTGTAAGGTAATTCCGGGAGAGATGCCCCACGGGGAGAGTCGCCCCACCCTCCTTTTCTCCTTATCTCAAAACCTCTAAGGAATCGACCTTGGGACAATTTGTTTAATTCGTATATGACCCTCGAAGGCAAGCAATGCAATCTTTGTGACGGTTTTTTTTTGTGTGTGTGAAAAGTGAATAGATAAAGAAAGTGCTGTTTTTCGTAGGCTTTGTTATAATATTTATAATTTTTCAAAATTCGTAATTTGGATAATGGCTATGTATATGTCGCTTAATCCAATATATTTGACAAGTACATGCATTGTACTCCATTCTAAAAAAAAATAAGTAATTGTCCATTACGGTTACCCTTAAATACATAAGGCGTAATGGTCATACTAAAGGGAGAGATGCCCCACCTGTTTGTGGGAGAGACGTCCCATGTACTTAAGAATGATATTACCGTACATAACTAATTATTATTAGTGTCCTTGCTGCATTTATTGGAATTTTAATTGAATTATTATATTAGAATAGAATTATTATATATTAGGGGCCAATAATTTTTAAAGGGTGACCAAAACTTGCTATAGGATCACATATTTTCAAGAGGTGTCCAACGTTGAAATCCATGAACATTTTAAGGAATACTGGCATTCTAAATTTGTTGCAGCGACATTTTCAATAGGTGCCCAAAGTTGAGGGCTTTCAAAATTTTAAGGGATGTCCACAGTTGTTTTTGAAAGACACATTTCACGACCAAACGTTAGTCAATGCAATCCCAGAGATTTCTTCAATCTTACTGTAACTTTTTGGGGAATTGGGAATTAATGAAGCATCGCATTGTTATGGAATTATTTAGAGAACAATCCACCGATTGAAATCTAGTAGAGTCTTCAAGAAACATCCAATGGCTGCAATTCTTCCTAGAGCGAAACCTTGAGTTACCTGTCAGGCAGTCAGAAGGATCATTCATCTCTCTGAAGAGGTCAAGATATGTCGAGACAAGAAGTCAAGCAGCATTTTGACCTACCGGAAACAACTCTACTTATGTGAACGCAATTTGTAGGAAAGCCACGTAAAAAGTGGAAAGTGGCATCCAACTAATCAAATTTACAAGGAAAAGTAGTTGAGAAAAAGGGATCCAAAGATGATTTCATTCCTAACTTCAAGCGAGAAAGGTGGAAGTGATTCTGTCATAACATGTTGCAATTTGGAGGATACATTTCTCCCACCGGCAATGTTTGAGAGGAAAAATGGAAGTTTTTTGACGGATTCCTAGCAGAAATGGGGGTTTATATGAATCTAAAGTCGTCCTATGTTCCATCAGAATTATTTATGAAGTGATTGAAGGAAAAGTTTACTCCAAGAAAGAATCCTGATAAGATTCCCTTAATTTTGGACGAACATTCAGCACACTTAGATATCATAAAATGCTAGAATGAGGATAATGAATCACAATTGTTTGTCTACCAACCTATGCAACTCAGGCACTTCAATCTTTTGATCGCTCACATTTTAAGTCTCAAGCATTATTTCAAGAAGAGAATCACAGCAATGGATGGCTTATAAAAAGTAAGCCTGACTATCCATCTAGAAAGCTGGACAAATGCTGCGTTGGTAGTAATAGAGAGGTCATTTGGATTTCGAGCCAGAGGTTTCTATCCTTTCAATCCAGATGCAGTTCCTGAGCACCTCTTCAGTATTTATGATGCATCAATCAACAACACAGCTGTAAGAATTCCTTTCTGTGCCTCTTCAGGAAATCTCAAAGAAAAGAAAACTTTATCGGCTACATGTTCTAATGATAACGGGATAATAAGTTGTAATTTCAGCTCAAGTGCCACAATGGCAAATTCAGCGACAGCGACTCCTTTCAAATCCCTTCATGAAATAAACTATGTGCCAGCAATATCTTTTGCTGTAAACAAAAGAAAGCGATCGGTAGAACGCGTTACAGGTGGAGGTAAAACTGGAAACACCATCTTTGAAAGCCTCCCAGTTCCAAAAAACTCAAAGTCAAATTCTTAAAAATCTAGTAGATATAGAAGACACTTTTTGTGAAAATATGAAGAGAGTGTTGTCAAATGAAACAGAGTAGATAGTTCCTACTTTGTTGAGTGGCTTGAAAATTATTATCAAATGAAGGAAGTGGTTGATTGGAATCAGTGACTTTCCTGCAAGAAGTTGCACAACTTGTGAGCTAAGTGCCATATGTGTGGTCGCACTGAAAAACGAGCTCAGAAAATGAACTTATTGCAAAAATAAAATAAGCAACATTATTTTGAGTGTTATTTATCAAATTAATAGTTTAATTTGGCAATTACCACAGCGGGGCATCTCTCCCCTATATGTACGTATTACAGTGACATCATATCTTATTAATTTTTATTTTACCACTTATTGTGTACGAATCATCGATTGTTTCATATTTTACATAAACCTGTAATGTATTTCACTTGATATAACACATTAATAATATATCTGCTTTGGTTTGATTAATTTTTAAACGATAAAAACATTAAGTAGGGCAATCTCCTGGAATTACCTTATGTTTAAATGAGACACATTTTAATTAATCGAACTAGTTTCTTGGGAATACCAAATTCAATAAGAATATCATATAAAATTTCTGTCCTAACCGAGTCATATGCCTTTTTGAAATGTGTGAATAACTGATGCACTGTACCTTTATACTCCCATTTTTCTCCATTATCTATCGAATACAAAATATCTGATCAATAGTTGATCTATTACGCCTAAAACCATACAGATGATCTCCAATAATTTCATCTACATATGGAGTTAATCTCCTCAAAAGAATATTGGGGAAAATTTTATAAGACGTCAACAAAAGTGATATTCCTCGAATGTTATCACAGTTAGTCTTGTCCCCCTTCTTAAAATAGGTACAATTACGGACTCCTTCCATTGTTCTGGTACAATTTCCTTTTACTGAATAGCAAGTACAAGTTTATAAATTTCGCTAGATAATGCGCTTCCACTCTCTTGTATATAAAACATGTAAGCATTTTAACATATTAATTTCCATATCAAGCTGCAAGAAACAATAACAAAAAAAGGCAAAATAATGAACAAACATTTCCATCTCCTCACATCGGCACTCTAATAGATAGCACATCCTTTAAAATTGCAATGGCTTTACGCCTGGTTGTAAACTCTGCCAGCCACATCAATGTATGTATTTGCGGAGGAATTGCTGATATTTACGGCCATCATGCACTCAGCTGTTCGAGGAGCAAGGGTCGCATTCCCAGTCATACGTCACGTAATGATATCATTAAAAATCTCTGACTTCTTGTAACATCCCGTCTCTTTTGGTATTATTCGTGCGGATGGTAAACGACCCGATGGTCTCACCTTAATTCCATGGCCTAGAGAAAATCTTTAATTTGGAACTCCACTTGCTTTGACACTCTAGCTCAGCGGTGACCAGAACTCAAACGGCAGTGATTACACGCGAGAGACAGTCTAACAAGTAAGAAGTAAGGAGACGGGGAAGAGGTACTTGGCATGAAACCTACAACAAGTGGTGTTTCGTGCACTAACATTGATTTATTCATCTACCCCGCGAATAAAGATAGCAAGCTTTGTATATCACAAAAGTACTACTGTCATCAAGAACCAATAAAAAATATATACATAAATTTTCATACCTTTTTTAAAAATATTACTTAATGAAAACAATCAGAAATTTTCTGAATTCTCTTCTGGATATTTAGTCGAGAAATGCGCAGTTTTTCAAAATTAATTAACAACTTTCATTGGACAAATTATTTCAGCCACATTGATCATTACGCTTTTATAAAACTCTCCTTCGTTGGAAGGCTTAAGAGAACGAGCTATTTCGTTCGCCACTAGATAACTGGCTTCCTTACATTTATTTATCTCATCTTTCTCTTCATGACGATGATTGAAGACTGATTTCAGTTTTTGGAGTTTAATAGCTCACTTCATTATTACACTAGCACGTAATATTCAATTAGTTTCTCTATATTATTGATATTATTATTATTATTATTACTAATATTATTATTAGTCATTATTATTATTATTATTATTAAATCAATAACTAGTAAATAACTGATAATAGTCATCACAAGATTAAAAAAAATAAAATGGAGATAAAGCGAAGTAATTATTTTCTCATTCAAGGGAGGATGTAGGCCTATATATTGAGGCAAGTATAAATGAATTATGATAACACATGCTGATAAATAATAATAATAATAATAATAATAATAATAATAATACCTGTTATGCCTGTGTATTCGTTGAGCAAAGCAACATATTACATTTCCTCCGACAGAACAGCGAATAAATTCCTCTTTCCATTCTGTACGAAACCTTCTGTCCCTGCTCGTAGAGACAGACGATTTGTACAGCGACATGGTACCGACACTGCTTACCATCAGTACATGAGCGAGACAGGGAGCAATGTACAGGAAACTCCCCTTACCAGTATGAATATCTTTGATTACACGATGTAATCACGATACCTATTTTGGTCACCGCTGCTAGCTCCATCTCATTTGCCGAATACCTCCAGACGCGCAGCTGCTGCTGCTGAATTATTCGTGAAAAAGGAAGTCAATAAATATGCACATATTTTAAACAATTATACCTCTATCCCCTTTGCTGTTGAGACCTTCATTCCTTGGAGTCATAACGCTAAAGATATGGCATCTCAAATCGGCCAAATGTTGATCTCTATTACTGGTGATCGCCGTTAAACTAATTGAGTCGGGGATTGCAGAAACAGCACGTCATGAAAACTAAATTTTTCAATAGGCACAAAAAACGGTATTACTGGTGGTAGACCACATCATTGGTTATAGTACTGGCTTCTTCAGACAGAAGTCTAATAGATGTGTCGTTTTATACCAATTTATTAGAATATAATGAATTGTTAATGAAATAAATCTATATACATATATATATATATATATATATATATATATATATATATATATATATATATATATATTAGCTTGACATGTGCTGTTTCTGCAAGGAATCTAAATTGTGGTATAATAATTTCAGTTCAACTAAAGTTTATTTGTCAACTTAGGGATATAATATATGCATAGGCCTACTGTGTACTTAATACGTAAGTTCAGGATATAAATGAACTTATTTTTCCACAATAGGCCACTGAAGAATATTATTGTAAAATTCTTGATATTCATGTGGTATGTAACGCATTAGTTTGCGTGTATCGTTAAGTTTCTCTCTTTGAATTGGCACGATTTCGTCTGAAGAAGGTAAATATGGTATTCTCCTTTGTACTTACAAGCAAACATTCTCATAGGGGCAGATAAAAAAATAATCTTTTTCCTTCTATCATTTTAATGATGTCAAAAGAAGTGCTTACACAAATTTTGGCCACTCGAATGCAATTACGAGGACAGTAAAAAAATAAGTTTCCTGGGGCCGTTTACAGAAAGAGAACACAATTTCACGGAAAGTTTTATTGGAACAGATATAGCAATTGTTGAGTTATTTTTCAACACATTCACCACCAGAATTGAGACATTAATTATTCAGTGGGATCAATTTTTGTATCCTTGTATCGTAGATGTCTGCCGTCTGGAATCGGAGCCAATGTGTCGGCACATGTCTTTGACATGAGTTGTGTCTGCGCGCCTCCAGGATTTCACAGGTCTCCAAATGTGAGACAGCTATTCTGACATTCTGCATGGAATGATAGTCCTATATCAACAGTACATGAAACTCGAATAAACTCATTTCGCCTTAAATAGTAACATGTGCTGTTTCTGCAATCCCTGATTCAATTATTTGCGGCAACGCTTAAGTATTGCTATTCAACGCGGAAATGCAATGAGCGTTTTAGGTACTTTTCCCGAATCCAGCCATTTAGACGAACTTTTCCTCCTTTAAAATTCATTAAATACTTCTGTAAATCTTTACATTGTAATATGAACAAAGATTAAACTTCAGATGTTGCCCAGTAGCAGAGCATCTTCAGTTACAAGCCGGAGCATGGGTAGGTTTGGCATCGCTGAGTGGAGGTGGGCGGAGGCGAAATAAGGCATGCGCATGACGTTTGACCTTTTAGTGCTTTGATTTCGTTGTCAAGTGTACATTTAAGACATTAATTTATACATAAGTAAGTGCATATTATGATCAAGATTCAGTGTATTCATGGACGTAATTTATTACGTAATCCGAAATGGTATTTTATTTGAGTTTCAGAATACCGCAAAAGTACTTGCATACAGTCACTTATAACTTAAACAAAGTTAAAAGCATACGTGTTTTTTATTGACTGTACAAGGGAAAATAAATAAATACTTAAAGAAGTGTTACTTGTACCAGAAATAAATAAAATAATGACGTACTTTCGCAATATCCTATTCCAATCAATTGACCATTATGTGGCTAGTAATTTGACAATGTTTTGCCGCTTTATGTTGTTTCACCTCTGACGTGAAAGTTCTAGGATATCATACACATTTTAATTTCTTGTAATTATCTGTTGTGCTATTCTATAAATAGCCTATTTCAGATGCCCAGGAAGCAGTTATTGTTTGAACCTCGCCAGTCACCATAACTATACTATTATCCTAAATTATTTGTTATAAACTTTCTAAGATAAAATTTTAAATAAATATAACAACAGAAACAAGTTTAGAATGTAAATTATTCAAATAAATAAAAATGTAAACAGAGGAAACTATTGACATTTGATATGATATGATATGATATGATATGATATGATATGATATGATATGATATGATATGATATGATATGATATGATATGATATGATATGATATGATATGATATGATATGATATGATATGATATGATATGATATATATTTCTTCACAGCATTTCTTTACATGTAAAGGTGTACCTCACATTCCTGTATCCGGTGCCACCATTAACATATTATTACAATAACACATTATTTGCAGTACACGTCTACACACATACTCCCAATTATGCTATGTACCTTTTTTGTTACTTGGTCAATCTCCCCTTCAGTAAGTATTTCCCTACATTTCATTTGCTATTCTCTATTTGTTCATTAAACCTAATATATCTAATATTATATACTACTTTCACACCCCCCTTATCCTCTAACTACTATTCACTAAAATCTCAATTTCAATTTTTCTCTATAAATTATCATATTGAATTATTTGCCTATTTGTTTTTTGACCTTTTATTCAATTACTGTTCCAACATTCAAATGTTAGTACTAATTTTATCCTGTCACTTGTTCGTTTCTCTAAACCCTTTCTCACTATTTTCACTCATTCCTATTTGCGCTCACTTTCACTTTCTCACTATTCTGCTTACACCTAATCCATTGTCGCTATTCTCACTTCCTATAAATACTTATATTTTATTTTACACATCTGCTTATACACTTTCTCTCTCCCCTATACTTCTCGATCTTTTCCAGTTTCACTTTACTTGCACTTTTTGATTACAACCCCACTTTTTTTCTACACATATCAAATATCTCTGCTAAATCCTCAACTGTCGCAAATTCTGACCTTTCCTTACTGTTCGCCTCTGCCTTATTTCTGACTTTGTCTTTCTTTCTATTTATTTCTTCTTATATTCCTCTTTTATTTTTCCCCCCACACTTTCACTTTCACATACTAGATTTCTACTTACATTTGCACCCTTATTCTTTACACTACTTTCTTCCCTATCACTTCCTGACTCTTGGTTTCTCTTTTTATCACCCCTCGCCTTTTTTTTTAGCGCCCGTGTTGTTTGTTCCGTTATTGTCAGCATTCCTTCTGGAGTGCGCTAACCTTACCGCCATCGTATGGAGACTAGGAATCCGCTTACATTGCATGATCACGTTACTGTTTTCTTCTCCTTGCTGCGCCATCATCTTTACACTTCCTCGTACGTCAGTACGTGGGTTCCTGAACTCCTTACTATTCGCTCCTGTTACCATGTGTTGATCTGCGACAATCACTTGTTCCGTCCTTGAAGTTGGGAAGATTTTCTTCTGCTCCTTCCCTCCGCTTATGTAGCTAACGTCGACCCTCTGTTGCTTTCTCGTTGTTTCTCACTGCAGAGTTGAAATATGTCCATTGTCCTCTTTCGTTCTTCTCGTTAGTCCAAATTATGGATGATCTTTATTCCTCAGGCAAAACTCCAGATCATACCATTTTCCGTTCACTTTCAGTTTATCCTCGTACATCTTAGCAAAGTGACCCTTCGCCCTCGCTGCTTTCATATAAGGTATTGACATATTATAATAAAGTATCAGGATGTAAATATAGTTAGACCAAGTATA
Source organism: Periplaneta americana (assembly GCF_040183065.1). NCBI lineage: Eukaryota > Metazoa > Arthropoda > Insecta > Blattodea > Blattidae > Periplaneta > Periplaneta americana. The sequence continues at coordinate 78,554,925 of NC_091118.1, read as the reverse complement.
AAGATCTATGAAAAATGCAGAAACATACATTTAATATAATACGTAACAGAACACATTAATATCTATTAAGTATCTGCCAATTAGCTTAAACTCAGTGAACTTTAAATCCTGTCAATACTAAGTGAAAAGAAACGAGTTTATAACTAATTTATTATAAAAAAACAATATTAATAAACAAACCTTGGAAACCAACAAAGTGAGTGTATGCACCTACAAATTATAGGTAGTTCTGATGTAGCCTATAGCAGGCATTCCGAATCTTCAACAAAACTGCCACATTTATGGGATCACAAAACAGCTGTTTACAATGAACTTGAAAATCAACGGCGTAACTTTATTGATATAGCAGGCGAGACCCAACAATTAGGCTAGAATTCTGATACACCACAAATCACAAGTAAGACTATAAAAATTTAGTTTACACAATATTTAATATTCAGAAGAATATCGTCATTCACTTCGTCATTATTAATAACCGTAAAAATTTCCAAAAACTGTAGCCATATATTCATTGTTTGTCTTGTTTTTATCGCCCACACGCACTTAGTTCATAATACATAAACAATTAACGTTTGGTACGACCGCGAACATAATTCCATCGACATACACTTATATTGTAACATTAATTTACAATGAAAATCGGCATTAGCACAAACACATGTTCTGTATCGTAGGCCTCAGCTTGACAGTTAATTACATTGTTGCTGACGTATGGCTCTGACTTATATATAGATGGCTCTGCCAGTAGGCTCTTTCACGGCCGACTTGAGGCTCCCTTGAAGCGAAGCGAGCATCAAGGCGGCCGTGTCTAATTCATAAAACATTACCATGGTAAATATCGCTGTAGGCACAGTAAATACCATAGGACTAGTGAACAGAAGGACGCCAAAATATCCCCGATAGAAGGGAAATATGACGTCAGAAAAGAAGAGGATGATGATGATGATGATGATGATGATGATGATAAATACCACAGGTAAATACTGCTCTGTCAAAGATTTACTCCGGTAAACTTATTTTTCTTGTAGAAATTTAGCGCGGTAAACTGATTATTGTTTCATAATAATACCACAGTCTAGTACCGTATATACAGTCACGAAGCTTGAGTTGATGAGGGTACTAGGAACAATAGACTGTGCCGGTACTGAATAATTTCGAGGGAAAAATTGTTCCGGGGCCGGGCATCGAACCCGGGACCTTTGGTTGATTTGAATAATTTCGAGGGAAAAATTGTTCCGGGGCCGGGAATCTAACCCGGGACCTTTGGTTTAACGTACCAACGCTCTACCAACTGAGCTACCCGGGAACTTGAAATCTTGATTTGCATAATACACGTCACTATTCGTTAACAGAAAACCACAATTTAAGTCACACGGAGTTAGTGTGCACTCGAAGTTGGTTGCTTTACGGTTGTCAGCCCACTTTGAGGTCTGTGGATATAGAGGGAAAAATTGGATCGGTGTCGGGTAGAATTCCCGGGTAGCTCAGTTAGTAGAGCGTTGGTACGTTAAACCAAAGGTCCCGGGTTCGATGCCCGGCCCCGGAACAATTTTTCCCTCGAAATTATTCAAATCAACTTTACAGGGAGTTATAGGGTAAACTAGGGTCTGTTGGACAGTCGAGCATTTTGGACACTCTGTACTTTAACGTGTTACCTCGCCACTTGTGGGCACCACATTCTGCTAGAAGTCAATGACGGAAGTATATAGAGTCTAAATGTTAAAATACAGAATCCATACATTTAATAGAAAGCTAAAAGAACATGTGTGCAGCGTAGAAGTATGAAGATAACATAGTTAAAATGAGTAAAAATATTGCCGCAGTCATCACGACACAAAAGATGGGTGGCATGTTAGGAATCTGTAAGAATCAATAAAAACGTATAAGTAAGAAAGCGAAAAATATACGGAGCAAAAAGGAAAGTTATCTAATAAATAGAATGACTTACAAAATTTGAACCTATAGGAAGATCCGATGTTTCATGGCTAGTTGCGTGGTGTTGACTGGTGCATTGACATATGAAAGAAACATCATCATGATGTAAGTGGAGGGAGGTACGTGTTGCAGTAAGAAGAGCTCCTATTGGCCAACTTGAATAAGGAGTTATTAGGATTAGGTAGTTGTTCATTGAGTAAGGAAGTGTTATTACCGAGAAATTTAGAAATATAAAATTATTCTGCAACTAAATTGATTTTCCCGTTATTACAAGGTTTTTAAATTTGTAAAGCATCTGACATTTTTTGAAGTTCATGGTTATTCTGTATTAGGTGGGAGGCAAAATTTAATCTATTACGTCTATGACAAGAATATGCTTTGTGTTCTGAATATCTAGTTTTGAAATTTCTTTTAGTTTGGCCAATATATTTCTGTGTACAATTCTTACAATGCAGCATGTATACTCCACCACTAGCATATTTATCGAAATTACAAATATTATTAGGAATGACATTATTAAGTTTGTTACCAGTTTTGAAGGTGACTTTTACATTTTCTTTTTTCAGAAAGTTAAGTAACTTATATGACACATTATTATAGAAAGACATTGCATTCCAATATTTAAGTTTTTTATTATCTGTTAAAGCAGTGAGTGTGGTATCTGATTTCTTGTTTAGGAGGGATTTCCTTTTAAAAAGAAGTCTATCTACCATTTTCTTGTTAAAACCATTTTCTATTGCAAGTCCAACTATATATTTGTATTCTTTAAGATAATTTTTCTTAGAAAGAGGAATATTTATTTTAACAGCCTTTATGATTTGATCAACAAAACTAACAGTATCGCGCTCAAATTTTCAAATGTTAAATTTCACAGTCAGACCAGCGAATAGAATAGACACTGAGCGAATTTTCCTATTTTGTTTCTCTGTGGGCCAGCGTTTAGTTCCACTTTCAAGCCCTAGAGGTTATTGTAATCGAGCACACGCTAAGATAATCATTGAGTACAGAGTTGAGACACAGGATCCAAACATCGCCTACCTTATTGCGTAATCCAGTAACGCTTTGCTTCAAATAAATTCAAGTTAACAGCTTTTTCTTATTTTTCAGTGGCAAACTAGTTCTAATAATATTGTTTTTATATTTCATATATAATAAATTATATTATAAAATAATATAATACATTATAAAATTATGTGTCAAATTCATTTACTATTTGTATACAATATAATATAGGTGTATGGTTTTACTTCTCATGGGAGTTTTGTTTTTCCATTTTCAGCGCCATCAAATCATTACATATTTTAATTGTTGGGGTCAACGTCTCAACTCTCATTATAAAGGAACTCTAGGCAGGGCCGCCGACAGGATTTATGGACCCCTGTGCAATATTGTGCTCGGGCCCCATTGAAAAAAAAGTTAAAAAATGACAAGTTACCTATTATTCTGACGATTATAATTATTTGAAAAATAAATAAAAGATAACCCCATACACAGATACGATTCTAAAAATATACACTTTTGTTGCATTCAAAACTTTTAGCAAAACTTTACATTAGCACAATATATCACGCTTCTTTTTCAATAGGGCCTACATACGCAAGGGCGCACCCACGGGGGGGGGTACATCGGGTCCGGACCCCCCCCCCAAAGTTGTAACATTTTTACTGAATTTTTAAGCGTTGATAGCATATAATTCCGTTTACTCTAATTTCACCGAAATGATTCACGTCCATGTACAGTACGTAACACTTCTGATTTTTCCTGCTAGCCAAGTCCATCTAATGGCATCCTACTATAATCGTTGGTAGCTAGAGCGCTCTGCTGCTGAAAACGTAGCCGAGTGCCATCAGCCAACAAAGAATGCACAATTCTGTACTCGCTGTGTTTCAACGATCACGTTGTCATCACTGCTTAGCAGATTGAGTTCAGTGTTACCAAAGTATCTATCATTGATTATAATAAGTATTGGCGGTATTTGACTGGTCTGTGTTTGTTTTTCCAAGTATTTGTGTCTTGAAGAATTATTAATGTGAAGTTGTGAAAACTGTTATGTGATATATTAACTTAATAGTATTAGCACAAGTGCCCACAATGCAAAAACATAAAATTACCAGTTTTTTCAGCTCGGTTCCATCAAAGGTGGCTAAGTGCAATATTGAGACTGTACCTAACCTACAACATGATGCCAATATAGGTATTCTTGAACCGTCTGCATCGTCATCATCAACCCCAACATCGGTATTACTGAATGTGTACTCTAGTGGTAAAGATATAAGTTCTTTTGTTAACAGAGCACTTTCATCAAGGGAGAAATTTGAGACACTAAATTCCATTTGGGTGCCGAATGAGAATTTCAAGTTCCCAGTAAAACCGTTGGAAAGAAAGAAAGAAAAAAACCTCAGTTTCCAAAAGAGATGGCTCCAACGATGGAAGTGGTTAGCTTATTCAGACAAACAAAACGGTGCATTTTGTAAATATTGTGTTTTGTTTGCACCTCAAGAGGTTGGAATGTACAAAGCTACACCAACAGGAAGGTTAGTGAATCAGCCATTTGACTATTGGAAACATGCATGTGAAACATTTAACAGGCATGAAAAGTTACAGTATTACCTGAATTCTGTGGATACTTACACTAAATTAAAATCTATCGAACAAGGTAACGAATTGCCAGTTTCTTTGCAGATTGATGAAGCACGAAGAGAGCAAGGGAATGTAAATGTTCAAAGGATACTCCCGATAATTAAAACCGTTATATTTTGTGCCCGCCAATGCATACCATTACGTGGGCATAAGGACTTCGGTCCCTTTGATTTTGAAAATCCACCAAATCATAATGAGGGAAATTTTAGAGCTTTGTTAAGGGAGCGTGTTGATGCAGGAGATGATAACTTAAAGAGCCATCTATTAGTCTGTGGGAAAAATGCAAGTTACATAAGCTGGAAAACACAAAATGAAATTATATCAGCCTGTAACTATATTATTCGTAGCCAAATAGTAGTGAGAGTGAATGAGGCAAGATGTTTCGCTATCTTAGCTGATGAAAGTGTAGATGTCAGTGGGACTGAACAGTTTTCTCTGTCAGTACGTTTCCTTGAAAATGATAGCATCAGAGAAGAATTCCTACAGTTTATTCCAGTTTCTGAGATAACTGGAATAAATTTGGCTAGAACAATTCTTGAGAGCCTCACTCGATTTAATGTTGATTTGAAATATATGAGAGGGCAAGGATATGATGGTGCAAGTGCAATGAGTGGACAGTTTCAAGGTGCCCAGGCCTTTATTCTTAAAGAATGCCCTGCCGCTTTATATGTCCATTGTGCTTCTCAAGTTTGAACCTCGCCATATCAGATGCATGTTGTGTTCCAGAAATCAGGAATTGCATTGGCATTGTAGGTAAAGTGTGTGAATTTTTCAACACTCCCAAAAGGCAAGATGTATTAATAAACAGTATAAAAGAGCTTTGTCCTGAAAATAAAAGAAGCAAACTCATCCAAATGTGTGCTACTAGATGGATAGAAAGACATGACTCTGTGATGGTATTAATGGAACTGATGGATGCAGTCCTCCCTGCATTGAAAACCATTTCTTTGTGGACTGACAAGGATGTATCTTCCAAAGTCGATATGCTGCATTCTTCAGTGACCAAGCCTGCATTCCTAATTTCCCTTCACGTAATCATCAAGCTCTTCTGTGTAACAAAACCCTTAAGTGAATACCTTCAGAAGACAGATATGAATTTGGAAAAAGAACTTAAACATGTAGAAAATGTTTTAGAAGTGTTACAACAGGTTAGTGATGCAGCAGAAGACCAGTTTAAATCTATATTCTCGACGGTTTCTGCTCAGCTGACGTCACTTGGAGAGGAAATCAGAATCCCTCGATGAGCATCTGGACAACGTTCACAATTCCGCAGCAATGTTCCTGCTGATAATGCTGAGGAATATTACAGGAGGATTGTATTTTTGCCATTCCTATCTAATATGCAGTCTCAGATAAAAACAAGATTTGCTAAACATAACAACATTTTGACAAAATTTTTGTGTCTGATCAAGGAAGATGGGGTTGCTAGTGATTTTATAGTTCTGGCCAAGTTTTATTCTCAAGTAGATACTAATTTTTGTGTCCAAGATGAGGAATTGGTATGTGAATTTGAACTCTGGAACACATTTTGTAAAGGAAAACAGTACAAGTCAGTGTGGGAAATGTATATTGCTTGTGAATATGATTTCTATCCTCATGTGAAAGAGCTGTTGAAGATTTTATTAACATTGCCAGTGTCCACAAGTACAAGTGAAAGGTCGTTTTCGACTCTTAAGTGATTAAATTCATACCTGAGAAACACCATGGGAAATGATCGTCTAAATGGTCTTGCTTTGCTAAACATCCATCGTGATATCACAGTTTCTCCACAAGATGTTGTTACTACACTAAAGATAAAGCCAAGAAGACTGGATTTTGTTTTGTAAAAAGAAATTGAAAGAGGTAAGTTTGTGTGTATGTGTGTGCATGCGTGCATTTATGTAACTTGACGTTCTTTTATTGGACCCCCCCCCAAGAGAAATTCCTGGGTGCGCCCCTGTACATACGTAGTATGTTTTGTGACGAAACTTCCGTCTTTTCGTTGTCGTTTGTTTCGTTTCGTTTTCATAAAACACTATTCTTAAACAGCTGTAATTTCTGACTTCCAGGCCAACATCAACAAACAGCTCTCCTTGACTTCATTGCAAAATCATCAATTATATCATAAAAATTTAAAGACTTAGCAAGATCGCTTTCCAGACTAAAGAGGCCAAGGTTCCTCAGTCTTTCTTGACACATTATTACTCTGAATACATTTTTATTTCCTTCATTTTGTTTGAGGTTGGTGTAAAATTGAGCATTGCTTGTGAACGTGCAGAAAATAAACCAATCTCAAGTCCGTCTGTTCAGGTTGTCAAAAATGAAGACACTTCATGCTTAGAAGTGAATACTGATGCTTGTGGCTGTTTAGAAAACAATTCTGACAACAGTAGTATTGAATCAGAACAAGCAAACAATAGTAAAAATGATGTGTTAATATGTACAAGTGAAACAAATTTACACATACCAGTTCCTAATTCTGAGTCATGGCAAATAACATGTTACCTTGGAAACCTAAAAAGTGGCAGACAAATTGTGTCATTGAATGTGTTGTTCGAAAAAGTACCCCCAACTTGCCTAATAACCTTCTAAGTGACGGAACAAGAGCCTTTCCAGTATTATTTTCAAAACTCAAGAATAAAGAATATGTTCCCAGAGACTGGCTAGTGTGGAGTGAAACAAATCAGTCCTGTACTATTTTCCCTGATTTGTTTCACTCCACACTAGCCAGTCTCTGGGAACACATTCTCCATTCTTGAGTTTTGAAAATACTGTAATACTTTTTTGGAAAGGCTCTTGTTTTCGAACAACACATTCAATGCCACAATTTGTCTCGTGCTTTTTAGTTTTCCAAAGTCGCTCAATTTCACACCAACTTCAAAGTTCTACTCCCTTTCTTAATATCTTCCAATTTTTATCTCTCCTTGCGCTTCTCAGCTCCCGACTTATGCTTCTGCTTGTCCATTGTCCACTGGTAACACTAATGAACAGAATTTCTACAAGAAAGACAACGAAAAGACGAAAGTTTCGTCACAAAACACATTATGTAGGCCCTACAGAAAAGGAAATGTGATCCTGTGGCTTGGATTTGGGAGAGTCCACTAGCATATTGCGGTGGGCTGGCAGGGGTTGGTAGTTAAGAGGACAAGCCAATTGAACGTGTTCGGTACAAGCGACGGGAACATATTTCAGGCGAATCCTGGAGCCCTCAAGTGTCGTCGTGTCGATGATTGTTAACGTGGGAAACCGATATTCTATTCTTTAAAAGTTAAACATTTACATAATGAAGTGGTAATTTGTATTAATTCTACTATTGTTGGTTAATATGTCAGATTCATGTAACAAATGTTCTTACAAAATTTTATTGTACCGGTATGTATCTGTGAATAATTATTCGTGATAATAAAAAGTAATCAGACTCACTTAATCTAACGGCCCCTTACTGCTCACGGGCCCATATGCACTTGCCCCTTTTGCCCCCCCTTCTCGGCGGCCCTGCTCTAAAGTCTATGCATTACAATTAATGACGAATTTATTATTTCATCGGTCCAATTTATTTTATTTGAATACATAATGTATCTAAATGTATTAATTGTATATGTTATATTTCCGCTGTGTCGACTGCTAGCTGGTGTGATGTCAGTGCCAACTCCTGAGAGAAAGCAGAATCTCACGCTCAGACTGGTTTGAAGGTCATTGAAATCAGTCCTGCTACATCAAAGGTACCGACACGAAGTATCCATATTGTATAATTATCTATACGCTGGTCAGACCACCAGGAGCGCACCATTTGATCTCCGCTTTCCTGTCGCAACAAGCGCCGTGCACTTCTATTATTTTGTTGTTCTGTGATACAATATTTACTTCCAGGAGTCCCAGCACAGCGAAGATATAGGGCCTACTGGGATTTCAGAGTATATCGAAAGAAGAAGTGCTTATTGTCACTGTTGATATTCTATCAGCGACATATTCATGCATGAAATTTGTGACTGTCTCTCCGATGTCTAATATATTACTGCTAATTTCTGTGATTAATACGTTGTATTTATTCCCACGATTACCTAACATTCAAACGGAGGTAATCAATTGAACATAATGTGAGCATGTAAGTTTTTCTTGGTCATATTGTACTGAAATTAAATTTTATGTCAAGAGATGACACAATTTTTCATTATACACATTTCGCAACAGTAATTTAAAATCTTATCCATGGCTTTACTGCCAGTGATTTATTTCCTTCTAATATCATTATATGACATATAGCCTATAAATCAAACAATTTACAGTCAAAGTAAAGAAGAAATAAAATTGACTTTCTTCATTAAACATGAAATTCTGTTATCAGATTTCAATTATAAATTGCAAGGTTCAAGTACATGCATGTCACAATTTTTGTGCTATGTATCTCGATACAGCTTTTCATGTATTGTAGTTGCACATACTACTACTTTGCTGTTTATAAAAAGTGAGATTGTATTACACAGAATGTCATCATGAAACTTACTCTTTAATACGTTCATTCTGTTTTCTGTTTGTGCTTGGAATCAAATGAATTTTCGTAGTTCAAAAAATTATTTTTTATGTTGCTGATAATGCTTCAGTGAATTTTGGAAAGAAAAAAATGCCTACACTGGATTGAAGGAACATAATAATATAGTTGCTATTGGTTCCCCATAATATTTGATCAATAATTATTGTGTCAGACATGGTTGTAATGCTTTTAAATACAAAATAAAGTGTTCTGTAATTAAACCATAATAGAAAAAGAGCATCTTCTGTGGATCTCTGGAAAAAGAACTAAGGAAGAGACTGGTGAGTGCTTTGTATGAAGTGTGACATTGTATGGGGCAGAAACATGGACATTACGCCGAAGTGAAGAGAAGCGAATAGAAGCATTTGAAATGTATATATGGAGAAGAAAGGAACGTATGAAGTGGACAGACAGAATAAGAAAGAAGCTGTGTTGGAAAGAGTGGGTGAAGAAAGAATGAAGCTGAAACTGATCAGGAAGTGGAAAAGGAATTGGTTGGGTCACTGGCTGAGAAGAAACTGTCTACTGAAGGATGGACTGGAAGAAATGGTAAACGGTAGAATAATTCATGGCAGAAGAAAATATCAGATGATAGACGACATTAAGATATTAGGGTAAATTAGGATCTGTTGGACAATCGGGCATGTTGGACACTTTGTACTTTAACGTGACTACTTCCGTCATTGACTTCTAGTAGAATGTGGTGCCCACAAGTGTCGAGGTAACACGTTAAAATACAAAGTGTCCAACATGCCCAACCGTCCAACAGACCCTAATTTACCCTATGTGGAGGCAAAGAGGAGGACTGAAAAAGAAAAGATTGGAGAAATCTGGGTTTGCAGTGAAAAACCTATCCTTGAGCAGAACACTATCAATAAATGAAAGAAAAATGAACAGAAATCAGAAATTTTTGGAATTTTTTAAAATAACTACTCCATTCAGACTATCTGATACACCCTATGTATGTATTAACATGCCCTGACGATTTCATTACCAAAGTTAAATACTTTCTTTAAAAAATGTACCAATTATATGAATTTAAAAAAAACTTGAAAATTTAATATCTAGGTTACAATGTAGCAAACAACGATTTTAGGTTAATTCAATCTCCAAAAGTTATCTTAATCAGCATAAAAATTTCATAAAGCTACTGTGATTAGGGAAAAATCCATGGCTATCTTATTTCAGGCAACTCTCTCATTTTCCATAATCCAAAACAATCATTTCCCCTTGAAGCAATAAGCAACACAACAGCAAATTCTTCACCAACTGCTTCTACTTCCTCTAGTAGCACAGTATTTGTGTTCTTGGAGATCAGAAGGATTGAGAGACTATATCGGCGTTAAAAAAAAATATTCAATATTCTGAGAGGTCACAGTATTCATCAAAACAAGGAAACAAAAAAACCTGGTTCTATCTAAAATTAATATCTTTCGAGATGTGATACTTGTTCATCAACATCATCGTAGTGTTCAATGTGATTTTCATTAAATAAAATAGTAAGCTATTCAATATTCTGAGAGTTGTTAGTATTCATAAAACAAGAAAAAATTCTAATAAACTTGGGACCTAAAATTAATATATTCTGAGTAATTGTTCATGGATATAATAGAAGTTCGAAGTGCTTTCCATTCATTGTAACGTATCCTTTCGCTCTATATCTTAGTATCTTGCTACTTTTTTCTTCCTGGATTTTCCATATCGTACTGTATACGCAATAAAAAAAAAAGATCTCGCATTAAAAGATATACTGCTCTTACAATACCACTTTCAAAGCCTTGTTTCGTATAAAATTTAATTTTAGGACTTATGTTATTAGATTGTTTTTTTAATGAAAATCACATTGAGCATCTCCTATGATGTTGATGAACAAGTGTTCATATCTCGGAAGATATTAATGTTAGGACCCATGTTTTGATTAATACTACCACCTCTCAGAATATTGAGTGCTTTTTATTTTAATAGCAATAATATTGAGTACCACCTATAATGTTGATGAATGATCACTCATCTCAGAAGATATTAATTTTAGGACCTATGTTTAATATTTTTTTTTCTTATTTCCATGACTATTACTACTTCCCAAAATACTGAATGTTGTTTCTAACACCCTGTATTTCCAGTGATTAAGCGACTTCATTTAGCTTTTTTTTTTAATTTTAGTTTGTACTTTTAGCTATATTTTACCTGCTAATTTTTGTTTATTAGTTGGCAACACTGGACTTATGGCGGCCTCAGAATTGCAGCCATCCACTATGACCGCAGAATGGTCACCACTTCCGTGTGTCCGCAGTCAATCGCCACACGCATGGGTGTATGTCCAACATAATCCATGACTCTCCTCTCAGCACCATGCTGCAACAATAATCGCACCACTGCAGCTTGGCCTTCGTATGCTGCGTGGTGCAGTGGAGTCCACCGGAGAACATCAGTACGAGCATTGGGCGACGCTCCGGCAGAAAGTAGCAGCTGGCAGACTTCAAGGCGTCCCTTGCGTGCAGCCATGTGCAGCAAAGTCCATCCGCTTGGTCGTATCTTCAACATTCGGGTGTGAAAGAAATCCTAACAGTTAAACGAAGAACTAACCGACAATACGATATCATATAAAGATATCGAACTATTATCGTGTTGAAGCAAAAGTCAGTAGCGTTTTTTTCGCTGTGACAAAAGGTATTTGAGATGAATAGGAGACATACTGTACATATGAATACTTTAGTGTATGTATTTTATGAGTTGTGTAAAAAAATTTATGCAACAGAATTTAGCCAACTAATAAAATAAATTAATCAGAAGTACAGGGTAGGGTTGTCAACCGTCCAGGTTTCACCTGAACAGTCCAGAAAAAGGACTTTTGGTCCAGGCAACATTTTGATCCTGCCCTGGATATCGAAATGTCCAGGAATTGAGATTTCCTGCCGTCTAGACGAGCTGGATATTCATTTGGATGATATGATGGCCTCCCTATCTTAAGAAGTGTGTATGAATACAATGCTTCTGATGAACAGTCTGTGAATATGCTGTGAATTACTGATATTTGTAATGTCAGTTCCAGTATATAATGCCTTTTGTGAAAGAATTTTCAGTTTACTCAGTTACATCTAGACAGATAACTGAAACAAATTGTCTAAAAATCTGACCAAAACAGAGTTGCAAGTAAAAATTAATTTTCGAGTATCATGTTCTGAAATTGTCCAGTTTCTTAAGGGCAATTCTATAGGGGAACAACTTACAAAACTCCGTTGGTCTGCGCATGCGTCAATCTTAAAGAGTAACACAATATACTATTCACCTTCTCCTTCATAACTGTCAGAAAATAGTAGCGCGCACTATAGCCGTGATAAGTCGAATGACTTGCCAATCAGTAACGACAATGGTCCAGATTAATGGAGAGAAACTCCAGACTCCGCCTTCAGCACAGCGTTAAGGTTTAGTAACGTCCTACAACAGTTTTGTCATTTGCAGGCCTATAGTAATATCATTTCTGTAAGAAAACATACAGGTTTAAGAGGAACTAATGATTTTAATTTAAAAGTTAATATTGTCTATCTAGCGTTTCAAATTTCCATTGTGCTGTGTTGTGGTTGTGGGACTATTAAGTATTAGCTTATAATTAATTATCAATATATAGCCTACACTTATATCGTTATTTCGTGTCAGTATTTCCATTTAGGCCCAAATGTGAAATTTGAAGTATTTCCAGAATGTTGGCATCCCTAATACAGAGTGAACCGTAAGTAATGTCTAGGGGGCGGAAATTAGCATATTTGTACATTTTATTCCTTAGTTGTAAATCATATGCTGCCATTGTATAAATGCATTTCAAGTTATTTGTAACCAAAGGTCAAGATTTTATAGTGTATTATATGCACATTTTAGGGGTTAATCCATGTTTCAGAATTTAGCGTATATAAACACATATTTTGTTATTTTTTAGTAATCTGGTGGGGTAAATCAAAATTAAGAATACGAAAAATTGCAAAAATGGAATACAGAATAAACGCAGACATTGAAACACATTACAGTAATTACATTTTATTTATTGCAATCTGACAACATGCAGACAGTGCACTGTTGTCGGCAAATTACTGAGGACAATACCGCGGCAATTAACAAAGCACTCCATAATGAAATGCAATGCTGACTCTTTGCAAATGTATAATATTGGAACGTTATAATGGATGAAAGTTGAGATTAAAAGAACAGATAATCAAAACAAGAAACCGCCTTAGGGGAAAGTAGCCTAAATCGCACCGGCGCCAAAATCGTACCACTATTAATATTGAGGAAATTATTATATGTAGGAGCCATCTGGAATATTTTTCACGAAATACAAATATAGGCCTAAACTGACACTTGTCCAGTTTCCCACCTTTCGCCCAAGACGACAGGTGTATTAAATCGTGCTTAATAGTAAGTTCTTATTTCTCATATAAGATTTTGTTATTCTTTCGTAAGCTCTTATTGAAACACTGAGTTAGGTTAAAAATGTTATGTTTTATTTAACGACGCTCGCAACTGCAGAGGTTATATCAGCGTCGCCGGATGTGCCGGAATTTTGTCCCGCAGGAGTTCTTTTACATGCCAGTAAATCTACTGACATGAGCCTGTCGCATTTAAGCACACTTAAATGCCATCGACCTGGCCCGGGATCGAACCCGCAACCTTGGGCATAGAAGGCCACTGAGTTAGGTTAATGAATGTCTTCTATTACACGTAGCATATAAGATAGTTTTAATTATTTAAATGGTAAAAATAGTCACTGTAACAGCTTTGTTTATGTTATAATATGAATAGTTTGCTTGGAGTGCTAGTTTTCTAAATCGTACCTTTAAAAGGTTGCTCATATCGTACCAGTACGATTTTGGTAACGTGAACAATTACAGTTTGGTGCCTAAAATTTTTAAATTTCAGAATAGATAATGGCCAAACGAGAATACGGAAAATGGAAACGAAGTAATTTGCTTACGGCATTGGATGAATTTCATCCCGGAGCAGTGGGATTGAATGAATGTTGCCGTAAGTGCGAAATTCCAAAACCGACTCTCAAGCGACATTTGATAGGCAAGGTCTGGATCGTCCTGCAAATGGGTCCATCAACGGGAGGTATACAGCTTTTCCGCGGGAAATAGAAGAGGAATTGGTCTAACGTATTCTGATATTTGGAGATCAGATCAGCCATCCACGAGTATCACCAGAATTGATCAGTCACTCATCAGTACCAGCATTAACCAGCCTTCCACCAGTAAAAGCACTGACCATCCAGTCACAGTAACAGCATTGTTCAGCAATCCACGAATAGAATCATCAGTCGCAAATCATCTACACTTCTAAATCCTTGATTCCATTGAATGAAATTAGTCTTCTCTCTAAACCAAAGATTTCAGTTCAAACCAGAACGAGAAAAGTTGCTCAGCAAGCTGTTGTGTTAACTTCAAGTCCCTATTAGAATCAATTGCAGCAGAAGAAAGAGAAAAGAGAAACTTAAAAAAAAAGAAAGAAGAATAAGAAGGAAATCAGCTATCAAAAATAACGAAAAAAGCTTCTAATGTGATTCATGTTGATGTAAAAAAGAGGACTGGTTGTGTTTTATCTGTAAAGAAGCTGTCATTGAAGATATGATTCTCTGCTCTGTGTGCAATCAATGGGTGCATGAGACATGTGCACGAGTTTCTACGGCCCAAGAACGTTCTCATTTTGTCTCTGACATGTGTAACGACAGAATCTGAAAAGAGGTAACTTTCAGTTGTGTTAAAAAGGATTTTACTTTGAGTGGACCTACGTGTTTTCGTCTTAGTAGATATTAAACATTTTTGATTTGTATATTACAAAAATCTTTGTATTTTAAAACATTTCAGTTTCTCATTTGAATTAATAAAATGACATAATAAATGACAACAATATAATATGCATTATGTTACTTTATGAAGCGTAGTTCTTATTTTAAAAATTATATGTAATATTTTAAAAATGGGTACGATTTAAGCAACCTCCAGGCACGATTTAGGAAACTGGGCGCATAAATCGTACCACTCGCAAAGTTTTAAATATTGACTTATGAAAACAATTGATAATTGTTCAAAAATTTCGAAAAAAATATATTTTGTGTCCCATGGTACTGTCTCAATGTCTAACAATATATACAATTAAAATTCCTTCACATTTCGAAATAAATAAAGAAAGACTGAAAAGTGGTATCATATAGGTAACCTTCCCCTATCTATACTTCGAATGTGCATAAGATTTTGTCAGTTGTCACGAGAACGCTGCAATATGACCGGCGCGGAAGTTACAGGAAGTGTTGATAGACTTCTTTGCGCTCGCTAACCTCGACGCTAAACTGTCAGGAATAATATAGGACGTTAATGCAATTTTCATTTTTCTCTTTGCCAACGTGGTAAATCAGAATACAGTCGAAATCGGTTATAACGACTCCAAAGGGACCGCCAGTTTACGGTCTTTATAGCCGATGTCGCACAAACCGGGCTTTTGTTTGTGTTTTTTTTTTTTGTTTTTCTTTTTTTGCAAAAAATGTCATATCTGTAAATTTTAGGCTGCACACTTACATGATTAATGTAAAGTCACACACAATATGGAAATTAGAAAATAGGAAAACAAACGTCAGCATCGCGAAGGACCTGGATGTATCACCACAGTCTAGTATATAGAGTCACGAAGCTTGAGTTGTGAGGGTGCTAGGAACAATAGACTGTGCCGGTACTATTATGAATTGTCTATAATGAGGCGATATTAGCGATCCTAGTGGTTAGCAACTATCTATGGATGCATATTTACTACGTCTTGAGCTTCGTGACTGTATATACTAGACTGTGGTATCACACTCAACTATTTATACAATTTTGAAGGACAGAGAGAAAATACAGTCTCTTTTCAAACACAGATGATATATTCAACGCAGATGAAACTGGCTTGTTTTACAATGTGACCCCAGATAAGACACTGAAATTTAAAGGTGAACAGACGAGTGGCTATCTAAGAAGTGGCCTGCTGTGCATGAAGGTTACAAGCCGCGAATTTTCTTAAGGCTGAGGATCAGTGACAGCTTAGGTTTGGTTTGTTCAGCTTATGGTATGCCCTATATACGCTGTTTGGTAGTTAGATGCATAGATAGGAAGTGATTCGCTGTCTCGCGTAATCCAAAATGATAGTGGTACCACTGGGTTTTGTCATTAAAGTCATTATTATCCGTCGGGGATACAAGAAACGTAGGTATTTGGGATGAATTTACAGCCAATTGGCTATCTTTTCCTTTGCGACATTTTCCCAGCGATGCTTGCCTTGACTGTTTAACAGACATACTGAATTGAAATCTACAATCTAACTGAAAACAAGAGTTTGAAAATAAGCGTTATATTCTTGTTAGTAATACCCAAATACGCAACAAACAAAAATCAACACTGGACGTTACACTCGATAAATTTCTCCGAAAATGTGATAAAAGTATGTCGTTTTATACTAGGTCGTAATAAGCGATACCATACTAAGCGATTTTTAAATACAGTATTTATATAGGATTTAGACGGGACTGTTAGATTTCGCCATTATAGCCAATACATCATTAAAAGCGATGTCGCTATAAACAGTTTCGACTATATTTCATTTTATTATGGTGACAAGTCTCAGAGAAACTTCGACAATGTAGAGAGTGCATTGTGTTTTAAAACAGAATAGCTGCAAGAAAATTATTAATTTTGAATATATTTCATCAACGATGCCTAATGAAAAATGTGTCAGAAGCAGTCAGCGGTTTTGTAGCTAAATCTGGTGTTTTCAGAACTATGGTCAGCTACAGAATTTTACCGTCAGCGGCTAGCTATTTATTTGGCTTTTTTTATGATTCCGGCAAAGGGAAACGATATTTTTAAGTTTTTTTTTCTGTAAAGATGTTATATTGTTTTTATATGAACTTGCGTACAACAATATTAGTTAATCATAAGCCAGAGATTAGTATGGTATTATCACAATTTTTCATTGTGCGAGTATAAAATATCAGTGTTTTATGTTAACTCGATTTCGTACAACCATGTCCATTTCCTACCTCAAATAAAGTATGCCACATCGTTAAACTCTTAGTATAATCGTGTAGGCATTGTCTTTGTAAATGAATTGATATGTTTAATCGTAAAGAGTATATAATGAACTGAACTATTATTTTCATTTATGGTAACTTATATTATGATTCATTCATTCATTGTGTTCTGCTCATGGGCGGATCTTTCACTGCAAACCCAGCATTCTCCAGCCTTTCCTGCTTTCTGCCTTCCTCTTTGTCTCATCATATGATCCATATATCTTAATGTCGTCTTATATTATAGGTATACTATTTAGGTTATCATTCCGCATTGTAGTTTATGTAACACAGATATAGGGCCAACTTAAAAGCCAGACTCATTGTTGGCAGGCACGTCTCCAGCTCAGTGTGAAATCAGATTTCGAACGGAATGGTGTGATTGTGAATGTGATTGTTTCCGAAGTGTCCAGTATTTTGTTGATCTACTTCATTCAATTTTCAAGAAACATGCCGCGTAAAACTCCATACGTACAAAAGTTTAGAGATGTGTGAAAAAAAGCACAATATGTTGAAAGATTGGGTGTAAGAAGAGGCTGGTGATAGTTAGAAAGCTCATTGTAAATTATGTAAGGTGATATTGAATGCAAAATATTCAGATTTAATATTGTTCATACGATTTTGCATAGAACATAGAACCTACGAAGTGATACACACTTTCCATAATGTAGTCTACATTTTTATCAAATTCTCCAGTTCCTAAAACTGTATAGTTTGTATTTAAAATTTGGAAGTGATGTGTTAAGAAAAATCTGGAGTTTTTCAAGTACAGTTTAGCGGATTTTTTAAGCTTGTGCAGCGGTAAATGGAATTCTGAGTTGGCAACACTGGTCAGAAGTGTACTGCTTCAGCAGTGGGTTGAAAGACATGCAATTTTAACAACTGATGGTCATTAACTTTAAGGGGTTATTCTTTGAGATATTTCAAACAAAAATGTTTAATTCAATTTTGCTCATTTTTGTTTCCATTTCGATGGACCGATGGCGGGCTTATGTGAGGGCAGAAATGAACCTCCAAGTTCTCTAAAAGCCATTGTAAGCAGTGTTGCCAATTCAGAATTCCATTTACCGCTGCACAAGCTTAAAAAACCACTAAACTATAGTTTAAAAACTCCAGATTTTTCTTAACACATCATTTCCAAATTTGAAATACAAACTTTATAGTTTTAGGAACTGGAGAATTTTAGGTTTCAAATTTAAAAAAAAAAATTAATATTTATAATACTCTGTAAATTGAAATAACACTCACCTCTGCCCAGAAGCTTGTTGTGAATGGCAATATTATGTTGTCGAACAACAGAAAAACACTCGCTACTTTTTTGTGTGTATAATTATCAGCATGGATAATTAAAACTGAATATTTTGCATTTAATATCACCTTACACCATTTACACCGAGCTTTCGAACTATCACCAGTAACTTCTTCTACCCAATCTTTCAACACATTGTTTTTTAACACATCTCTAAACTTTTGTACGTATGTAGTTTTATGCGGCACATTTCTTCAGAATTTAATGAAGTAGATCAAGAATATACTGGACACTTCGGAAATAATCACATTCTCAATCACACCAGTCGGTTCGAAATCTGATTTCACACTGAGCTGGAGACGTGTCTGCTAAGAATGAATCTGGTTTTAAGTTATATGTATATCTGTGTTACATAAACTATAATGCGGAATGATAAATTAAATAATAATCTATATCACATATCATAAATGAAAACTAATAATAATTCAGTTCATTATTCTTTATGATTAAATACATCAATTCGTTTACAAAAACAATGCATACATTAGATTAAGAGGTTAACGAATGCGGAATACCTATTTGTACAACAACAATGGATGAGGAACGAAATGGATGTGGTTGCACCAAATCGAGTTAACATAAAACGTTGATATTGTATACTCGCACAATGAAAAAGTGCGATAATTCCATACTAAACTCTGGTTTATGGTTAACTAACATTTTCCGCAAGTACATATAAAAAATTATAACATATTTACAGAAAAAAACTTAAAAATATCATCTCTCTCTGCATCATAAAAAACGTCAAATAAATAGCTAGCCGCTGACGGTAAAATTCTGTAGCTGACCATAGTCCTTAAAACACCAGATTCAGCTACAAAACCGCTGACTTGGCAACATTGATTGTAAGTAAATAAAAAATAGCCATGCAACACGTCTATTTGTTGACTGAGGAATTGCAGCCCATGAACGAAAGCATGTGACTTTGTGAAGTTCTGTTTCTTACCTAGAAGTCTCATTGCAAAATTCCTTTGCAGAGCGAAAAGTTGTAGATATTTGTTCGGATGAAATTTCTGAACATTTAAAGGACAATATTAAAATTCTTTCAGTAAACTATTATCATAACATTATACTGTTCTCTTAAATTGACTGAGCATATTGGGAATTAAATCAATGGCTTTCCCAAAACACGCTATGAAATGTTTCATACAGGCTAATAATAATTTATGTATCAAGGGCGAAATGGAAATGTTTATAGCGAGGGCTACGACGTTGCTGCCGAGGGTGAAAGTGACCCGAGGTTTAACATGAAATTTCGCCAAAGCTTCATACATTATTTTGTGGTGCACTAGTCCGTAATTGAAAAAATTGAACTCTTTGATAACAGTTTTAAGTTAGAAATTCGCTTTGTGTCTGTATGTTTTGTTTACCGTGTTTTGTTTTGGTATCTAGGGATTGTGTATACTGTAACAAAAAAGAGTAGGCCTACGTTGAATGAAAATTGACGTTGAGGGAAGTCATGCATAATGCTATTATTTCTTTGTTTTTAAGTTGCCATACTCAGAATTTAAACAATGTTCTGTTATATTGGAAATGATGTCGGGGGTCTGTTGAAACCGAAATTCGTTCTGGAGTTGTTATTAATCGTAAAGCCAAACAAGCTGAAGATAAGTTGTTGCCAATTAAATCTAGAGATTTGTATGACATATTTTTTTTGGCCCTAGGGCCTATAAAAGTTTTTTTGGCCCGCGAAAGTATAATGAGATGTATTAAATATATCTATCCATGGAGAAATTGAACAATTATGAACTAGTGCATCGCAAACTAATTTTTATCTCGAAAAGGAAGCAAAAACAAGCAAAATTGTAATAAACTGTTTTTGTTTCCAATATCTCAAAGAATAACATACTGAAATTAATAGCATTACTTACGGTTCACCTTGTATACAGAGTGAGTCAGGAGAGAAGATACATGGTTTGAGAGGTGATAATATTGGTGATTCTAAACAAAAAAGTTTATATGAACATATACTCTGTTCTTAACGGTTTCGGAGAAAACTAATGGAAACAATGAGTAACGGGAAAAGAGCAGGTGATAGTAAATTAAGACATTGCTACCTTATGTTATGCGTAATTTTCTTTACAGAACATGTTCGAAAAGTCTACCGTCAACTTTAATGCACTTTGCAGCTCTTATCGACAATTGATGTGTTGCTGATCTGAGCTGATTCGGATATTACTTTACTTGAGCACAAGCATGTAAAATGCGAGCGAGAAGTTCCTCCCTTGTTTCCATTCTGCGATTGTAAACTTCGCTCTTAAGGCAATCCCAGACACTGTAATCCAATGGAATAAGGTCGGGTGATCTCGGTGGCCAAGAAATTACTCCACCGCGACCAATCGAACGCCCAGGATACGTTTCATTGATCCTACTACAACCAAATGTCGTTTTTGTTGCGTTCGCATGTGAGTGCTGATGAAGGACATGAGACTGACACCCGTGATTTTCAAACAGCTGTATGTCAGATACTGTTAAGAACAGGGCATATGTTCGTATAAACTTTTTTGCTCAGAATCACCAATATTATCACCCCTCACACCATGTACCTTTCCTCTTGACTCACCCTCTATCTATGAAAAAACGACATACTAAATTTCAAGCCTTTATGCATCAGTGAAAAAATAGGTTTTGAATAAACTCCACTATCTAATTATGAGTAAAAAAAATGGTGGTACCCTCTTGTCCAGTGATGCTCCAGCTGACACCAGCAGCTGACATACGCCCCTGTGCCCTCCATCTACAGCCGCATGCAATGCAGTCCATCCCATCAATTCTGTCTCAAAGTCCAGACGCGCCCCGCGAATCAGCAGCGCCTTGCACACATCCTCGTGGCCGTTACTTGCCGCCAGGTACAAGGGCGAGCGGCGAAGAGGATCCAAGACATTGACGGCGCTGCCTGCTTCCAGGAGGACCTGAACCATGTCTGCATGCCCCAGCTCTGCCGCCAGACACACGGGTTTATTGCCTTTACTGAACCCGGTATTAACGTCACAACCAGCGTCTACCAGGACCTGCACCAAGTACGTATCCCCCTGCCTCATTGCCCGCTCTAGCGGAACCTTGCTGGTGCTGTCTTCCTTCTGTAGGTCCACCCCGACCTCACGCAACAGTCTCACGGTTGAGGCTCTATAACCCTGCAGCAGACAGAACAATCTGGTGAGAGGAAGCTCAGTCAGCTAGGGGACAGTTCCACCAGGCTGAATGAACGAGATCAGCACAAGACAGCAATGACAACAGCATAATGCCTGCAGTTCTAATTAGCAATAATGATAATATCAAGCTAACAAGAGGCTATAATTACAGCAATGCCAGTACTAATAGCAGTAGCACAAGTGGAAGTAGTGGTATTAATTCTAGTTGATTAAAGAAAGTAAAATTGTCTGCAGTAGTGCTGCTTAAAACAATTGTAGTAGTCAGTTACAAAGTCCGTAGCTGTAGTAGTTGAACCAGCAGTAGTAGTAAAAATAGTAATAATTGTACTACTAGTAGTAACAGTAGTGGCAGCAGTACTAGTAGTAGTAGCAGTAGTAATACTAGCCGTAGTAGTAGAGCAGAATTAGCAGTATTAGTACCAGAGTAGAATTAGTAGCAGCTGTAATATTAGTTGTACCAGTACCAACAGTAGTAATACTATTAATAGTAGTAGCAGTTACGAATCCCTACGATTAGGGAAAACACGGACATTTTACTTGAAGCAAGTAAAGCGATCGGTTTGGAAGTAAATCCCGAGAAGACAAAGTATATGATTATGTCTCGTGACCAGAATATTGTACGAAATGGAAATATAAAAATTTGAAGATTTATCCTTCGAAGAGGTGGAAAAATTCAAATATCTTGGAGCAACAGTAACAAATATAAATAACACTCGGGAGGAAATTAAACGCAGAATAAATATGGGAAATGCCTGTTATTATTCGGTTGAGAAGCTCTTATCATCCAGTCTGCTGTCCAAAAATCTGAAAGTTAGAATTTATAAAACAGTTATATTACCGGTTCTTCTGTATGGTTGTGAAACTTGGACTCTCACTCTGAGAGAGGAACATAGGTTAAGGGTGTTTAAAATAAGGTGCTCAGGAAAATATTAGGGGCTAAGCGGGATGAAGTTACAGGAGAATGGAGAAAGTTACACAACACAGAACTGCACGCATTGTATTCTTCACCTGACATAATTAGGAACATTAAATCCAGACGTTTGAGATGGGCAGGGCATGTAGCACGTATGGGCGAATCCAGAAATGCATATAGAGTGTTAATTGGGAGACCGGAGGGAAAAAGACCTTTAGGGAGGCCGAGACGTAGATGGGAGGATAATATTAAAATGGATTTGAGGGAGGTGGGGTATGGTGATAGAGACTGGATTAATCTTGCACAGGATAGGGACGCTGGCGGGCTTATGTGCGGGCGGCAATGAACCTTCGGGTTCCTTAAAAGCCATTTGTAAGTAAGTAAGTAAGTATTAGCATTAGTAATATTGCTACTAACAGAAATAGTAGCGACAGTAGTAGTATTTGTATTCTATTTATTAACATTCCATGGTATTCATACATTGCTTCACAGCTAGAATATGTTACAAGTCAAAAAACGTAATACTATTATAAAGTCTTAATTTATAGTCATAGTCTAGATGAAATATATATATATATATATATATATATATATATATATATATATATAGAAGAGATTTACAATATAGTCTACTAGTACAACACAAAGTTTTAGTTTCAAATTTTATGAAGCGTTATTGAATGTCATGAATTCACCTACACAATAGAAGGCGTGAGAAATTAGGTACTTCTTTAATTTGGCCCTAAATAATCTTATGTTTGAGTTTCATTTTTTATATCGATAGGGAGGCTATTAAAAATTGTTACTGCCATATAACGCACTCCTTTTTGATAGCACGATAGACTTGGCGATACAGTATGAAAGTCATTTTTTATGTGTATTTATGCTGTGTATTTTAGTATTAGTAATAGTTGCAGTAGTAGTAATATTAGAACTAGTAATAGTAGTAGTAGTAGTAGTAGTAGTAGTAGTAGTAGTAGTAGTAGTAGTAGCAGTAGTACTAGCAAAAGTAGTACCTGTTACTTACTGGCTTTTAAGGAACCCGGAGGTTCATTGCCGACCTCACATGAGCCCGCCATAGGTCCCTATCCTGAGCAAGATCAATCCAGTCTCTATCATCATAGCCCACCTACCTCAAATCCATTTTAATATTATCTTCCCATCTACGTCTCGGCCTCCCTAAAGGTCTTTTTCCCTCCGGTCTCCCAACTAACACTCTATATGCATTTCTGGATTCGCCCATACGTGCTACATGCCCTGCCCATCTCAAACGTCTGGATTTAATGTTCCTAATTATGTCACGTGAAGAATATAATACGTGCAGTTCTGCGTTGTTTAACTTTCTCCATTCTCCTGTAACTTCATTCCTCTTAGCCCCAAATATTTTCTTAAGAATCTTATTCTCAAACACCCTTGATCTCTGTTCCTCTCTCAAAGTGAGAGTCCATGTTTCACAACAATACAGAACAACCGGTAATATAACTGTTTTATAAATTCTAACTTTCAGATTTTTGGACAGCAGACTAGATGACAGAAGCTTCTCAACCGAAAAATAACAAGCATTTCCCATATTTATTCTGCGTTTAAATTTCCTCCCGAGTGTCATTTATATTTGTTACTGTTGTTTCAAGATATTTGAATTTTTCCACCTCTTCGAAGGATAAATTTCCTATTTTTATATTTCCATTTCGTACAATATTCTCGTCACGAGACATAATCATATACTTTGTCTTTTCGGGATTTACTTCCAAACCTATCTCTTTACTTGCTTCAAGTAAAATTCCGTGTTTTCCCTAATCGTTTGTGGATTTTCTCCTAACATATTCACGTCATCCGCATAGACAAGCAGCTGATGTAACCCGTTCAATTCCAAACCCTCTCTGTTATCCTGGAATTTCCTAATGGCATACTCTAGAGCAAAGTTAAAAAGTAAAGGTGATAGTGCATCTCCTTGCTTTAGCCCAAAGTAAATTGGAAACGCTTCTGACAGAAACTGACATATACGGACTCTGCTGTACGTTTCACTGAGACACATTTTAATTAATTGAACTAGTTTCTTGGGAATACCAAATTCAATAAGAATATCATATAAAACTTCTCTCTTAACCGAGACATATGCATTTTTGAAATCTATGAATAAAAACGTAGTACCTGTAGGAGTAGTAATAGCAGTAGTAGTAGTAGTAATAGTAGTAGTAGTAGTAGTAGTAGTAATAGTAGTAGTAGCAGTAGTACTAGCAAAAGTAGTACCTGTAGGAGTAGCAATAGTTTGGAAACATGAATTGAGTTCGTTCTGAAGCTGTGCATTTTATTTTGTCTTCAATTTCAATTTGGTTGTAAACAATTTACACCTGACTACACTTCACCTTCAGCTTTTCATGATTGAAGTTGTGACAGTTCGTGTCCATCATTACTGAAAACAATCTAGCAACAGTAACCATGGCAACAGTTTACAGCTCACACTTACCGCTTCCTTCTGGCGCTCTGCTAGCAGTTTCTGTCCCGTCTCCTTCAGTTCCTCCTCCTTTGTTTCCAGTTCCGCCCTGAGAACTCGCAGTGCTTCTTGTTTGCTCTATAATGAAAAACATATATTTTTCAGAGGAAGATCAATTAGGTTAAGTGATAGTTTGAACAAGAATATAACATTACGATGAGACGATAAATTTAAAATAATTTAATCTGTCACACACAAATATGTAATAATTCAATGGAACTTAGAAAATCTACTCCTAACTGTAACCATGGTAACAGCTCATCACTTACTGCTTCCTGCTGTCTCATCAACTCACGCACAGCCACTAGTTCTCGTCTCTGGTCAGCTAAATCTTCCTGGTAATTCTGTAACAAATACATTTCTGAGTTAGAGGAATCTCAGTTAGTTAGGTGATGGTCTGACATGAAGCAACAGGTTCCTTGAAGAAAACAAGTTGATGGCCCAATATACAGGAATACAGACAGCTACTACCAAATTCAGAAGCTTTCAAATAAGACCACTTACCCTATGGTTTTGCGTAAGTGGTTATATAGAAAGTGTGACGAGGCATGCACCAAATACCATGCCTGTACGTTATCTGGATTTTTTGATGAGCCCTAAACAATATGGATCAATCATACCCTATCTAAATAATCTTTGTCAAAAGGCATGTGCATAATCTTGCAGTAGTAGTACTGTAGAATCCCTCTTATTTGGCATCAAAGGGGCCAGACAAGTTTCGGATACGAGATTTTGCTGGAGAATTGAATAAATATTGGTATATACAAAAAAAGAAAGTTCGTGTTTCATAGTGTAAAATATTGAAACTGCAGCCATGTAAAGCTTATTTCTTTTTCATTTCCTCATAACTGAATAAACATAAAAACTGTGTGGATTTTCTTTATTTAAAACTCATCACACTACACAAATAATACACCAATATTTTAGGTTCGAATATTTACTGAAAATTAAAGTTCGTGCGAACTTCCTAATGCGGCAACATTGAAGGCCCGAATATAATCAAACATAAAAAAGTGTGGATTTTCTTTATTAAAACTCATCACACTACACAAATAATACACCAATATTTTAGGTTCAAATATTTACTGAAAATTAAAGTTCGTGCGAACTTCCTAATGCGGCAACACTGAAGGCCCGAATATAATCAAACATAAAAAATGTGTGGATTTTCTTTATTACAACTCATCACACTACACAAATAATACACCAATATTTCAGGTTCGAATATTTACTGAAAATTAAAGTTCGTGCGAACTTCCTAATGCGGCAACACTGAAGGCCCGAATATAATCAAACATAAAAAATGTGTGGATTTTCTTTATTAAAACTCATCACACTACACAAATAATACACCAATATTTTAGGTTCGAATATTTACTGAAAATTAAAGTTCGTGCGAACTTCCTAATGTAGTAATACTGATGGCGCGAACATAATCAAACATAAAACTGTGTTGACTTTCTTTATTAAAACTCATCACACTACACAAATAATACACCAATATTTTAGGTTCGAATATTTACTGAAAATTAAAGTTCGTGCGAACTTCCTAATGCGGCAACACTGAAGGCCCGAATATAATCAAACATAAAAAATGTGTGGATTTTCTTTATTAAAACTCATCACACTACACAAATAATACACCAATATTTTAGGTTCGAATATTTACTGAAAATTAAAGTTCGTGCGAACTTCCTAATGTAGTAATACTGATGGCCCGAACATAATTAAATAAACATAAAAACTGTGTTGATTTTCTTTATTAAAACTCATCACACTACACAAATAATACACTAATTTTAGGTTCGAATATTTACTGAAAATGAAAGTTCGTGTGAACTTCCTAATGTAGCAATACTGATGGCCCAAACATAATTAAATAAACATAAAAACTGTGTGGATTTTCTTTATTAAAACACATCAAACAACACTAATAATACATTAATTTTAGGTTCGAATATTCACTGAAAATGAAAGTTCGACCGAACTGCCTTATGTAGCAATACTGATGGCCCGAACATAATTAAATGAACATAAAAACTGTGTGAATTTTCTTTATTAAAACACATCACACAACACAAATAATACACTAATTTTGGGTTCGAATATTCACTGGAAACGAAAGTTCATGCTAACTTCCTAATGTAGCAACACTGGCGATCCAGACTGTGGCAATGTTGCACATTTAATTTTTTTCTCCTAGCCAAAAGTGCCGTTGCTTTGGTATTACCGGTTATTTGGGTGTCGGTTACGAGGGATTTTTACTGTAGTATAGCAACTGTACTTGCTAGAAGTAGTAAAAGATTCTTAATATACATGATGAACTGTTTATGTCATTAATTTCAAGAGGTTATTATTCTTTGAGATATTCAAATAAAAAATGTAATACAATTTTGCTCGTTTTTGCTTCCCTTACGGCATAGATAGCCTATCGTGTCGTGACTCAATTTGAGTCGCAGTCTCGAACGAGGTACTGTGCGGTGTAGATCGAAACAAGCAAAGCTCTACTTCAAAACAATCAACAAGCGGATTAACATTTACAATGTCTCTCTCAAAACCTTCAACCTCTTCAAAAAAAACTCAAATTTACTGAATTACAGTGCTGAATATGGATAACGTCGTGAACATTGTTGTAAAGACAATCAATAAAATAAAATCTGAAGCATCTGAAGCACTTAAGCGCCGTCAGTTTCGAACATTTCTGAAAGATATGAGTCAACGTTATGAAGATTTAATTTACTACACTGAAGTGAGGTGGCTCAGCCGCGGTCGGATGCTGCACAGATTCTTCGAACTTCGTGAGGTAATTGCTGAATTCATGCGAACACAGGGATTATCTGTTCCTGAATTAGAAGATGAAGATTGGTTGACCTGACATTTCTGACCGATATTTGTGAACATTTGAATCAGTTAAATACACATTTTCAGTGAAAACAAAAAAATATAGTGGATGCGTATGGAGACGTGAAAGCATTCATTTCGAAACTAGATCTGTGGAAATCTCAAATTTTAGAAAATAACCTGTACCACTTTCCTAGTCTGAACTCTTTAGGAAATATAACACAACAAAAACTACAAAATTACAGCATTCTATTAGAAAACCTACATATAAAATTTAATTGTCAGCGATTTAGAAATTTCCAACAAATGGAACATGATTGTTTATTGTTTGCTAATCCAATGACTGTTGATGTGCGAAGTGTGCATTTGAATTTACAGTTGGAAGTTATAGAAATGCAAAATGACATAGTCATTAAAAGTAGGTGTCAAGGTCTATATTGCTCAAGCATTTTTTAAATATTCCAAACTCAAAATACCCGAACCTTCGTAAATTTTGTTCCAAAATGTTAGCCATCTTGTGCTCCATATATATATATATATATATATATATATATATATATATGAAGAATTTATTCTCCTTAATGAAATATGTTAAATCAGAACATAGGTCTCGTTTGAGCAACATTTGTTAGCAATATTAAACATTGTTCTCACGAATGAAGACTCAGATTTTGAAGACATCTGCAGACAGTAATATAATGAGGATACGGCTGCGTACCGGAATCCGCCAGAGAACGGTCCGAAACAACTGTGTTTACATCTCCAACCCTCCCAACTTTTCCCTGTACTTTGAGCCGCAGGGTGTCCTTCCATGCTTTCCGGGATAAATTGTTTTACATGAAACATATCATAGCATGTTTTGGGAAAGCCATTGATTTAATTCCCAATATGATCAGTCAATTTAAGGGAGCAATGTATTTTGATATTAAATTATTGAAAGAATTTTAGTTTTGTCCTTTAAATGTGCTGAAATTTGATCCGAACAAATGCAACATTGTAAAATTCCTTTGCAGAACGAAAAGTTGCATTTGTTCGCATCAAATTTCTACGGATTTAAAGGAGAAAACTTAAATTCTTTCACTCACTTATCATAATACGCAGCTTCCTTAAATCTGGGCAGTTATATCACTTCCTAAGCTATTTATCTGCTCTTGGGAGAAAAACTTGTAATTTTTGTACAATTTTCGAAAACTCTTTTTTTTCCCGAAATATTTGACAAAAATTAAGAGTTTTCACACAAAATAACCCCATCAAATATTTTGAGAGGCAAGGAGACAATTTTTTAACGCGAAAACTGAAAATTGTTTTAGTCCTTGGCCCACAGTTTTTATGTTAGAAGAAAATTTATTTCACTGTCTTACTCCTACAAGAACACAGAATAAGCTGTGAAGACAGCTTTACCCTACCTTATTCCATTAATTACTATTAAATACGAGAAAAATTCGTACCGGCACCGGGAATCGAACCCAGGACCTCTCAGCTCTGCGCGCTGAATGCTCTTACCAACTGAGCCATGCCGGGACACGATCCACGGCGCCGGCCGAACCTCTCTCGTGATGCTTTTTTTACGGCCTTACTACCTGCACTTGAGACGATACACGTCATATATGCAGGAGCGCATATTTAAATGACTTTATGGCCATATTCAACATCATTTCATGACAACTGCTAACAGTTAATACATCACATATTCATATGTATGAGGTCTCGCCCACCTCATTGAATATTACACGACTAATATGAATTAGTCAATTTGTATTATTACTATTAAATACGAGAAAAATTCGTACACGATCCACGGCGCTGGCCGAACCTCTCTCGTAATGCATTTTTACGGCCTTACTACCTGCACTTGAGACGATACACGTCATATATGCAGGGGCGCAGGAGGTTCGGCCGGCGCCGTGGATCGTGTCCCGGCATGGCTCAGTTGGTAAGAGCGCTCAGCGCGCGGAGCTGAGAGGTCCTGGGTTCGATTCCCGGTGCCGGTACGAATTTTTCTCGTATTTAATAGTAAAAATACAAATTGACTAATTCATACTAGTCGTGTAATATTCAATGAGGTGGGCGAGACCTCATATATATGAATATGTGATGTTATTCCATTAAGGAAAAATGTCATTTTATTTTTTGAAAATTTTATACATATAAATAAAAATTTAAGATTCTGAACTTTTTAAATAACTTTCTTATGCAGTTGGATATTGTTTCTAGTTAGGCACTTAGCTACATTAATCAACTTCATTTTGGTGCAAGAATGATGAAAATATCTAAATTCTAAGTGCACTTTGTGTTAACATTAGTGTTGTGAAACGCTGTAAAATTGAACATGGAAAAAAATCATTTAAATCCCGAGTGTATGAAAAATTGTAAAACCAAGTACACAGCTTCCTGACTTATATGAAAAATAATGTAGTCAAACACTAAAGCCAAATTCGAATTGTTATTACGTGAAAAATATATAAAATTGGCAGAATGTGACGGATTGACACTTGCAGAACTGCACTTCTGGTTTCAAGAAAGGGTGCTTCCGGTCAGTAAAACCTCAGCTAATTAATTAACCAAACATCATAGAGACAAACCTGATATATTTTTTAAAATATAAAGTTGAAGTTTCAGATGACATAAAAATAATAAAAATATCAATTTTTGAAGGAAAATTCATATATCCTATATATGAGTATCTTAAATCATCAACAATTTCCTCTTAATTCGCCTTCAGCTGTTCGCGATCTGAGTTGTGACAGTTTGTGTCCTCGATTACTGAATATCATCTAGTAACTCTAAATCATCGCAATAACCACAGTCTAGTATATACACTCACGAAGCTTGAGTTGTTGAGGGTGCTAGGAACAATAGACTGTGCAGGTACTATTTCGCATTGTCTGTAATGAGGCGATAGTAGCGATCCTAGTGGTTAGCAACTACCTATGGATGCATATTTACTACGTATTGAGCTTCGTGACTGTATATACTAGACTGTGGCAACAACTCACACTTACCGCTTGCCTTTGACGTTCTGCTAGCATTTCCTCTTCCGTATTTTTCAATTCTCTCTTCTTTGCTTCTGATTCTTTTCTGGCTTCTTGCTTCTCTTCCTCTTTACCCTATAATGATAAAATCTAGTTCAGAGGAACCTCAGTTGGATAAGTGATACTTTGAATAGAAACATAGACTACGTGAACGGGGATAACATTGGCCCAACAGAGAATATACATAATTATTTGAATTTTTTTATCTCCCATAAAATGTGGTAATATCTTAAAAGTTTCGACTGAACCGGTAGGCCTACTGTGTAAATGGCAGCTTCAGCAGTAAAACAGTTTAACCAAATACTTTCAGAACTTACTGTAGGCAACAGCATTATTTTAAGTGAATCAATTGTTTGGTAGTGTGAAAAGTACAACAGACAACATTTTGTTCTTTAATAACTTTTAATTGTATTCAACTAAGAAGTTGATTTTGTTACATATATTCTCACACAGTATGTAAGTTTCTTTTTTACCTTTGTTAATAAGTTTCTGTATGGGCACCATTTGTTGCGCGGCACACAACTAAACGATATTCTGTTTCTATCCTCGTTCGCTGGAGCATGTCCGGTGTGACGATAGCAACAGCTTCCACTATCCTTTCAAGCAAATGTTTTAAATCACGAACGTTCACAGCATAAACGATGTTCTTGATATGACCCCAGAAAAAAAAATCCAGCAGGGTGAGATATGGACTTCAGGATGGCGGTGCTTTTTTGCTTTCCCACTAATTGATAAATATGACGGCCAGTTTTTTTTTTTTTTTTTTTTTTTTCAAAAGGATGGAATACTGCCTCACTTTAGCTTGGAGGTTAGAAATCCGCTCAACGAAAATTTTCATAATCAGTAGATTGGTAGAGCAGGACCTGTTTCCTGGCCACCCCAAAGTCCAGATCTCACCCCGCTGGATTTCTTTTTCTGGGATCATATCAAGAACATAGTTTATGCTGTGAACGTTCGTGATTTAAACCATTTGCGTGAAAATATAGTGGAAATCTGTTGCTACCGTCACATCGGACATGCTCCAGCGAACGTGGACAGAAACAGAATATCGTTTAGATGTGTGCCGCGCTAGAAATGGTGTCCATATAGAAACTTACTAACAAAGGTAAGAAAACCTACATATTTCTATCGTGTGAGAATGTTTTCAACAAAGGCAACTTCCTAGCTGAATACAATTGAAAGTTATCAAAGCAAAATATGTTGTCATTCTTTTTCAGAAACCCTGTATTCTGGAAATTTTTATATTGTGAAATGATATTTTCAGCAGTAAAAATTTGGCATGTACTAAGAAAGTTGGTAAATATGATTTAAAAAGTAATTTAAGTTTGAAATTTGATACATTATTTACCGTATAAATTATATCTTGAAAAGAAAAAAGACCGAACACATATAGAAGTGCCAGTAACTAGGCCATATGCTAATTATTCAGAGAAGAAACTAAAGCAATGATTAGATGACATCGCAAATGGTCTGAAAACACAGAGGGGAGCAGCTGAATAAGATTATTATGGTATTCCACGTAGCAGCATAAAAATAAACGCAAAGATAACCTTAATGCAAAACCAGGCCGGCCAACAGCATTCACAAATAAAGAAGAGGATGTATTTGCAAAACATCTAAAAAAAGGTGACAGAATTTGGATTTCCAATGGCAGAACAAGATCTAGAAATAACAATAAGCATAAAGAGCTATCTTGACAAAAAAGGACGCAGAGTGACTAATTTCAAGAACAGCATTCCTGGTTACGAGTGGGCAAAACTTTTCTAAACCGTTATCCTAACTTGATAGTCGGATCATGGAGCAATATTAAAAAGGATTGTAGACCAATTGACGCAGAGATTATCAATGAATATAATAATATATTCCTGGAGTATAGTATACTCTACTTCATACATGCATTTAGTTTCAATATCATACTTTTTACCCTTATAGTCACTTATCAAACAAAATAAATAACATGTCACTTCACTGTAAGTGACTTAAACATCAATAGATGAAAGACAAAGAAAGAAGACTTTTTTGAAGTGTAGAACTTTAAAAGCAAAATAAAAAATGTCTCAGGACTCAGGAGGCAATAAAATACATCATTATTAGTATGATCTTCAATATGCGTGTTTTCCTAATAATACACTGTTTCCCGCTTAAAGGGATCGAGAAATAAGTGATAATTTCAAGTGTAAATAATGATTTATTAACATACCTTTTTACATAACTTCATGTAAAAACTCTCCGACTTTCGGAGAATACTAAATACAACTCGATGTGTGCGCTTTCAATTGCTCTGCAGACATCTAAACGATGTTCAACCTCCCGCCAATTGTTCTGTGGCATTTGTGGAGTCAGTAGCGCAGCTGCATTTGTGATGCGTTGCCTCAGTTCCTCCAGTATTAGCTCTGCGTCTTTCGTACACAGCGTCTTCACAAAGCCCCAGAAAAAAAAAGCTCAAGGGGATCAAATCGGGTGACATGGGTGGTCAGGCAAGGGGTTCTCGTCTTCTCATCCACCTATCCAGGAATTTTTCATCCAAAGAACTGACACACGTTAGTCAACAACAAAGTTCTGCAACATGTCCAGATATACATTTTCTGTGACTATAGCTTCTACGAAGAAGAATGGTCTAATGACGGAGCTCTTCGTCAATCCACACGTAACATTCACTTTGGACGTCTCTCTCTTATGTTTATGTATAACATATTGATTTTCTGAACCCATATCGCGCAGTTGTGCCCATTGATCTTTCCACTCAAGTGAAAAGTTGCTTCGTCAGAGAAAACAATGTTGTATAGGTACGAGTTATCATTGTCAATTTGTAGAAGCATTTCAGCAGCAAATTTTTTCCTATGCGGACGATCGTTGGGCTTTATCTGGTGACGAAGCTGGATCTTGTAAGCATACAAATGTAAACGCTTATACATGATCCTGTGAATTTTTGATCTAGGGATCAACTTCTGTGGACTACTAGTGAATGCCGTTTGACTGTCTCCTCATTTACACACAGTTTCGCATGTTTACCAGTCTGCGGTAGCAAAAATCCTGTTTCTGGAAGTGTCATGTCCCACTTCAGAATTGCTTTATGCCCAGGTCGATCTACATTCCATGCACGACAAACACGGCGTTGTACTTACATAACAGATTTTTCTTCTGCTACCCATAGCACGCACTGAACTTTCTGTTGTGGTGTCCACATGTTTACCATAACTTGTTCTCCTACAAAATGGCGCCAGGCTTGTTTTAGCGCCCTAGCAAAAATCCGACTACAGTTACGCATAAACAAACGAATATTACGCATGCAGCTGTTTTCAAACTTTGTTACATAGACTTAGACAGTTTCTCTAACTTGTCAGATGTAAATCACGACGATATCTTTATCTGGTTTTAAGTGCTGAGCATTTATTTCTCGATCTCTCTAAGCGGACACGGTGTATATGCATTGTTCTTAATTGAAAACCTCCCTCGCATAAGGGTGTAACCAACAAATCTATAATACACGTTTCAGAAGATAAGAAAATAATTTCAGGGGCATATATCGTTACGCCTATATTTACTAGCAAAACTATTTGTTTAATCAAAGATACAAGTTTATTCAGCTATTGGATACGTTCATTTATTGTTATAAATAAATGCTTCAAAATTACTTTTTCCGCCGAAGTCACGTACTTCATTAATGTGGTGTTACACTCTTTTTCGAAGGAGGTTTTCAATTAAATTTTCATGTGAGTATCATTTCACAGCATTTTATCATATAAGTTGGGTAAACCAGTATTCATTTTGCGATTACATTGCCCAATATGATCCTAAATATAGTGTAGTATGCACGTTGGAAAGTTGGGGCAAAGTTATCCTGTTAAGGTAACAATGACCCAATATTTGAAAAATTATGAACTCAGATAAACATAAAGCAACATGTTTGCAATACTTTACGAGTCATACAGAACACCTTTCATTAAAATAATTAACAAACACATCAATTACAAAAGTTTACTTTTAGAATGGTGAAAAAAATTGGCCCGATGTTACCCCAATTGACAGTGACGATGAATTTGAAACGATTTCATGTCTGCCATACACAGAAGTATGCAATGACTGAATGGAGCTCGGTAAATCTCCTCATAACTGTAACCATGGTAACAGCACATTCTAGTATATACAGTCACGAAGCTTGAATTGTGAGGGTACTAGGAACAATAGACTGTGCAGATACTATTTCGCATTGTCTGTAATGAGGCGATAGTAGCGATCCTAGTGGTTGGCAACTGTCTATGGATGCATATTTACTACGTAGTGAGCTTCGTGACTGTATATACTAGACTGTGGTAACAGGCCTTCACTTACTCCTTTCTGACGCCGCATTTCTCGCTCGGCCTCCAGTTCTTGTTTGAGCTTTGTCAGCTCTTCCTTATATCTCTGTAATAAAAACAATTCTGGGTTAGGGAAAGCTCAGTTAGATCAGCGGTCGGCAAATGTAGTAAATTTACAGTAGAACTTGTAGAACGGGACTTCTCAAACCTCACTCACTTCTTCAGTTGTACCTGTAAGTAGGGCTTGTAAGCACGCTTCAATGTAAGTTACTCATTCACGTAGTTTTTTAGTTGATTATTTAACGACGCTATATCAACTACTAGGTCATTTAGCGTCGATGTAATTGGTGATAGCGAGATGGTATTTGACGAGATGAGACCGAGAATTCGTCATAGATTATCTGACATTCGCCTTACGGTTGGGGAAAACCTCGGAAAAATCCCAACCAGGTAATCGGCCTAAGCGGGAATCGAACCTGTGCCTGAGCGCAATTTCAGATCAGCAGGTAAGCGCCTCAGCCGACTGAGCTACGTCGACTTAATAAGGAAGAATGTCTCTTTCAAAGAAAGTAAGTGAATCGAGGAAGGCAAGGAAATATTATTTCCATAAGGAATGGGAAGAACAATAAAGGTACCTACTTTATATTTCGTAAGGAAGGGGAGAATGTTAGTTCTTTGCTGCGCTAAAAAGTGTTACTAGCTTGATAAAATAAGAAATGTGCAGAACATTATGAAAAGATGTATTGTGCGCATAACATTTTAAGTTTCAATGGACTGAAATTTAAATACCTATCTTTTTTAAAAAACATGCAGGTCTTTTCTTTTCAATTATAAATGACTAATTTCGACAAAATTCATCAATACAATAATATGTTCTTTTTCCTCGTTAGGAGGAAGGGAGGGAACATCCCACGCACTATTGTACACACACCCAATATGGGATGAGTGGCTTGCTCACCGATCCTCTACGAGCACCGACCTAACCACATGACCCCCTTAACGACTGGTCCCTAAAGCCAACAGAGTCCATGTACCACTCCTGCTTCGGCAACCCCCTCCCCCCCAAGGCTCCCTTAACGGAGCCGAGGCGGAAGTCCTCCCCCGAGAAGGTCTGCCCCGGGTTCCGTTGCAGAAGCTATCCATCATCACATCAATACAATCCACGGAGAACGGTCGAGGGAGCCAGCAGCTTCGGAGGGCCGCCTGTAGAGCGATCTGAAAACCAGAAGAAGTAACGGGATGATGAATGAAAGGATGATAGGGGAGGAAAGGAAGTGGCGAAGATGAGTGGGGTTCCAATCGCCTGATAAAGTTACCTGATATTCATCCATAGGAATGAGGGAAAACCCGCGAAAAAACCTCACCCAGGCAACTCGTCCCGACCCGGGGATCGAACTCGGGCCCGCTGGGTTCCCAGTTAGACTCGCTAACCCCTCAGCCCCAACGGTAGACACAATAATATGTTACTATATATTTTACAAACTTTATCCCTTAGCAGGTGCTGATCGTGTTAAACAATTGGTAGAATAAAGAGCAAGTGTTTATGGTAGAAATAAATCAAATAGGCTAAACCAACAATAAACCAAATACAAAACCCTGGTCGGAATACATGAAAAAAAAAACATTCTTGAGGTGATCTATAAAGTTACGTGAGAAACTGCTAAAGCAAAAAATTGTATACGTTAGTAGATTTTATTAAAGAGTGCCTCAATAAAGTAACACAATAAAGGCAGCAGCGACCAGAGCTATGTACGAAAAAAGAAAACCCTACAGCCTCTCAACAGACACTGCAATGGCACTGTTCAAACTCAAAGTGGCCCCAGTAGTGACATACGGCATACAATTGATCTTGCATAGACTTACAGAATCTAACCTTAGAAGATTAGAAAATGTTAAAGCCAGATACCTCAAGCGTGTCCTCCAGATTTCAAAATTTTCGGAAAATAGATTAAAGTACATAATCGCCAATGAATCATTCTTTCTGGATGACATAAAACTGACCTTAGAACTACCAGATACCACCGCCTTTCAAGCAGTCCTGCAAGAAAGGCGAGAGAAAGTACGTGAGATCCCCAGAGAACTTTTCGAAACTGAAACCATGAAAACCGACATATGGAAAGGGCTCAACTTCAAGCTGCTGACACGTCTTCACCCGTCTCGCTGTTCATAGATTCCATGGAAAAATCTGCTCGACCAAGGGATACCACGCACCAAACGATTACTGCAGATGCCTACTCTGTGAAGACAAATGCTCCCGCTACCACCTGACAAACTGTGCAAAAAGAACAAAACCAATCAGTTGTTTTGCAAAACACTGGTGAATCACTATTTGTATCTCCATATACATATTTTTCTGTACACATTGTGTTTAGTACTTAATAATAAAAATAAAGTAGCACACATGTGTGCTCAAGAAAATATGAATTTTAAAAAAGATAATCATCACTGTACTGATACTGCTACTACTACTGACAGACTGCATTACTACTACTGTCATATTTCCACTGCTACTAATACTAATAATAGTTAGTCACCGCTAGGAGAGTTGAATACTAGCAGTGTTGCCACTGATTTTTTAATGATTTGTATATAAATGATTGCACAATCGACTTTGACTTCATCTGCTTCGTATACAGAACTAATAAATTGTAATCATGGTAACAGCTCATCACTTACTGCTTCCTCCTGGAGCCGCTTCTCACGTTCTCCTTGCAGATCTTCTTCTGTTACCTGTAATAAAAGTAAACTGGTTCACAGAAGCTGGTGACGGATTATCTAGAAGCTATATTTGTATGAAGAAACCAGGCAACAATGAGGCCTACAATAAAGATGATGATGATGATGATGATGATGATGATAATGATTAACATTTCAAATAGAAGCACCAGTGTCACACATTACTACGCAATATAACAAATTACACAATCTTTACTATGTAACTTAGGCCCGTATGCATTGTCAATGCAAAGCTAAGACTTTCCCAAGACCAAGAATAAGTCAACACAGATCTCAATTTTCCTATCCACAATCGAGTAGGACTCCTCCGTTCTATCTTGGTCTTAATACTATCCTAAGATTGTGCTGAGAACATTCGCTTTCAGGCCTATGTCGTCACTGCTAACCGCGTGATCAGTGTCCGAGAATTAGCATTGCTTACGACTGTATACTGTTTTGTCTTGCTGCGCTAGCTAAAATGTCAAAGAGTAAGTTACAGTTACAGTTCATTCACTGCAAACCCAGCATTCTTCAATCTTTCATATTTCCTACCTTCCTCTTTGTCTCTGCGTAAGATCCATATTCTTAATGTCGTCTATCATCTGATATCGTCTTCTGCTCCGAACTCTTCTCCCGTTCACCATTTCTTTCAGCGCATCCTTCAGTAGGCAGTCTCTTCTCAGTCAGTGATCCTGTCAATTCTTTTTCCTCTTCCTGATCAGTTTCAGCATCATTCTTTCTCCACCCACTCTTTCCAACACGACTTCATGTCTTATTTTGTCTGTCCATTTCACGCATTCAATTCTTCTCCTTATCCACATTTCAAATCTTCTATTTGGTTCTCTTCACTTCGTCTTAATGTTCATGTCTCTGCCCCATACAATGTCACACTCCACGCAAAGCACTTCACTAGTCTCTCATATAGGCTACACTATTATTGTTCTATTGTATTATAAAGTAAGTCCATTAACCAATTTAATTACAGGTAATGGAACTAATAATAATAATAATAATAATAATAATAATAATAATAATAATAATAATAATAATAATAATAAACAGAAACATGGACATTACGACGAAGTGAAGAGGAGCGAATAGAAGCATTTGAAATGTGGATATTGAGAAAGATAGAGCGTGTAAAATGGACAGACAGAATAAAAAATGAAGCTGTGTTGGAAAGAGTGAGTGAAGATAGAATGATTGGTTGGGTCACCGGCTGAGAAGGAACTAACTACAGAAGGATGCACTGGAAGGAATGGTGGACGAAAGAATAGTTCAGGACAGAAGAAGATAACAAATGACAGACAACATTAAGATACATGGATCTTTAGCAGAGACTAAGAGGAAGGCAGAAAATAGGAAAAACTGGAAAATTCTGGGTTTGCAGTGAAAGATCTGCCCTTGAGCAGAACACTATGAATGAATGAAAATTAAAATATACACAACTTGTAACAAGCTGATTTGGCTATTATAACCTAACAAACACACTGTGATAAAGTTTTGTATTTTGTCTAATTATATCAAGTTTATACTCACTTGAAAGCCATGTTGTATAAAAGTTCAGGGCAGTGAAGAGTTGCAGAATTCTATAAATAGGAAAATCACGACCTATCCTTGGTGCTTCAACCGCTATTGAAATAAAATAATTGTGCTTTGTGAATCTGTAACGTTTGTAAAACTCTTCATCATTGTAAAATTTCAGTAGGTGTTCATTGTATCTAAAATATCTCCTTGGCAACTATGGTTCATGTTCAATGTAATCTTCAATTCCAATAAAATCAAGAAACTCGATCGTCATCTGAAATAGCCGTCATTTTTTTTCAGAGCCGACTGAGATCATCCCAAAACCGCTTTTTGGTAGTCTCAGCCCAAGCTGAATGATATCCTGGTACAGTCTCAAACGCGTCTTAGAAACTTGAATGTACATACGAATTCTGTAACGTTTTCTAAAGGCAACGTCAAGATCGGTCTCAAACGCGACTCTGCATACGGACCTTAATTACTGACTGATTCTTAAGGAATAACTCTGGTAAATGTAACCATGGCAACAGCTTATCACTTACTATTTTGCATTGCAACCGGTACTCGTACTCTATCAAATCATTATTGAGAATTTCCAGCTTTCTCTCTCGACTCTGAAACAAAAATAAATCACTTCAGCGGGAGCTCAGTGGGAGTGACAGTTCGAGTAGAAGCACAAGATTTTATGAAAGCAAAAGTGACAGCTATCATATTGATGATGCTGATGATGATTATGTAGTATTAAAATCACCGACACCACAACCACAATTATGCATTGACTGTATGATGATCAGTAGAGGTCACAGATTTTCGCATTAACGATAAAAGTGACAAATCATTGATTAAAAGAAACCCATTTTTCTTTGCGAATACGCCTGTAACAATAGAGAGAATGGCAATATTTTTTTATCGCGATAGATGCTTTAGAGCGAAATAAATAATATTATTTCCGCAAAGAAGGCGATATTTATTTAAAATTTGCATTTCATTACTTTTTTAACATCTGACGCACCGTTTAAGGAGTTAGGCACAGCTTACAGCAGTAAAATTTTGGAAATATTCAACATTTTTTTCACCGTTACTGTATCTTGTACAATGCTGAAAATTAGTATGTGTATAACATTGTCCTTCTGCTATATGAAAAAAATATTTTTAAGATTTAAAAAAATTATTTACATTTTTTTTTCTTCAAATTTCAGTTCACTGTGCAGTGATGAAGCGTTTCCCACATAACTCAAAAACTATCCAACATTCTGCGATGAAATTTTTTGTGTGTATTTATGCATATCATATCTGCAATATGATGCAAGATCACTCCTTTACCTTTGATAGATTGTCTAATAAAAAATAAATTCATTTTAAGAAATGGTAAAATATCAGTATTTTCTATTACACAAAATAAAAAGAATATTATT
This sequence comes from Periplaneta americana, assembly GCF_040183065.1. Classification (NCBI taxonomy): domain Eukaryota; kingdom Metazoa; phylum Arthropoda; class Insecta; order Blattodea; family Blattidae; genus Periplaneta; species Periplaneta americana. The sequence goes on along the minus strand of NC_091118.1, from coordinate 78,514,061 downwards.
TATTAAGGAATGTAGTTGAAAGAGTATGATATTGTAAACATGAGTTTCAACAATAAAATAAAAGAGAGAGAACGTGAAAAAGTTAGCAAGTTTTTTAATTATGAGGGAAACGCTTCATCACTGCACAGTGAACTGCCAACATTTTGAATTTTGAAAAAAATATATATACAAAAATCGTAAAAATATATATATTTTTTTCATATAGCAGAAGGTCAGTGTTTTACACATACCAATTTTCATTATTGTACAAGATACAGTAATGTAGGAAAAAATGTTGAATATTTCCAAAAATGTTACTGCTTTAAGCTGTACCTAACCTCTTAAACACCTTTTTAATCACCTTTAACTTGTGAACATAACATCCATTCCTCTTACAAAACGAAAGCTAGAATTTGAAGAACACACATTCAAAAAAGGAGAGTAAGGGGACAACATTGTGAAATTTGACAAAAAAAAAATTGAGTGAAAAAAAATGTATTGCCTAAAACTGTTCTCTAATATGTCGATGGCCCGGAACCAGACTGTTCTAAGTCCATTTTAATACTTTTTTTTCAGGAGAGCTATTTGAAGCTTCTGTCATTCAAATCTTCATGAAACAATTTGGAATAGCTTCATAGCAACCTTATGGAGAGGAATATTTACAATTTTATTCGATTCATATATGCAGACAAGAACTTTAACAAAATGAAACGCAGATTTCTTTCTTTTAAAAAGTTGGGCTTAGAACAGTCTGGTTCTCAGTCATCGATGTGTAGAATACGATAACTGTATATTATTTTATAGGCCATCTTGCATAATTGGAGGTCATTAGTAGCCATTTTTAAATGGATTGCGCGCTGGGGTTGTTAATTTCCGACAAGTTTGATTTTCTGAAACGGTACTTACAAAAATTAATATAACTCAGGAACCACTAAAGGGAATTTAATAAAATTTTGATTAGCAGACTGTAAGTCAACTTTTGTCTGGATTAGAATATTGATAGCCTATGTTATGTATGTGCGAAAATGATTTCCAATATGTAAATCACTGACAAAATAATTATCAATAATGTTCATAAGCTTTTATTATTGCACCCAGATGAAATATTGAAAATCTAATCTATACAATTTGTACATTGGTTTTTTCGGAGTAAAATGGTGAAAGAATTTTGTAAATATCTTAAAAACTGACTGAGGTATGTCAATTTTAGTAAATACCTATGCGAGGGAGTTTTTCGTCAAATTTGGGCCCTCCCTTAATTTTCAAACACTTTTGGCAATGGATTTGTTTCACTCACTTAACTGTAACGTACGAAAAAAATTGAAAGTATTAAACAAATAAAGAAGTTAGAAATTTCGCCATCCTCTCCCCTTAAGAAATCACCTCTACTTCCAAAACTAATCACTGATTCTTGGCAAAGAGGAAAAAAGAAAGGTTGATTTTGTTTCCTGGGGTTATAGTAATGCCAAGGATGTTGCTATTTTAGGAACTTTTTCCAATATTCAATTGTAAAATATATGAGTCGAACCAAGACAGTTGCACTGAAGAATTGGCTAATGAGGGTCTTCAAGTGTACGAGAATACTTCAATGTGTAAACTTTGTACATAATGTACGAATAGATTGGGAGAAACGAGGTACAGTGTCTGAACATTGTTTCAAAAATAAAGAGCATGTGCGCCTTACAGAAATAGTTATTTAGTTACTGAAGTAGGTAGTCCTAAGTAGGTTTTACTAGTCGATGACGAGTTTGCAATTAAGTAGTGCAGATTAGCAAATTATTTTTAACTCACGAATTGCGTATAATGTTTTTCCACTCCTACATTTTACGTAATAAAATATATTTCTTCATTTTACACGATTTAATATCAGCTCTGTTAGGAGGGTCGTCTAGGTTTGAGTATTCTTCTGTTTGTTGCTATGTTGCTGTTGAATGAAACATATTTTCACTTACTTCCCTAGAGAAGCAATGTGACTTACGTCTCGTCGTCAATAGCAACCAAAACCATCACGGTAATAGTTATTTATAGTACTTGTGAGGGAAGTGTATCTTCATTGCGCGAGTGGAAAGATTTAAGCACGACCATAACAAAAAATTTTGTTTTATAAAAGAATATATGTTGAAAATAAGTCCTCATATAATCAGATATCATGGCATGGATTCTAGAATCGATAGCTTACATGTACTAAAGGCGATTTCACGTTAAGAAAAAAGCAGTGAGCATATATAAAGCTAGTCCATCAAATGACCAGTTGCCGTAGAAACGCCTACCTACCACATAGCTTGTACAATGTAAGGCAAGGCCCATAATATCAATGCTTTTTTCTTAACGTGGAATACTCTATAGGTAGGTCATGATGTAGGAGGCCATGAATAGTGAAGAATGGTATCTAAGACGTTGGATAAAAATAACAAATTATAATTAATTATATAATTTTAATATATATATATATATATATATATATATCGTCGGTTTCTTGGTAAAAGTGACCAAGTCACATTCCAAGGCTGCCAAGCATTATGAAAATTTAAGACAATTTTATATTAAAAATTAATAATATAGCACATTTACCTTCAAAATAACTTATTACTAACATCTAAAGAAGTACAGTTATCTTGGGACGGGTCATTAAACTTTTAAATGCCTTTTCCCAACAATTTTGCATTTTGGACTTGGTCACTTTTACCAACGTGTATTTTCATCTTTTTGAAATTTCAGGGATTATTTAGAAGCGTTCACGGGACTAATGTGATTAAAATAATTTCACATTTTACTTCTGTAAACTTAAGAGGAATATTAAAACGTAATTTACCATCATGTCTGTTTAGCTCGTGGAGGGAGTAAGAATATGGACTTGGCGCTGTAGGCGAATATGGACGAGAGGAAGCGTGCCAGGTGAAGGAAGGGGGGGAAGAATTGGCCGAGGACATATTTAGGCCTACTACACGCAACTTCGCTTCGCGATTAAATACAGAGAAACTGTTTTTAAAAGGAAATCAAGTTTTAATAATACATTAACTTTATTTAATGTCAGGCTTTCATAATACACAAACTTTATTTAACAAGACGTAGTGAAAGAAACGAAAGTATTTGATTGTTTTAGAGAAAAAAAATCCGTTCTTTAAATAATCATGATACACTACGCCTGTCTGTTACATCTATATGACAAATTAATTATATTTCAGTATTTTAAAATTATAAGCATAAAAAATTACAACAATGATTATAATAGTGTGTAGGGATATTGGTTTCTTAATTAAAATGTACAACTGATTGAAGTTTAAATCAATAATATAATATTTTATTGCAGGTATGATTAAGAAAGCTTCAATGTAACATAGGCCTATTGGCTGAAACTATGAAGTAGGCCTACAGTAAAACTTCATTTATAATTTCTTCACTTATAGGCTAGGCCTACGTTTTTTTCTGAAGTCCCCGCAAAATTCGAACATTTTCCATGTTAATTTATTTCAGTTACCCTTTTTCTTCTCACTTATAAAATAGAATTTCAAAACCCAGAGAGGTACAAAACATTCATTTATACATTCTAATTAAATTTTTCTTCTCAAATGTAGGTTTGCCGTGAACATGCAAGAACGCCAAAGTATTGTATTTACGCTATTGTATATAATACACACGCCAATTTTGTATCATAAAATACATAAAAAACTGGCGAATACAATACACACCTGTGCTAAAAACCACTTAAGTTTAAAATTATACAGCATTATCAAGATAGATTATAAAGGCACTGCCTTACCTCTAGCTATACATCACATTCATCCTCATTTGCAGTATCAGAACTCGAACTTCGGGTCAACAGGTCTGTGTTGGTGTCAGAACATTGATTCACAATAACTAACGTCAGTAATTATTTGTGAATTCTTTTGGCATAATTAAAGATGCGCAATTGTTGAGAATTGTATTCATAATCTCGCATTAATATAAATGTTATTAAGTCATTCTAATAGTTAAAAATATTATTCATATTAGTGATTGTTGTCAAAAAAAGACAAGAAATTACGAATGAACAGTGCGCAAAAGACGAGAAAACACGAACTCGCAGTGGCCGTTTCTGTCAGCTGTTTCCCACCATATCTCGTAACATAAATAGAGCGTTAATTTTAATTTGTTGGAGTCTGTTTGAGTACGAATTAATATGCATCACAATTTTCAAGACAACATTTTGTAAAAACAAATTATAATCACGCAAATGCTGTTTAATATGTGTTCATTGTTAAGATGTGGCCGGCTTTGAAATTCTTGGAAATTGGAAGGTGCCCCTTCTTGTCTCCGCAAATGGTAGCTAAGTAGCTTCAGTAAATCGGTTATGCGCCAGAGGGAGAATAAATTCAGAGAGGGAAGAGAAGTATGTCCAAAGGGAAGAAATGGAACATTTTAAATAATGAGAATCCAAGTCCAAAGCTGTAACTGCACTGAATACAACTATCCTAACATCCCTAAAAACTGAAAATATTTTGACAGTAGACTCAACCTGATATGACGAGAAGGTTGCTGATTAGTTTTTGAATTCCAATGAATGGAAGAAAGAGGAAGTGTGTTTGTAACTAGTTTTTTTTGTAAAATAATCACATGTTGTTAACCATTTCAGATGTAATTAAATGCCATTTCAGTTATGTTTCTTTCTTCAGACCCCCATAAAATCGTATAAATGAAGCTTTACTGTAGTATAAACATCAGTAATTATCTCGAAGCTTATATGTTACGATACTAATTATACTGTCCCTTTCTTACTAAAACAACCCTATCCACAGATTTTTCACGGATATAAAAAAGACGCATAGTCAGGTATTTCTTTCTTGATGTCCTATTACTGCAGCCAAAAGTAGCACAAAAGCTCATCTTGATTGTAAATAACTGCGCTTATACATTAATATCATTGATATGAATATCTGACATTCTAATACACACTGGATATATAAGAATTATTTCTGTAAAGTATTTCAATACACATTCTCCTCCTTCTGTACAATGTAAGTACGGCGTGTAATGGGAGGGGATTCTAGCAGATGGCTTTCCAGAAAATTGGCCGCAAGCTGGCAGGCTAAGGCTGACTCCATATTCTTACTCCCTCCACAGTTCAGCTCAGTTGACTAAGGCAAGTTGTTATTATGTTATTAAATATTAAATCCTAAATCCTATAAACCCAATTTCGCAGGTTCAAGTCTCCTCGCATCTCAAAAGGTAAATTATTACAAAATTAAAAAAAAAACATATTGGATATGGATCCAATGCACAAATTATGATGAAGTAGTATCAGTAGATAGAGAAAGGAGAAGGAGATTGAGTGTATGGAGATTTGAGAAATGGTAATAAAGAAGTAGAAGTAGTGACATCCAGTAACTTCTTGAGTAATAGTTGAATGGAAAGGTATAGGTGTGTGCCCGGGTACTAGGAAAATACTAATTAACTGTGAGGTAAAGTTTAAACTGTGAGGTAAATTCTTTATTTCACTAGTGGAATAAAGTAATGTTGAATGAAAACGCAAAAGTATTTAGTAAACGCATGTTTTTTGTTAAGGTCATGGATAAAATCCATTTACTTCTGTAAAAACAAACTACTAACAGCATACTTACTGCAGTGGGAGTGGAAAGAAAGTGTAGTTTCCAAAAGACAGCATCAATGAAATCTTTATTATCATTATTTTGACACTTAATACGTAATATAATGTTATTTTTAACGTAAAATTTCTTTCCAATTGATATGAAATTATTTCGCTAATCTTACAACTTATTAGCGATGAAACGAGATATATAATATTTTTATAATTTATTTTCGAAATAAATCCGAAATTTTGTGGTCTCTAGATATCAGAAATCCACCTGATAAATAGGGAGCAAACTTTCAAACCTAACATGTCCATATTCTGAAAATACTCATCAAATACAAAAACTTACATCTTTGCAGTGAACAAAATATTTTTTTGTGGTGAAATATTAAAGATTATTTTCTTCCTATAAATTCATATAATATTTCACTATAGATTAATCTTCATTTATTACATAGACGTATAATTGTAACATTTTCTGAAAATGGACATGTCGGGTTTTGAAAGTTTGCTCCTCAAATGTAACCACCAGTAATAGCTCATCACTTATTGCTTTCTGCTGGAGCCAGAACTTCTTTTCTGTCTCATATTCTTCCTTCAGCTCCCTCAGTTCTTTCTCCTGTAACTGTAACAAAGTAAGATTCAGACCAGCTCTCAGTCAGCTGGGTTTCAGTTTTACAGAAACAGGTTTCCGATTCCGAATAACACGCAAAATAAGCAACTGCAAATAAGCCTTCTATAAAAATGCTTGTATGTGACCTGTGTGGAAAAATACATCGTAGGTAGACTTTCAATTTTTGCCAGTATGGACCAGAATTTGAGACAAAGTAATGCTACTAAAACACTTCCATCAACAACTGTATCTCTAACGTGAACTGCACAGCGCTTGAAGTTTTAAAAAATGAGCATCACAACATGTAATAGCACAATTATGACCGCTTATCGCTGGCTGAGAACCATTTTATCCAAATTGGCTTCTTCTTTGTGCCCAATTTGTTGTATCTGCACTCTACAGGTCAATATCATAAGAATTCATTTGTTCCATGTCCACTTGATTAGAATCTGTTAATACCAATTTGTCCTATCTGCACTCTACAGGTCAATATCATAAGAATTCATTTGTTCCATATCCACTCGATTAGAATCTGTTAGTACCAATTTGTTCTATCTGCACTCTACAGGTCAATATCGTAAGAATTCATTTGTTCCATGTCCACTCGATTAGAATCTGTTAGTACCAATTTGTTCTATCTGCACTCTACAGGTCAATATCGTAAGAATTCATTTGTTCCAGGTTCACTTGATTAGAATCTGTTAGTACCAATTTATTCTATCTGCACTCTACAGGTCAATATCGTAAGAATTCATTTGTTCCATGTCCACTCGATTAGAATCTGTTAGTACCAATTTGTTCTATCTGCACTCTACAGGTCAATATTGTAAGAATTCATTTGTTCCATGTCCACTCGATTAGAATCTGTTAGTACCAATTTGTTCTATCTGCACTCTACAGGTCAATATCGTAAGAATTCATTTGTTCCATGTCCACTTGATTAGAATCCGTTATACCAATTTGTTCTATCTCCGCGCGGACTGCAACAATTGCGTGAACCAATGAGACATTTGTAATCACGTCACTAGTTGTTATTCGTTGTTAGTATACAACGTCATCAATACAAGAAGTTTGTTTACAGTATTCAAGAAAAAAGTAATAATGAGTGATATTAAGGAAGATATTGACAATCCAGATTATGTTGATATAATATCCGATCGAAGTAATATTATATCCGATGAAGACAAATCTAGATGAGTAAACATTAATTTTATTATTATGAATGTGAAAATCAACAACACAACATTCATGGAACTGAGAAGGTTGCAGTTAGGGAAGAGATAAAACTGGACACCGAAAACGTTGATAAATTCACGAAGTTATTTCCTTTGATATGCAAAGTATTATGCGAAGTGCAGAATCTGATACGTCAGTGTTCTATTATTCAAGAAACTTGGCTGTTTATAATCTGACATCTAAGGCAATAAAGACTAAAAAGTCATATTGTGATATTTGGTATGAAGGATTAGCAGGTAGAGGACTAAATGAAATTGCCAGTGGTCTTTGTCTTCTATTAAAAAATTACATTTCAGAATTTCCAGATATCAAAAAAATAATTTTGTGTTCTGATTCATGTGTAGCTCAAAACAGAAACTCAGTAATGAGTACTGCTTTGCTATGGTTAATGAAAGAAATGCCAGGCGCCAGTTTCGTACAGAAATTTCAAGAGTCAGGTCATAATGCAGTTCAAGAAGTGGACAATATGCACCCTGCTATTGGCAGGAAGCTAAAGGTGCAATATGAACTGCACAGCCCTGTATCGTACCTACAATTTTTTTAATTCTTTTCCAAAATATAAAGTCATTCAATTGCAGCCAGAAGTGGTTTACAATAATTGCAATTATTTAAAATTATTTCAAAGCAATATTATTATTAACAATTTGTCAGTGATTTCATATTGTTCTGAGAAGCTCCTCGACTATTCCATAGATTCTGTAGTTTATAAAATCAGCCTTGTAGAAGAGTCTTCAGCAACAACTGTTGCTGTCCACAAACCTCGCTCTGCAAGAAGAAACTCTAGGCCTGCAGTAAACGGATTGATAATGAAGTTAAATATAGTAAAAAGACAAGACTGATTTCACTGAAAAGGAAAAGATATCAAAGCTCTCTTTCTATACTTTTCGCCAGTTAACATTCAGTTTTATGAAACCATTTTCAAAGGCCACTCTAGACCTATTGTTGGTTAAATGTGTTCACAGATTTACAAAAGAGTGTATCCTAAGTAAAGAGTAAAATAACATTCCATAAGTTGCGAAATGTTATGTTTATTTCACAATATTAAACACCAAATGCAGATAGAATAATATGGTTCTAACACAAACATTTAAAAGTCAAAGTCATATTGTTCTATTTTCATTCCTGCCCCTCCTGAATCTCGTCTTCAGTAAATGTGAGGAAGAGAGGCGTTACACATTTTTATTGTCTTCAATACTCTATTTTTTCTTGCGTGTTAAACTATAAGTGAAACTGTTAAATTCAATTTCCCAAAAAGTAAAGAAGTGCAGATAGAACAAACTGGTTCTAAGCCAGCGTTATGTTATCAATACGTTTGAGAATTATATGCACTAAGAAATCTAAAATATGCACTTAAAATGCCGAAATATGCACTTACATATGCACTAAAAGCTTTTCCCAAATATGCTACGAAATGTTTCATATAAAACAATTTTTATCTCGAAAAAGAAGCGAAAACGAGAAAATTGTATTAAACATTTTTGTTTGAAATATCTAAAAATAATCCCTTGAAATTAATAACATTACTTACGGTTTACTCTGTATATTGTTTTAAGAAGCAAGTTTTGTACCTTTTTTTTGAAACGCAAAATAAAAAATCAGATTTCTGACCCTAATTACTGACCAGTCCCCTTATTAAACATGAAACATGTAATTACCAAATTTCATTTAGGCATGCAACTCCGATATAAATGTACATTTACATTACATTTCTCATCACTGTTTATCAGTTACTGAATCATCGCCTATTCATTTTGTTCTGTATTGAGAAGTTTATCTTTTTTCTGTGTCATGAAATTTAAAAATAGAGAATTTTCGAGGTGACAAAGAAGACTGCGAGTAAAGCTTAGAATCTTTATAAAGACTTGAGCCTTTTTTGCACGAATTTATCTGCAGTTCAACACAATAGTTATGTCTTATTCAAACTATAGCCTATAGCGGTTTCAGAATAAGAAGGCATATGGGTTAAGCCAATACAGTGCTCGCTGCTCTACAGCGTTGGCATATGTTGCGTGAGACGTGAAAGACAGAGTCAGCAAATAGTGTGACAAGGACGGAAAAAAATAATCGCTAGCGCAGCAAGCATCTTGTTTCCATAATTGTATCTTATGTCATTTTTATCCCAATGTTCATTATTATTATTATTATTATTATTATTATTATTATTATTATTATTATTATTATTATTACATAATTATTTTATTGGTGTTGGGAAGGTAAAAAGAAATATCATTGTATTATATTAATTATATATTATATTGCATTGTATTGTATTGTATTAATTATGTTATATTCATAGCAATGTAATAATTTTCTATCATACTGGTTGAGTGGAAGAGAAGGCCGATTGGCCTTAACTCTGCCAGTTAAAATAAACCATTATTATTATTATTATTATTATTATTATTATTATTATTATTATTATTATTAGTATTATTATTATTATTATTATTTAGTTGCTTTAAAAATCAGTAGATCTTGGACTCACTAACTTGCGAAATAGAGCGACAGATACGTAGAAATGTAGTGCACTTTGTTGTTAGTAATGAGAGAGAAACAGTGATTTCATTTCAAAAAATTGAAGGCTATATTGCACTATCTGGTTTGTGGATATTCTCGCCTGGAAAACTGCAAGCTAGAAACGGCATTCAAATGTCCAAACTTTCTTGTATAGCAATCATGAATTTATTAGTCTCCATTCCTCCGGAAGAAACAGAACGTTACAGTAAGCATATTTTTGCACTTCTGATAAATAATAGCTTTAGTAATTGTGACTGTAATCGTGTAATCAATTACAAAATGCTCACCTCTGATAAGAACAAAATGAAGAGTATAAGCCTACATATATATATATATGCTTGTACTCTTCAGTTATATAATTATATATATATATATATATATATATATATATATATATACTGTATATGGTTTGTTACACGCAAAAGGAAGGCTATGGTAAGATTTTCACTTTTCATCTTAATATTACACACAGTGTAAGAAGAAATATCGCAAAAACTATGAGGTAATTGGTTTATATTGTAAAGATCAACACCCTCCTCCGTTTTTTGAATTATTAATTATAAGAAAGAGTATTAACATGCCCCCTTAAGAACATATATATTACTGTATGTTCTGTTCTTATCGTTTTCTTCCATTTGTCGTTTTTTTTTAAATGTGTGACCTTGAAATAATTTAGCGACAGACATCTTCATAACAACAGCTTAATATTAATAATATTTCGATCGATAAATAAAAAACCAAAACCTAGCATTTATAAAAGATATATACTGCAGGTCTGACATTAAAAATCGGTTAGCCTTTTCTTATTATTATTTGTGCTATTTTTTAATAGTATGAGTGTTGCAATACTTCTTGTGTAAAATGTTTAATAAATAACCAGATTTACTTCAATGGTCAATATCTGGAAAACAGGTTTCTGTCGTTTAGTCTGTTATTGTTATTTTTTAATTCCGTCCGATTCATTGTTGTGATGTTTTGAACAGACAAGAAGAACATTAATTTGGTGTCATTGCCTCAATGCAATAGTTCGAATGTTGTTATTTTTATTACTATAGTAAAATGACTTTGAAATTCTTCCATGTCATTAAAATAAATTTAAAATTATAAACTTCAAATTTTGGCCACATAGAAAGGTAAAAACTACACTATAAAGCTCTCCAATATTTTTGGAGTGTATACTATTTACACCTCTAAATCTTTGGGGGTAAATCTTAACCCCTCACCCCGCCGTTGTTGTGCCACTGGAAATGTAATTAATTATTGGTTCATCTTAAAAAGTTCCATTGTTTTTAAAGGGCATGTTATTACTCTTTCTTATAATTAATAATTGTAAATGGGAGGAGGGTGTTGATCTTTACAATATCAATCTATTACCTCATACTTTTCGCGATATTTCTTCTTACACTGTGTGTAATATTACGATGAAAAGTGAAAATCTTACCATACCCTAACTTCGCCTTTGAATGTAGAACTTTCCTTTTGCGTGTAATACACGAAACACTAGATCCACCTGAATCCTTTCAAGAGCCATTGCTACTGTACGTAATTATTATTGTTCAATAAAGGCTCTTCAGTACACACAGAAAACAGTCCGCGTCTGAATTTGAAAAGGAACCAAATCTATCTTTGTTTATAGCGAGAGACTTCACAGCATATGGTGTTAAGTTTTGGATACAATCATTGTTTAGTCGTAAAGCGATAACATGAGATCCTGTTTACTGTAAGGGATAACATGCGAATCAGGCGACGTACGAATTCCGTTCTTGTACCGTCAGATTCAGATCTCAAAGCTCTATCGAAAGACACAGCTTAAAATATAATCACAGTCTACTATATACAGTCGCGAAGCTTGAGGTGTTTTTTTTTGCAAATCTCGTGATAAAGCGCTCCAAGCGGTTAGCAACTAGAAACAATAGACTGTCCATGGTCGACTTTGCACTGTGTCGTATTTCTATCGAGTGCTAGCTCGTTGCGTATTTCACATTGATGCTTGTGAAATGTTCGTTATTGGTTATAATGAAAATGTTAATGACTAAAATATAATATAATTGGAATAATAATATGGGACAAGGAGGAGACGTTTGTAGTGCTATAAATTGTAGCAACAGTAAGAGAAAGAGGCCAGAGTTATCCTTTTTCCGGTTTCCGAAAGATTCAGAAAGGTTCCTGGCTTTCCACTAGAATGCTGTGCAGAAACAAAACTGTTAATTTGAAGTTCTTTGTGACTGTTAGAATACATTATGTCCTTAAATTTCACAATGAAATGTTTCGGTCTAACCGAAAGGACATTAGATACCGGTTAAAGTTCTGTCACTGTCCAGAGAAATGTAGGTTAGGTCTACTTTTTTTTATCAGAGGATATATTTTTAATTGTAGCTATTAATTTTGTTATTATTTTTATGTGTTATTTTACTAAAGACGTAGAAAAATTAAGTTTGTTTTAATGAAATTTATTGATCACGTTTTATTTTCAATTCTGGTGGGATTATTATTGTTTAGGCCTACTTTTTTCTTCAAAGGATATGTTTTTAATTACAGCTGTTTTGTTGTTATTTTTAATTGTTGCTTTACTAGAGACGTAGAAAACGTCTGTTACAATAAAGTTTATTGATCACGTTTTATTTCCAATTCTGGTGTGATTATTATTGCTTAACCTCATCCCACTTTGTTAACTACGTAAGCTTACACTACAAGTACCGGTACACGTAAGTTACTCCATTAATTCATATTTCCATTATTATTGTTGTAAAGAGAAATGCAAATTAATATTTATTGGTTTCATAGTTAATTATCGCTATAATCTTGAATGAGTGAAGCTATTATAGTAAATTTCAGTTCGTTTTGCACAAACAAAAATTATATTAACTTATTTCTTGCAGGTATCTTCGAGTTTATGGTGGAATTTAATATACTTCATTAAAATAATAAATTAACTTTATGCATTTAATATTTAAATAATAGAAGGAAGGTGTTAATTTTTCCAAAAGAACACGACAACGAAAGTGTAACATATTTTGTCGGCTGCTAGGAGAGAGATCTGCGATAATGAGGCGATAGTAGCGATCCTAGTGGTGGGCAACTACCCATGTTTGCATTTTTACTACATATTGAGCTTCGCGACTGTATATAGTAGACTGTGATATAATCCTGGGCATAAATATTGTACGCACAAGAAAGAATGTAATACGCGACGCATCAGCGAGACTTCGTGACGATTTAACTAGGCAACACCGCCTCACTATAACGCTTTCAGAATAAGAAACCATATGGCCTATGCCAATCGAGTATTAGCAACAGTACGACGTTGTCACACGGTGCACGGTGCACGAGACATGGAAGACAGAGACAACAGATAAGGACAGAAACTATCAGTCGCTCCTGGCTGCAGCGAGCGGCGGGTCGAGACCAGTTCCTTCTTTGTGTGTAACATTTAAATATAATTACTCTTACTGAAGTAATTTTCACCCCAATCTTTATTACTTTTTCGCTTCACAGATCAGTAGATTTTGGAGTCATTAACTTTCGAAATAAGGTGCCAGATATGTAGAAATTTACTATGCTAATGTCAAACAAAGAATGTCTTAATTAAAAAAAAAAAAAAAGAAAAGAATGCTGCATATTGTATTGCACTATCTGACATGTGGAAATACCCTCCTGAAAAAATTGAGGGCGGCAAAATTTATCCAAATGTTCAGACTTCCTTGTACAGCAATGTTGAATTTATTATTGTTTATTTCTCCAGAGGAAAGATGAGATAAAGTTTGTTTGTAGGGGCAGCTACGAATCTAGCGATAATAAAATGTAAACATATCTGTAGATACGTAATTTAGTATTGATATTGAAGTTGAGAAGTATTCTATTTTTCTTCTGCTGAATGAAGCCTGTATAATTTAATTTATTTCTCAAGCTTATATCTACCTGGGGGTCCAGGGTTCTATATTCATGTTACGAATCTGGTTATAATGGAACATAAGCATAATATATGATCATACATATTCAGTATTCATATTTCATACTGAAACTGTAGATTATTTTATTTTTCTCTGTTAAACTAAGTCTATCTAATTCTATTTTATTCTCTAACTTTTACGTATCTAGAGGTTCAGGATTCTATAGTCTGGCTAAGAATCCGGCTATAAGAATATAAGCATATCTGTAGGCCTAATTCAGTACTCATATTGAAATTGAAGATTACTTTCTTTTACTTTGTTTAATCAAGCCTATCTAATTTCCTTTAATCCTCAAGCTTATACCTACCTAGAGGTCCAGGGATCTATGTTCTATCACTCTGGCCTGGGCAGTATAAGCCCACGAGTGAAAGTAGTTATATATAAGTGAATATGAAAACCGTAACCCAATACAGTAATATAGTTCATAATAGTGGCTTGTGCAGCAAATGCTACTAAATAAGTCCATTAGACGTTCAAATAAAAATTTTTCAGATTTATTTTCAATGAAGAATACCAGACATTTTAAAAGTTATTTGCTTCCATAATAATGAAACATACTTCCTCTGAATGTTTTTTTTTTTTTAATGTCAAATACTTTTTCTTCAATCTATCCACCTTCAGTTTTGAGTTTCAACACGAAAACGCAAGTAACAATGTCAGGACGATCAGTGGGTTTTTCATGTGTGAGTAAAGCAATAGCTATTTCAGGTCATTGTGGATTGTAGGCGAAAGTTAAAAAAAAAAAAAAAAATGTCAGGTTTGCTATGCTTTCGAACAATATACGTAGCATCTTGGTTAGCTGCTGCATGGAGAGCTTGAAATATAAAGGATAAAATCATTTTATCCTGCTAAGAGATCTTGCTGAAATGATCGGGAGACTACAAAATTTTGTAGGTCTCTTATGTTATCAGTAAGTAATACCTTTTGTTCTTTCCTTAAGAACTGTAATTTTTGCGCTCTCTCGAGCCAATACTGAAGAGAATGATGCATATAAATATCTACACCACACCGCCTTTAAGTATATGAAAAAGACCCAACCCCACTTGATTAATAACTGTAAAAATATTTCATTTTTAACAACAATATTATTATCTTACGTAAGTTTTAGAGTTATAAATAATTTACAGATCTGATTCTGCGGTGTGTAATTTTTTTAGTACAGCTGTGTATTGGATATTAAAATCTACAAAACTTGAGATGGTTTGATGACATTATTACCATTAAAAATGAAATATTATTATAATTAATGGCATGATGTGACCATTTTTCATTAATTATACATATTAATGCTATGTTGATGATATGAAAATGAAACTTTTGGGGTTATATAAGTAGATGTAGAGAATATATGAAATTAGATCTTGATTTCTATAATTTACTGAGTGGCGGCTATGTAGTATATATATATATATATATATATATATATATATATATATATATATATAGTGATTGATGGAATTTATGGTGGACAAAGCATACGCTTCAGAGGGGATTTCTTTGAGTACTTCCAGTTCCCTCTACATTCAATCAGTGGCAATTTCTCTATGAAGGATATGAGGATGATCCTACAGTTTAATTTTGTACCTCTGAGGATAGAACATACATGTTAACTCCTGCGAAAACATTTTTTATTACCGATTTTGATTTTCAATGAGTCCCGATGTATTCATTTCCTTTAAGCTTCCACTTTCTGTCGTGAGTTGTCACCACTACACAGCTCAGAAATAATTTCCGAGGAACCATCCAAATATCTTACAGCAAACGGATGGGTGTCCTGCGTGCTCACTTGCGGGCCCCCGTGTTGCCTACGGTGATGGTAGTTGTTCACACGGAGCTGGCTCTTTTCACAGTTCAAATTGGAAAATCATTCGCTGCTTCATCTGTTGCCAACACTCATGGTCAAAAAGAAATAAACCGTGAGTGGAAAACAACTATAGTCCTACATTAACAGTAGTAAATGTCGCAATAAAGTAATTATGCCGTAAGTGCAAAACAGCTAAATTCCTATATTTAATTGTTGTTTCTTAGAAACTAAAGAATATAGAAAAAAACAGGTTTAGTTGGAAAACAACGAACATGGCAACATGGTTTCAGTGGTGATATTGTATGATCATCTATGAATCCAGCCTCCAAACCATCACGAAAAATAGCAAGGAACCTACCCTCGAAATCCAGCAAGCTAGCTATCCAAGGACCCACCAGAGCGCATTACTTCCGGCAAGTGACCACGCAGGCTACCCATCAGCGCAGCCACCTTGGAATCCATCACAGAAAAACGCACCGTCTGCACCAGTGATCTCAACATTATAAACTGAATACACGACTCCTGTAGAGAAATGCTGAAGAAAACGTGACGTGTAACTTCCGTACTATTGGCAAACCTGAGGCGTATCTCTCTTTCTAATACACATGGGAAATGGTTGGTTTGTTGAAAGAAGTATACATATTAATTATATTTCTTTAATTTTGCCGTCATAATGGTGAAATACTATGCAGCATGCGGCTGTATCGTATGTAAGACTGAGTAACAAAGAAGTGACATATAGGCCTACTTTTTTTTTCCAAACAAGCCTGGGCATAGAGACCCAGAAACCCTAGGCAGTTAACATTTATTTAACGTAATTTGAATTTAGAAAATAGACAAGCAGGCTTAGAAAAGAAGTAGACAAGCACCAATTGTACAAGATTACTTCTGATTTAGGTTCTGGCTGATATCTATTAATGAACAGCAGTAAATCACTTACATGTAAGAGGAAGAGCAATTGTTTATATACATCTGATTAGTGAAATATGTTACTAATCATCGATGAATGCAATGGAGGGAGAAAAGAGATCACAAGTCTATCCAATTATCTCCTGGCTTAGTTGCTTCATGAGTGATGCCTCATTAGTGTCACGAGGTTCAAACCTGTCTTCGAACAGTTGACTAAATAATATTTATAACAAGATTTATTGCCACGCGAAGGTTTGCCACAGCAAATAGCACTATTATTATTATTATTATTATTATTATTATTATTATTATTATTATTATTATTATTATTATTATTATTCCAGGCCGGGACCTCGAAGTTAGAGCCCTAGGCAGCTGCCTAGCTTGCTTAGACAGAAGTTCGCCGCAGTGGCGGCTCGTGACTTAAAATACAGGTGAAGCTATAAATACTCGTAAGCATAAAGTTTAGGGTAAAGTGGATTAAGTAATTTTTTGTGCAAATGGAGTTTTGTTCCCCAGGTGAATACACAAGTTAAATTCTGCAAGTGGGTGTGCAAAAACAAAACAATACTAGCATTTGATGTGTTTTATTTGTGTAGAAAATTATTTTCAATAAGGATCAGAAGTTTAATTTTCATTTTTCTCAAAACTCATTTTATGACTTATCTCCCTTTACCCAACAGCCATCGATATGACTTATTGGGATAATTTTTCACTAATGTCATGCAATTTCCACTTCACTGTGAACTTGTATAGCAAGTCCTTGTGTGTGGATATATTCGTTCGTGAAGATAGTCGTTCTTGTTCCGTGGAGTTGTGAAGATAAGTC
This sequence comes from Periplaneta americana, assembly GCF_040183065.1. Taxonomy (NCBI): domain Eukaryota; kingdom Metazoa; phylum Arthropoda; class Insecta; order Blattodea; family Blattidae; genus Periplaneta; species Periplaneta americana. The sequence goes on along the minus strand of NC_091118.1, from coordinate 78,496,655 downwards.
TTCATGCGATTTAGTATAAAAATACGCTCATCAGGAACATCCGTTGATGTTAATGTCGAAACCAGAGTACTGTACGTTTCATGCAATAAGTATTCGTTTTATAATCAACGTGTAGTGTCTGTGTCAAAGGAAAATTATTTTGATACTGATCATCTATGTAGACCTAGAGAAGTTCAATTTCTGTATTCAAACGATGTATCTTAAATAAAGTTGAGAAGTAATTTTGCAGAAATGACGGAGCATTTATAGGGAACACCGTTGATTATTGGATACATTTAAATACATCAACAAGAGAACAGTCTACACCTGCTGAGTAACAGCGAGTCTGGCCGCGAAACCGGGTGACCCGGGTTCGAATCCCGATCGGGGCAAGTTACCTGGTTGAGTTTTTCCGGGGTTTTCCCTCAACCCAATTTTAGCAAGTGCTGGGTGACTTTCGGTGCTGGACTCTGGACTCATTTCACCAGCATTATCACCTTCAACTCATTCAGACGCTAAATCATCTAAGATGTTGTTACAGCGTCGCAAAATAACCTACTTAAACAAAACAAGAGAACGAAAATAAAGTTGGTCAGCATCATGAAAACTGGCATCAATTTTCATCAAAATTAAATCAATTATTTAAATAATAATTTCCATAAGACTTTTAGAGAGCTGTTCTTGTGACGAGTTAGCGTATTTACTTCCTCAAAAATCACTCCTCTGCTTAGCTGCTTCACACATGTTTTTGTTTTGTTTGTCTCGTAAGTGTTCTCATTTGTATCTCACTACAAATAACGTCCAGAGTTTTTTTTCGTAAAATATTAAACAGAAGACAAGTGATTTGAATTAATAGGAAACAAAAAATAAACTAACTCATCATTCATATTAGTAATGAAACCATTTTAATGTCTAACGGCAATATGATAGATTCAAAGTTATTTGCTAATTCTTCAAACACTGCTTTCAAACCATACCATTCTTGTGTTAAAACCGAAAACAATTTCAAATTGGAACTCCATTTCGTATCTATTATGGTTGTTACGCGTTTTCCAAGCAAGTTATGCAGGACGTAAGTTCTCTTAGCCGAATGATGAAAAAAAAAAAAAGGAATAGCATTAATATTTACAAAAATAAACTACACTGAATATTAGCGTAGGTTCTATAACTTTCCTGTACGAGGTTTAACCAACCTATGGGCTAAGTAATGAAGAAAAAGCGCCTGAGATGCTGATTCCTTTACTATCTTTTGAAGTCCATTCAAGTGTCCAGACATTACAATGGCACAATCGTAACACTGTCCTATAAGCTTTGTTTTGTAATTAAAAGGCTATAATAAATTGTCCATAAAATTAAATTGTGTTTGAGAGGTTCAATCACAACTCACATAAAAAAACTTTGAAAATTGTTCAACTATCTCTCCGTCTGTAGATGGGACTACATCAATTAATTTTGAAATTAATGAGCGCTTGCATTTATGTGTGATATCTGTGGTGTCGCCAAGTCGAATTGAGAAAAATTCAGTTGATGTTATTGATTCTGAATTTCTGCAGAGTTTGTTGACATCAAGAGAGACAACAATTCTTTAGAATTTCCTCGATTTACAAAACTTGAACTTTCGTCATGCCCGCCGAAAGCTAGTTCTTGTTTCAATAAAAAAAAAAAAAACATTACTGCTTCAGTTACTATGCGTAAATCAAGTCTGACATTTTCATCATATTGAGCAAGACGTGTGTTTCCTTTAAGGGCGTTAGAAATCTATTCCGATTTATTTTAAGATTCCTGACTTGCAACGCACATATTTTTGTATGTTCCGCAAAATCTGAATGTTTATTGAGAGCCCGATTAATATTGAACAAGTCATTTCAGCCTGAGTTCCACATGCACTTCTTTATTTCAGCCAGCAAACAAGGCTAAGAAAACAATTTTTAAAAGTAACTGCTACCATATAACCAGGAATAGACATTATAAGCCAACCACAAGGTTCTAAAATGTAAGACACAAGATTTAGCACTTTTATTTTTAACTTTCTTCACTGACACGTTAAAAATAGTAAAGTTGTTTGTCTTTCTGTTAATATTACACCAGTTTTGCCGTTCTTTGCCCACCACGAGAATGGTTTCTGTAATATGCTGCACTATATCGCTAAAATCATACTTCCTTTTCTTTCTATACTTTTGAATTTACAATCCCGCACTGTAGAGGCTGGAGATGGTTTGACAGCGCTAAAAGTCATTCTGCTTTAGAGATGCACCCTAGCCTCGAAAAAGGTATTTCACAAACATAAGCAACATCCATCCATCCATCACTAATCCTCCACTATTCCTCCAGCCATTCATCGATCAATTCTTCATTCACCTATCCCCCACTCCTCTTTCTGTCTATCGATCTATCCTCCATACACGTATCCCCCATTCTTCCATCTCCATGGACTACTGTATAATGTGCATTGCAAACACTTCCTGACTGGTGCAAGATTATCTCTCAGTTTACGTGTATCGCGATCATTTACCTTATAAAATCTCAATGTATTAGCAATAAGTAATATCTTCTCATGGACACTGTTGTCCTCAAAATATTCTCGAGCAGTTCCGCCATCGATCCACAATAATTACTGAAAACAGCCAATTGTTTGTGCGAGCCATGTACGTACAACAGTCCTAGGAGGGCTGTTATCTCTTCAGTATTGGAGTCACAGCAGCCCTGTCACGACCATAATCTAGATTTGCAAATGTTGGTGCATGTAACAATTTTCTCAACCACTTCGTCTGGAAAAAAAGTTAAAATCTATAACAGCTTTGGCATTCTGCGCTCATGGTTTTACGGTAGGAAGGTGGATTTCGGTCCCGTACGCACATTAGAACGAGAGTCCGGGAAGATCATAATAATATATTCGTTTGTTCATTCCCCCATACTGAGACACTGTACTGTAATGGATTACTATCCTATTATTAAGATTCGAATCGTGATTATCAGACTGTTCATCGTCTGACATAATATGCTCAAGTTGTTTTTCACGATCACTTTCAGTATCTGCGATAATTTCTCCATGGTCGTTATGGTTTCTTCGCTTTCAGTTGGAACTGGTACTTATAAACAAAGAGAGCAGATGGGGTACGTTATCAGTGGACACAAGTTTATATACCGAGAGCTTTGATTACGTCACGAGGTGGGGGAATGAGTCTTACCTACAAGGTACAGTCATTGTACGCGCAGAGCTCTCTGATGTTACACGTGCTGTCTGAGATAATTTTGAATACTTGTGCATTTCCTGGGGTATTTGAATTTCCTGTCTTCTTTATATTCTTCTTTATAGGTTCTTCTATACTATTTCCTGTATTCACTTTTTTTCCTATCCCAGTCCTTCTAATTTGTCCTACATATGCTTACCGTAAGTGCAAAACATTTATTTGCCTTTACATTACAACATAGTTTACGATATGCCGAAAGAAAAGAAACCTCGGCATGTACAATTGCAGCTATTTATTGAGAAGTTCGAATCGCAGTACTTTTCCACTAATGGTGAAAAACTTACATGCAAGGTATGTAGAGTCGATCTACTGAGGAGTAAGAGACACCATGTTGATTTCTCCACAATTACATGGTGATATTTTGTTTATATGTGATAATTTTAAATATGTGTCTAAAACTATAAAACAATTAGAAACTTCCGATTTAACCATGGAAGAAGCAATCAGCTTAGTAGAAGAACTAGCACAGTCACTGAAACAGGTAACGGGGGGGGGGGGATTGGTGAAAGAGTGCAACAAAGGTTGGAAAATGTCCCAGCAAAAAATACAGGCTAATCCATTAGTGTGATATGAGGGGCAAACTATCAAGGAACGAAACAAATGGAAATAGTAACATAGCATATTTCAAGTTCGCCCCGATCACATCATGCGATGTGGAAAGACGTTTTTCTCAGTATAAACGCTGCTTCACGGAATATGTTAAATGTTATGTTTTATTTAACGACGCTCGCAACTGCAGAGGTTATATCAGCGTCGCCGGATGTGCCGGAATTTTGTCCCGCAGGAGTTCTTTTACATGCCAGTAAATCTACTGACATGAGCCTGTCCCATTTAAGCACACTTAAATGCCATCGACCTGGCCCGGGATCGAACCCGCAACCTTGGGCATAGAAGGCCAGCGCTATACCAACATGCCAACCAGGTCGACATTCACGGAATATCGTACCAAGTTCACTTCTGAAAGCTTAATGCGTCGTGCACTGTACAAATGCAGTCATGAAGAAGAGCAAAGTAGTACAAAGTAAAATACTATGTTTTCTATGTTGTTCTATTTATATACAATATATTGTTCTTATGTGCATTAATATCATGTAACACAGAACTATGTATGTTGTAATGAAACACACAATATAAACAATAGGTTATTTATTATTTTAAAGTGAAATTACTGAATAATAAAGATAAATAATTTGCTGCAGGAACTGTACTCCAGTCGTTGTTGTTGTAGCGACACAATGGCATTCCCTCCCCTCCCTTCCTTGCTTCCTAATACATTACGATATAGTGCGTGTAGCAGTTAACTCAACGGTTTACGTACACCAAATGTTCTCTCTACTTATAACCATAGTGAAACCATAGTGAAATAGTTTCAATTTTATATATATGAAGCGAAGCCACAGGCGTGTCTCAGTTGGTTAAGGTGCTTGCCTGCCGGTCTGAAGTTGGGTTCGGGCGCGGGTTCGATTTCCGCTTGAGCTCATTACGTGGTTGGATTTTTTCCGAGGTTTTCCCCAACCGTAATGTGTATGCAAGGTAATCTATGGCGAATTCTCGGCCTCATCTCGCTATCATCAATCTCATCGACGCTAAATAACCTAGTAGTTGTTACAGCGTCGTTAAATAACCAACTAAAAAGCGATCAGTGGAGTAAGGGCCGAAGTCCAAGTTTTGCCAAAAATAGTTTTTAAGTGCAATTTACTCTTAAAGGCAAGGCGCACATTATGCACTATTAAAAAGGTCCGATGTCCGGGACTTGGCAGAGCTACGAGTATGTTTCGGAGAGTGTCCCATAGAGGCGCTGCAGGTGGAAAAAGTGGAGATCCCAAGCGAATAGATTGAACTTGTTAAACGTCACTTCCAATTTGTTGAAATGACTACATTGATTTCACTGATTTCATACAGTTTTTCAAGAAAAGCGCATCTCAAAATGGTGACATGTTTCAGGTATCAAAATACAAGATTTTCTAATACCATCATTTGCACAAACACCAGGTAGAGGTCAGTGAATTAATGAGCGGAATGGTCATGAGCAGCTTCCGTCTCCTTAAGAATAACGTGATTCCTAACCTCAATGTACCACAGCTGTATCACGGGCAGTTAGCAGTTAAAAGTGCAAAGGTACGTGATTTATCAGAGAATGCAGAAGAATACTTGCAGAGTATTAAGGTTGAGGAATGTAGCAGAACTCTGAATGATGGCAGTGACTAATGGCAGTGGACAGAAGGCAGTTTCTCATTACATTGAAATGGTTTCTTTATTTCAAGTATTATTATATTATTAATCATACTGGTGTCATATCCTGTTTTTTTTCTAGACAGCTTAAGTGATGTGTGTATTCTGGAAATACAAATTATCCAATAAATAAAATTCACTATTTCAGATTATTGTGCTTGTCTTTTACATTTACGTAGTAAAACAATGTAATAAGGACCGAAGTCCACCACTAGTCTTATCATCCTATTTATTACCCATACTATTAAACTCACACGTGAGTGTTCATTATCAGTCAGAGTGGTGCACTATGACCTACAACTGTGCAAATTTGTTTGTGTTCGTCTAATGATGTAGGACATGTGATTTTTTTTTTCGCCTCCTGAAAAATTTACTTCTCTGGACTTCGGTCCTTATTCCATTGACAGATTCATATATTCTAGTTATGTACTAGTATAATATTGTACTAACAGACTCCAAGTCCACCGTTATGGCTGAAGGGTTATCGAGTCTAACTCCGAACCCAGCAGGCCCGGGTTCGATCCTCGGTTGGAACAAGTTGCTTAGGTGAGGTTTTCTCGCGGTTTTTCCCTCCCTCATATGGATGAATATCAGGTAATTTTATTAGGCGATTGGAACCCCACTCATCTTCGCTACTTCATTTCCTTTCATTCATTGTATTCATGCGATGATGGATAGCTTCTCGTGGGAGGACTTCCGCCTCGGACCGTTAAGGGTGCCTTGGGGGGAGAGGGTTGCCGAAGCAGGGACTCTGTTGGCTGTAGGACCGGTCGTTAAGGGGGTCAAGTGGTTAAGTCGGTGCGCGTGGAGGATCGGTGGGCACGCAACTCATCCCATATAGGGGGGTCTACAATAGACCTCAAGTCGTAGTGCGTGGGATGTTCCCTCTCGCGTAACAAGAAAAGAAAAAGAAAACAGACTTCAAACTCTGTAGAAGTGGAAATCACAATGACAACAAAATCTAGAAAAAGTAGTTATTGACTGAAAATACTATATAAAGATCATACTTGTTTTCTTATCAAATAAGGTGAGCTCCATATTTCTTCTCGCTCGATACATATCAAGGAGGAAGTTATCGTATAGTAAAAAAAAACACTTAAACGTACGTTGACAACCTGTTTTGAAACGTAACGTCACAGGTCGTAGCTCTGTGTAGCGTTGTGGTAAGATGAATGACTTTAATATATGGGGACCCAAGTTCGAACCTGAGCCAAAACTTTAAGTTTATTATTGTCATTATTGAGTGTAAGTAGTTAACACTGCCACCGGGTATATACCCATTGCAGTGTGAATAAATACATACATAATATAGGTCGCGCGATGAGAGAAATGCTCACAGTTCACACTCCTTCGCGTAAAAATTGTCCACACACTAAAATAGCCAGTCTTTATTCAAACCCTTGACGAACATTATATAGTAAGTCAACTAGAATTAAGGACGAAGCATCAATTATTCCCATTATATTGTAAACTGGAGTTGAAATTAGGTGTGACCAAAAAGCTCATATAACGACCACAGGCGGTTTAATATCATTTAGGTTAGATTGAAACAAATGGGTTTTAATTAAGCCCCACCGACCAGAACTAAGCTTATAGTTTAGTCTAAAAACAAGTCCACATGAACTTGGTGTGCATTGAATGTGCCAGATAGATGCCAGAATTATTTAACTATAATAGCATGTACTGCGAAATGAAGAGTATTGTGAGGAAAGCAACGGGAATCTACCGCATTTATCTTTGCCAAGGAAAACTGCAAACAAGTGGAACAAGTGGACTGCTTCAAATACTTTGTGTGTACTGTAAATAGTAACATGAGTTGCTAACATGAAGTCAAAATGTGGATAACTATGGCAAATAAAGGTTTTAATAGAAAAAGTAGCATCTTCTGCGGATTTCTTGAAAAAAAATTAAGGACGAGACTAGTGAAGTACTTTGTGTGGAGTGTGGCATTGTGTGGGGGCAGAAACATGGATATTACGACGAAGTGAAGAGAAACGGCAGGAAACATTTGAAATGGATATGGAGAAGAATAGAGCGTATGAAATGGACAGACAGAATAAGAAACGAAGCTGTACTACAAAGAATGGGTGAAGAAAGTATAATGCTGAAACTGATCAATAAGAAGAAACTGTCTACAGTTTAATGAAAGATACATTGGAAGGAATGGTGAACGGAAGAAAAGTTCGGGGCGGAAGAAGTTATCAGATGATAGACAACATTAAGATATCTAGAGCATATGCGGAGACTAAGAAAGACTATGGAGGAAAATAGGGAAGATTGATGAATGCTGGATTTGCAGTAAAATACCTACTCTTGAGCAGAACGCTATAAAGGAATGAAATAATGGCATGTACCTACTTCATTGCTAATACACTACGATATTATTTGTGTAAACACTGGTTTGCCATACGCAATGTGTCTACATGGATTGCTACAGAGAACATGAGAAGCCGCTATGACGTCACAAAGCATGTAGTTGGAAATGACTGAATTACAATAACGAAAATTCTAACGAATAAAACAATTTAGGAAGAATTTGTAATTTCAGACATAAACAAAAGTTTAAAGGTAGAGATACGTACCATAAATTAGTTGTAAATTGATTAATAATAATCAATACATTTCAATTTGTATACAAATGTACGGTTTGAAAGTGTTTAAAATATATTTTAAACTATACATTTACCCTCATAATCACAAATATCACATTTCACATGATTCCAATTAATTTGAAGAAAAGAAATTGAAACTGTAGGCCAATGTTTAAATCTTAAACCTACATTCATACTATCTTATTTGCATTTTGTTTTCAGTCTTCAATTATTGAAGATGTGAAATGTTAAAACGTTAGTTTACGTACAGAATGAAGTTACAGTTTCATGTGTCAAACAAACTGCTTTAACCCATCTTGTCTAGCCACTTCCACAGTACAGGTTGTAACAGATATTGGTGCATTCAGCTCAGTAGGTTGGGTTGCCTAAAATAATAGATACTACGGAAAAGCAGACCAGGGGCCTGTTTCACAATGTTTACAATCTTTGTAAATTGTAAACTTTGTTTGTAAATTGTAAACTTCTGTTTCATAATCTTTGTTTGTAATGTTGACCTCTTCAAAGGAAATATCTTTACAAAGTAAATTTTGCGCATTTTACAAGTATTTTGTTTCACAATGAAGGACAATTTTACAAACGTGTAGACTTTACTTGTAAAGTTAGAACATTTCCTATAATAGCTCTGAGATGTGTAAAGTTTCATATTGCAACAAATTGTGAATAAATAAAGATATATTTATTAAATTAATTTTTCAGTAACTGGATGATATTAAGAATTAAACAAAGCAGTTTTGATGTTATTAAGTAGTTCTAATGACTCAGACGAAGATATTGAATTTAGGCCTAATCAAACAAAGACGTATACGTAAAATTTTTCGGTCAAGAATTAATAACACGTTCGTATCATTGTATAAATTTAATGAAAGGTTTCGAATGAGTCCCGCGCTATACGTCAGAATATCGCGAAGTATTTATATATCAAGACTGCATTTAATAAATACTTAAAAAAGAAGTTCCCTGCACCAAAAATAAATAATTCAATAATGCAATAACGACACTACTTACGCGGTATTCTGAAGTCGTTTCGTGTCTCGCTTCGCTGGAATCTCTCCTACAAGATATAGGACATCACATCCAACATCCAAAAGGGAAAAGTGGTGCACTAATCTCAAAGCGAGAACTGTATTGTTTTGCATTGGACGCATACTAGCTGTCAGTTCGTGCGTTAGCAGATAAGCACGGAATTTCTAAGATATCAGTGTGCAAAAGTGCCACAGGGTAGTTGATGTTGTTAAAAGAGTTAAATTCGAGGCAGGTTTTTGATCACCAAAATGTTACTTACTATAGCACAGGATTTTTATGCTGCTACTGGGTTCACTAATGTTTGCGAGGTTATGGATGAAACATTAATAAATACTGATGGATCAACACAAAAAATGAACCTGATTTTGTGGTTAGACATTGTAATTATTTTTTAATTGCATATTTGTACGTGGACCAAATCTGTTGTTTACTTATTTGACTGAATTTGGCGCTAACTTTGGTCATTTAACTAACAGACCAACCAATCAACGTATTGGTATACCGACCAATCACATCACACGATGCTCCATTGTCGCCAATATATAAAAATCTTTTATCTTAATATATAAAATTGAATGTGGGTATGTATATATATACATATATATATATATATATATATATATATATATATATATATATATATATATATGTGTGTGTGTGTGTGTGTGTGTGTGTGTGTATGTTCTCTATATAAATCTATACGCTTTGACCGATATGTGCCAAAGTTTGCACATTTAACCTTCATAACCATGAGAAGAACATAGGCCACATTAAAATTGTGCAAATGGAAGTTAAATTAATTAAAATTATAAAAAATAAAAATAAATAGATCAAATATTCATGTATAATATTAAAATGCAAAATCTTCTACAGTCAATTGTTTTTTATTATTGTCTGTTTTATTCAACATCGACTTTCACGAGGCCATGGAAATTTTAACACGAAATTAAATTACATTGTTGTTACACATCATGAAGGCTAAAACTAGATAATTCAAGCAATAAGTATCTTTACGCAGTCCAGAACGTATTATGAATTCCTCGATGCAGTTTTGTAGATAGAGCAGACTGTTTTATCCAACTGAATTCTTGAATTATTTCAATCTACAAGGATTGCTACCAGATATTTTACTTAATATTGAATAACCAGAAGTACTATTGCGAAATATTGACCTACCAAAATTATGCACCAACAAGAATTGGTGTGAAACGTAATAGAAGTCGCAATATTAACTGGAAAAACGAAAGGAGAAGATGTTTTTATCTCACGTATTGCTATGATACCCATTCGATTTTAAGCACTGCAATTTCAATGCGACTAGCATTTGTAATGGCTATACTAAAATGAAGCTCAAGGACAGTCGCTCAAAGTTGCAGACATTGACTTAAAAACTGCGTGTTTTTCACATCCTCGAAAAACAATTTTTATACAATGGAGCGGAAAAAAAATTTACACATATCAAAAAGCAATTCAATGATATTTCTGTCATGTTGCTACTGTAGTATGTGAATGTACGTAAGGCGACTGAAAATAACAATGTATTCATTCTAAAATATACTTCTCTCAGAATATTTTTTGTTCACGTCCGAAAATATGTTACTGCGAAATTCTATCTGTATAATCAAGTTACAAATGTAGTATGTTATGCGTTGTGGAAATAACAATCTCTTAATTTCTAAAATACCGTTAAGCCTATATGTCTCCCAGAATTTTAGTCTTTATGTTAAAAAATTACTTATTGCAAGTTTATATTGTATCTGTATTCTATGTATAAAATAATAATTAATATAATATGTTCTGAATTTATGAGATAATTATAGTTTTCCAAGTCATATTTAAAAAAACTGGGTGTGATATAAATGGGTGTACAGCAGTCAAGGGGTAAAAAATCTTCCAATATAAATTAAATTATATATGTACATATTGATTCGATGCTGAAACTGATCAGAAAGAGGAAAAGGAATCATATTTTCTTTGGGTTTTACTTTGTCCATAGTTTGAATTTTCTATTATTTTATTTGTATTTCTGGCGGTGTGGAAGAGAAGGCCTAATGGCCTTAACTACACCAGAATGAATAAATAAATAAAAACAAATAAATATATAAATTTAAAAAACCGTTGAAACGTCAGGCACATGATGACATATTTTCTTTTCGGTGCCTGATTTACAACTGTTTTAAATTGAGTTAATGCTGGCATGCATTTCGCTAAGGAGTTCATCAATTCATGTAAGTGACGTTAAGTAAAGATTCATTTTAATAACGACAATTCGTTTTGGTTGTCTATAGTTAGGTTTCCGAGATTTCCGAAAATGTAATAACCAGTTTAATTGGAAATAGAAGCAGAAAGGAAAACCCCTGCAACGCCGGGTGCTTTCAGCTAGTGATATATAAAATATACAAATATTTCTTACCGGCATATAAATAAAAAATAAAAAAAAACTTTTAAATTTGTTATCAATACTTTATATTTTTTGTTGGTGAAATATGAATCAACAAGCTTAGAATAATCTATTTTAGTACAACATATGAACATATGTATCGATAGTGGTAAAAATACAGCTACTTTAGCTCTGCTCCTTATCGTTTTTGTAAACTGTCGGCGATATTGTATAATCAATAATGATTGTGTAAATTTCTTTAGCTGATTTTGTAAAGTTCGTCAAATTTTACGAATTATTAAGATATCATTGTGAAAAACAGTTTACAAGCATTTGTCATCTTTTACTTGTTATTTGTAAATTGTTAATTTGTAATTTCTTAGCATTGTGAAACGGGCCTCTGGTGTGTCGGCAACTTCACTGCTTTAGATGTGCAGCGAGACGGTGTAATCCAAAGACGAAAGCTTCGAATACCAGCATAATAAAAACCGTAAATAAACAATGTACAATTTCATTATTGTATGACATTTTATTTACATAATATGTTCCAAATAACCACCCTGCTGTTCTGCACAAAGCACTATATGTCTCATAACGCTTTCCTGCACCCTCGACAGCATGAAGGATGTGAAATTTTTACTTGCTTCCCTCATCCTTACCATAAGATCATCCCTGTTATGTGATAGTGTTGCGTATATTTTGTTACTCATTTAGCCCCACAAAAGAAATCCGGCGATCTTGTTTGGCCACTCATGCAAAGTACTGTTAAGACCAATCCACCGATGGGAATAGTTTTCATTTTAAAAAGTTTGACAAGTTCTTACATGATAAAAAGTTCAGCTTTTAGTATTTCCACATCCAAATAATTCTTCTCATCATTCCATAATATGTTATTCATGATACTCAATACATGCTCCACAACCACTATTCTTATTTGTGGAGATTTCTCTGAGGCATCTTGATCCTGAAAGCATTTATACCATTTATACCACTTGTCAAATGTTCATTTTTAACAGAGGAAGAAACCACTTCATTTAATCAGCACAGGTCACGAGAGAGTGTATTTTCATCTAGTGGATGTTCTAATGTTTGTTTCAACACTTAAAATTTCTCTTACTTTTGATGTAGAACCAACAGATTTTAAGGTTGAAAAATGTTTCAAAATTCCCGTATCTTTAGATGCTCTAAGCGAAACGTTACATATAACAGAGAAAAATCTCTTTTAGCATATTTAAGAAAAGCAATTATCACAAGTTCTAAAACACACTTGACAAAATCACCGGTCACAAATGGAGCCCGTAAGGAGTTGATAACGGCCACTGGCATTATATTGAGACCCACCAAAATGTCCAGCCAGGCCGTTAAAATACCTGCTAATAGGCAACCCTATAGTAGTGCGTGCTGAATTCCTGAAGGTATCTTTATTTTGTCAATAGATGACGCGTATTTCTATTATTTTTTTCTTTTACCCGTTGATTTTAAACATATAATTTTGTACATTTGATAAAACTTTAAAAATCTCGCTCCTACAAACATGAAATCATGCAGCTACACAAATGCCGGTCCGTTACATGTGTATTGTCAGTTTTTGTTAGGAGAGATAGCCAGTAGAAGGCTTTTGAAATGAGTAGGGTAAACTAGGGTCTGTTGGACAGTCGGGCATGTTGGACACTCTGTACTTTAACGTGTTACCTCGCCATTTGTGGGCACCACTTTCTGCTAGAAGTCAATGACGGAAGTAGCCACGAGTGGGGCTACATGCTACATGTCCAACATGCCCGACTGTCCAACAGACCCTAGTTTACCCTATAGCAGTGCTGTCAATATCTAAGCAGAGAAATAAATGATCAGTGACAGGTTATGTTTGGTTCGTTTAGGCTTTTGATTTATGTTTCCAAATACGCTTTTTGGTAGGTAAACAGGTAAGCATAGGTAGATAGAAGGCCTGGTTTTCGTTAGGCCAAGGATCAGTGACAGGTTAGGTTTGGTTCCTTCAGGCTTTTGGTATGTCTTGCATATACATATTCTTGGTAAGTAGCTGAAATGAGTTTCTCGTAAGATCGAAGATTACTGACAGGTTAAGTTTGGATTATTCGGGCTCTTAATATACTGTCTTCCTCCGACGAGTTTAGTGCTGGGACCTGAGGTATTCTTGCCATCGGTGCGGGGGGGGGGGTTGCAGGTAGATTCTTTTGTTGCTACAGCTAAGCTGAGCCGAGCGGAGTGGGAAGTATTAATCGTCCAAAAATATGCAGTCTTCAGTTTGTAGTAGTGTGTGAATATTTCATATACATATTGTTTACCAAGGCCTATGTGATTTTGTTATAAAGATATTAAATATATTGTTGCAATTTTTGCTCAAACATCTCCCTGATGTTAGCTATGTTAATATTATACGAATTACTCATATTAAATATTTCACCGTTAAAAGTCATTTTTAAGGAAACGTGCTGTGGAAAATGGGTCAACGAGACGAGTAGATATTTTAGCGTACAATGCTGACACTAAACAGGGCATCATTGTGGACCCCACGATACGTTTTGAAGTAGAATGTCATCAGTCAGCCGAGGTCCACCTTGAGAAGAAGTCGATCTATGAGCCTACAGTCAACTATTTCAAGCTGAAATATGCCTTAATTCACATTGAGGTATTCGGCTTGCTCGAGGGACTATACCAGCTTTTTTTCGAAGAATTTCGACGGCAGTTTGCTCTGCCAACATCTCTGAGGGATTACATTGTGATAATTGTGTTAAAAAAATCCTGCCAAATCCTAATTAATCACATGGTGCCACATTAATAGCAATTGTAATTTTTCGCGCCCTTTTCTTTGTTTCCCTTTTTTAAAACTTAATATCTATGTTTACATATGTATAATAATTTTTTTGAGGATCTACTGAGTCCGTAAGGGCTACCCTCAATGGGGGGCAGTTTAATATTATTATTATTATTATTATTATTATTATTATTATTATTATTATTATTATTATTATTATTTTAATTGATTACTTTACAAATTTAATTCAATTCTACTAATCACTAAATTTTATAGTATGATTCTTCTTTTTATTTATATTATTGTAGTTTTATTATGATTTTTATGTTTATTTATTTTATTGTATTTGTATTTCTGATGGTGTGATGGCCTTAACTTCACTAGAATAAATAAATAATAGAATAAATAAAATGTTCTACAATACTTTCCTTCTCTGAACACGTAAGTACGAATGGTTGTATCTCTATCTCGCCAAAAATACGTTAGAAAACTAATAGGCATACTGCTCTCGTAAATTGGGCGAATGTTTTCAGTATGATTGTACTTCCTTCCAAACTGGCGATGTCACTGTTCCCTCTCACTCCAGCACCGCGATAGACTAGTCGGAACCGCATTCCTCTCAGCCCTAAACTCCTCACAGGATGACAGTACCTTGCATATACCCTTTCTGGTAGGTAGGAAGATGTATAGATAGAAACCCGAGTTTTCGTAAGATCGAGAATCAGTGGCAGGTTAGGTTTTGTTTGTTAATGCTTTTGGTACGCCTGACATTTGCACTGTTTAAGTTAATAGGTAACTTCTTATTTCTCGCGTAGTGCAAAGTGTTGGTACCACTGGGGATGTGTAATTGTGTGTGAAACTGTCGGAGAAAAAATGATCCGTCGGATATATATATTGGGTGGGTTTACAGCAGCTTTCGCAGTGATGATATAGTGTCCCTGGAATGGCGCGCTACAATAATCCCCCCCCCCCCCAGTGATTTAAATAATTTTATTAAAATGCGATGATTTTTTTCCAGGTAGCATAGGCTACATTTTGGTGCAAAAATAATTCCTTTAATATGCTTCTTAAATTGATATTGTATCTAATATATCAGCGGTCATCGGCGCCTCTTACACGCGGATAAGAGATTCACTGGCCTGAATCCGCGGCTGCCGGCGGTTATGTTTTCTCTCCCTCCCTTCTGCACGACGGTGCATATTCCGATACACTTCTTACCCGGTAAGTACCCATTTCAGCGAGTGCTGACGACTATTGCAATATACGATAATTGTGTCCAGGGGAGCATTCTCTCTTGGTACAAGGATGATTAATTGTTTAACATGTTTCTAAATTAGTCTTTTAAATACCAGTACACCGGTAAATACCGGTAAATCACGGAAAAACAAATCTGAATATAAGATATGGGTTGAGTACGAAATTATTATTTTTTTTTTATTTTTAGCGCATCATTGTTTACGTAAATAACGACAAATAAAAAGGAACATGCCATATTCACCATCCTTAATGATCCTGGGATAGAAAAAAAAACGTTTAGAATAGAAATTACATACAGATGTGCATGTAATAAACAATAAGCAAACCATCTTCGATTAATAATTTCAAAACAACGTGAATATAGCGTGGATTGTGTAGGAAAATAATTTCTTATGTTGTCCCCCAATGTGCATCATTGTTAACGTATCAAAACAAATGAAAATTAGCATGGCACATAAACACTATTTGAAGAAATATAGGAGGCATGAGTAATAAATAATAATAATCGTTCTTAATGATCTTCGGATGGAAAATAACAATGAAATGTGTATAAAATAGAAATTACATATAGGTGAGCATATAAAAACAGTAAGTAGAATCATATTTGATTAATAAGCTTAAATTACCCCAGGTTTAGTGTAAGAGTGGGCTATATCTAACTACGTCTCCTACCAAATTACAGAAAAATAGATTACATGCTATTCAAAAACTTAGGAACAAGATTCAGAATGGAACTGGAAACATTGTTCAGGGGTTATGTGTTCGTGTCATGGCGAACTTGTCGAGGATCGCGACCCCCACGTTGGGAAACACTGCTGTAGACTACGTTTTAAATGTGATACAAACGTGGCGAATATTTACAATGCATCAAGAGAATGTGAAATTACATTAAAATATTTAATTGTAGTACTGATATTGTTGTAACATAGTGTTAAAATCTCGTAGGCATGGATATGACGTTGATACTATGGTTACTTAGTTCTAATGTTCTTTGAAGTTAGAACACGCAAACGCTACGAGTGCAAGTAAAGAGGGCTGTAATATATTTAAAAGACGAATAAAATAGTGCAGAATATGGCGCTACGCTGGATACGCTTGTTACCATCCAAGGTAAATATTTATAAACATTTATAAACACTCCGATTCCTAGAAATAATGTGTGCCTAAGGGCCGGTATTATAAAGAAAATTTAACCATTCGTCAATTTAACTATTGCCTAGAGTTTAACTTTTCAGTATGTAATATGAAAGTTAAGTTAAATTAAAAATTTTTATAGTTGGTAATACAAAGAGATCGTGTTTTGTTAACAAAATGTCGGAAACAAAGGGAAGACTTATTTCTCAGTTTGGTGACGAAATTTAGTAATGTAATCAAGTACAAAAAGACCGATGCATCCACATGGAATAAAAAAAATGGAAAATGAAAAGCTATAGCCCTCCTATGTGACGAATTCAACGGTAGGAGCGAGTGTATGCAACGAAACAAAAAATCTTCATGTAAGTAATGATAGCTTGAAGATGTGTGCGAATAACAAGCTAGCTATAGAGAAATTTGGGGCATGCAAAACACGAGGTGGTGTTGCTAAAATATCAATGTAACACAGATTCCTTGATAAAAATTGATCAGAATAGGTTGAACGAGCTTCGAAGCGGTACACGTTAGTGATGCAATGTATTGTCAATCTGAAAATATAGTGAATCATTTTATTAATAACAATAACCTGCATACATCCTCTGATTGAGATTCTGGCTGATATGTACATCTATTATCAGGCATTACATCGCACTTGACAATATGTTTCAAAGGAAGAAGAACTGTTGTGTGCCTCTGAAGTCTGACTAGTGTAATATGGGAACGGCTTCAGATCACCGCGTTAAGTACAAAGTCCGGCATTTGGTTCTGACGAGTTTCAACATGCTGTTGTAAAAGACTATAAGGTTTAAAAATTAGAAAATAACACAGTATGTAGTTTGAATAATGCAATTTATTGGAATATCTTCATTTTTTTTAATTACACATCCCCTTGGTATCTTACGACCTGTTGTAATCTTACACAAAATTGTTCATGACATTTTGTAATAAACCTGGGGTTTCGTTGATTTCTTGCACTTCAGCCTGTATCCTGTTCTTCAGATCCTGAATAGAGTGTGATCTGGTTTGAAACACTCTTGCTTTGAGGTGTCCACACAAAAAGAAATCAGAAGCTGTTAGGTCTGGGGATCGAGCCGGCCAATTGCTATCTCCAAACCGAGAAATTATGCGCCCTGGGAAGAAATTTCTAAACAATCGCAGTGTGTCTCTGGCATTATGAGCCTTGTGCAATATCCGACGAACTGTCCTGTCAGATATGCGCAAGGCCACAGCATGTCGCACTGCAGATCTTGGCGGACTTCGTTGCACTGCCAATGTCACTCTTTGGATATTTTCTGGAGTACGAAATAACGCCCACTACCATGAAAAGGAGTTTGTAAAGTGGATCTCGCATTAAACATGTTAAACCAACTCACTAGTGTGTTCCTCGAAGGAATCCTAGCGTGTCTCTGAACATCGAACTAACGGCGAAATCGACGTTGTATTTCAACAATGGACTGACTTTCAATATATACTCAAACCACAAAAATGCGTACGTTAACTGGCCAAGCATCCATGATTAACAGAATTGCATGTTTGGAAGTTCATGTTGCCTTGATAACATTTCATTTTCGCTATTTTTATTTCATTTTACCGCTCTACCAAACTAATCAGAACCAACTGCCGGACCGTGTACATATGTCCTTATCGGTATTGCTTTATTGAATTATTTATTTTTGGTCCAAGAGACATAAAACTCTTATATGTACTTATTTATCCATCTACCCTTGTGCCATGAATAAAAAAATGTGTTTTAATTATTTTTAATTTGCACAGTCTTTGTAGATAAGCACTTACGCGGTATTCTGGAGTATAGCGGTAATATGTAGCCGGTCGACGATATATGCAATGGAGGAGGAAAGTAACTGACCACCCTACCCTATATCTCCTGGCTTAGTTGCCTCATAAGTGGTGCCTTCTTGCGAGGTTCAGACCTATCTTCGGCCAGTTGACTAAACAGTAACAATCTGAATAATAAATATTCAGTACATTAATAATAGAATAATATGAGATAAAAATTAAGTTCTCAATAATATAATACCAAATCATTGTTATAATTGTAAATTGTTATTTTAAGGTTAGTTGACCTCAATAAGATTAGCTACAAATGGCAACAATACGACGATGTTACCGGAAAAGATAGACTATACATTCCTCTTAATCCTATTATTGCGTTTTAAATTTAAGCTGTAAAATAAACATTCAGTTCTGGAATTGAAACAAAATTGAATTTAAACATGAAATAAATAAGTAAATAAATAAACAGATAAGTTAATAAATAAGTAGAAAAATAAATAAATAAATAAATGTATGAATAAATGAATAAGTGACAATAAAATACGTCAAAAAGCTATTGTTGTGCTAGTTCGCTCCATACTTCTTTAACCAAAAGAAATATAGACCTATTGGGGTATATGCTTTGGTATTCTCTTGTTCATTCGGAGAACATGCAGTTTCCAGGATTTTCTATATTGATATTTTTATTTTATAGCCTAATACTAAATTCTGTATGTTTCCAGTATCGTAAACGACGGACAGGAATCAGAGATTTAAAATCTCAGATCATTTTTCTCCAAAACTGTCTGGAGTATTCAGAAGAAGAGAATGGATTGTTGGGCGCAGAAGTACTTGAGTTGGAGAATCACATACAACATCTGAATGGAGTCATAAAAGATCTCAAATTTGAGATTAGAAATATAACCATGAATGCATGGAAACAAGTAAGCAATGCCAATAAGGATAAGTACACACAAACATTTTCTCTATTTTATACCCTGAAACCATCATTCTGCGTTGTAGTACTCATAGCAACGCAAAACATGATTTTGGAAAAGATATTGAATGCGGATTGAACTGAGTTGAATGAGGCTAAGAATTACAAGGAGGATTTTTTAATTTGCACCCGTTCTGTTGTGAAATAAGCAGTTATGTTACTTAGGCCTATAGGATGTTATTTTATTTTTTCAACTATGCTCTTATAACCAGACAATTTACTGTAATGGTGTGTGGATAAGCTTCAGGGCTTCTGCCGCGTTGTCTTGGTGTTATTGGCTGACGTTTCGACCGCTGTGTTGTGGCCATCTTCAGAGCAGTTGCTGGATAAGGAAATAGTCTGCCCGCTCTTATATATATAGTAGTCTCGATGGGGGGGGGGTAGAAGCGGTAGAAGCCCTGAAGCTTATCCACACACCATGTACACCAGCCGCGGAAGCCTACGCGAACAATTTACTGTAAAGAATGAAGATAGGAAAAGTTTAGGACAGGGATATTTTATAACTGTGTCTTATTTGGAAATTTTATAGCTGTGTCTTACATGGATATTTTATAGCTGTGTCTTAGTGCATTTGTCTGTAAATTCTAGTAAAATAATTCATTTGCTTATCATTCATGACTTTCAAAGTTCCTATAAAAGCCAAGTTTATATTTTCTTTACTAAATTAATAGAGCTGTAAATAACATTCCTTTTATTGGATGTTAATAACATGCCTACAGTGAATAGAAACAGAATAGCGAACTATCCTCTCGCAGCTTATAGTTCGATTTGAACACTCCGTTAATCAGCTATCTCATTGGTTGAACTGCTGTTGTCATGGTTGCCCGAGAGGAAAGTCACATAGTTGTCTCCGCTGTCCCGCCCTCGCATAGACACCGCAGACTGCTCGATGTCGATTGTACAGGTTACAGTGACATTTGTTTTTTTCGGTACGAATTATTTTCACTATCAATAACGAGCGGGATCACCAACTGGATGATGTGGACGGCTTGATGCAACTTACATCTTACTCAGTAAAATTAAAATAAAAGGAAAGAAGTCCGTCATTTGCCATAATTTGTCTGTGATCTTAATTTGGATGGAATGAAAACTGTCATATTGTATTCTGATAAAATATTAGGGTAGGCACGGCCTCCCTTGCACCTCCTAAAAATCCGTCGCTGTTTCTTATTCTGTCTGTCCATTTCACACTATCCATTCTTCTCCATATCCACATCTAAAATG
Source organism: Periplaneta americana (assembly GCF_040183065.1). Lineage (NCBI taxonomy): Eukaryota > Metazoa > Arthropoda > Insecta > Blattodea > Blattidae > Periplaneta > Periplaneta americana. The sequence continues at coordinate 78,476,020 of NC_091118.1, read as the reverse complement.
CTTCTATTCGCTTCTCTTCACTTCGTCATAATGTCCATATTTCTGCCCATAAAATGTCACACTCCACACAAAGCACTTCACTAGTCTCCTCCGTAATTCTTTTTCCAGAGGTCCGCAGAATATGCTCCTTTTTATATTAAAAGCTTCCTTTGTTATTACTATCCTCCTTTTTGACTTCCCGGCAGAAAGTCATGTTACTGCTTATAGTACACCGGAAGAATTTGAAACTACCACTTGCTCTACTTCCTCATTTAGAATTCGTACGTTTACCTTTATTTTTCTTCAGATAACCATGGTCTTCGTCTTGTTGGCATTTATATTCTTTTCATACTGCACTACTGTCATTCACTTCCGGTACCTTATCTCCTAGTATCGTCTCCTCTTCTGCTAACAACGTCATATCATCAGCAAATCTTATGCACTTTATTCTTATTCCTGCTACTTCTCCCGTGCTTTGAAAACCGTTCTTCGCTAACTCCTTCAATTAGATGTTGAACAAGGTGATTATTAAAGGGCATTCTTGACGTACTCCTCTCCTTATTTCACTTACTTCTGACATTTCTTCTCTTATCCTGACTTTTACTCGTTGTTTCATATAAAGGTTACAGAACAACTTTCTCTCTTTCCAATGCACACCAAGTTTCTACAGGATCCCCATCTGTTTCTTCGAATACACTCTGTCTAATGCCATTTCTAGGTCCACAAATTATATACGTTTCTTTATTCTTCTTCCTCCGATTGTTCGTAGCAGTCCAATTGCATTTCTCGTACCTTTTCCCTTCCTGAAGCAAACTTTTGTACTTTCAGCTGTCCCTCCAGCTTAGAATATAAACGCCGATTCATTATTCGCATGACAATCTTCGCCCAGTACGATATCAGGCTGTTAGTCCTGAACTCGTTACATTTCTTGGAATTATTTTTCTTCGGTATTGGCAGCGACACTGTATCCCGTAAATCTTCAGGCCATTCACCTTATAAATTCATAGGCGTGATAGAAACTGGCAGAAATTATATCGACGGACTTCTTGGGATGACACCTACTGCTGAACCGAACTTATAGACGTATTCACGTCAAAAAAAAAGACACGTAAAAGAAAGGAGACTGGCATTAATAGAAATTTTCTGGATTAAACATATTGGAGCTACAGGTAGTTACTGACCAGAAGAAACTAGGAGAGATGTTCAACTCATTAGAATTAAATGATACAACAAGGTCACTAAATATGAAGGAAATTAATAATAAACAGTAGAATATATGAGAGAGATGCTGCGTATATTAGGGGTGAAATCAATTTAGAATCTGAATTGCAAGTTCGTTTCTGAGACAAGGTAACCGCAACGCCTCATATTCTAGTGATGTTTTTCAACATAACTTTCTTTTCTTTTCGTAGTTTTCCCGTTATCACCATGCTGATGTATCTAAAGATCCCCCAGAAGAGTTACGTCGCAACCCGTTAAAACGTCTCCTGGAGAAGAAGGATAGCGAGATATTAAAACTCAAGAAGGAACTGGGAGTAAGTAACATTTCAGTATACAAAGATGATAAGGTATGTTGCTCATAGGCTCTCCATAATTGCTATAACTCTGGGTCTTCATATGACAAACATTTATTGAAATCGATTTTTAAGGGGACATAGGCCCTATTATAGTCTATGATTTATAAAACTTCTACAATTTCCATTCAAAATCTGTGAAACTTAAAGAACATGAAAAGATCTACAATAGTATCATCTATACAAAATTTGATGCCATTAGGGGTAATAATTTTGAAATTATATATATATATATATATATATATATATAGCCTATCTGTGTGTATGTGTGTTATATTGGCATCCTAAAAATATTCGGTTTCATGAAAATTTTATCTCTATATCTTAATTATGAAAAAAGACATTATCTATGTTTTCAACAACAAGTATTCATTTCACTTCTCAGTGGTTAAAGCTAGAGTGATGAAACTTGGCATATTTATTCACTAATATCTCCGTTGTGAAATGGAGCATTTGATTGGCTGTATTCAGCGTAGTTTTATTGCTAAAGAATTATAAGTAAAGAAGTATTATTTTTCTATTAATTTTTGGACATTGAAGAAATTATATTTTTTTACAAATGAACAAATTAGAGTAGGGTATTACTAATGCCCTATTGCATAATATGCAGTGTTAACTTTAGAAAAAACTATATTAAAAAATATATGCATTTTTCCAGAAATGGGATTTTCACTAAGAAAATTTTAAAAGATAATTTTTTTCCAAGTATTTTTTTTTTTTTAGAAAATATTGGAATTTCAGCGTGTGGTAATGATATTGACATGCATATTTATTAAAATTTTCAATTCTATAGCTAAAATGGTGGATTTTAGAAATTTCAGTAACGCATCGCCTTAAGCAGAATCCTGAAGATTGTGAATAATTCACATGGCCAGCCAGAATTTTCGTGTCTATAATAAATAGTAACTTATCTGGTCACAGTTTCAGAACACGTTTAACTATTACAGCATATAGATTGAAATTTGTGAGTTACCAGTAATAATTTGGTTTTGGGATTCACATACCAAATCACTGACAAGCAAACATTCTAATGAGGACAGATAAAAAGTTATTTTCTTTCTTCCACCATGTTAATAATGTCAAAACAAGTGCTTATACAAATTTTGGCCACTTGAACGAAATTAAGAGGGAAATCGACAAAATAAGTTTTCCTGGGGCCGTTTACAGGAAGAAACGATTTATTGGACTAGATTCAGCAAATTTTGAGCTATTTTTCAAAATGTTCCCCACAGAAATTGAGACATTTGTCATACCGTGGGATCAACGTTTGTATCCCTGTGTCGCGAAAGTCTGCCGTCTGGGATCGGAACCAGTGTACGATAGCCGTGTGCACTTCTCTGTTTATCCCACGGTGTGACAAATGCCTCATTTTCTGTGGGAAATATAGCTGAAAAATTGCCATATCTGTTCCAATAAATCTTTCCATGAAATTGTGTTTTCTTTCCGTAAACGACACCAGGGAACCTTACTTTCTGAAGGTCCTGACAATTCCGCTCCAGTGGTCAAAATTTGTATAAGCACTTGTTTTGAATTGTCAACATGATGGAAGAAAAAAAATAACTTCTTTATCTGCCCTCATGAGAATGAACAATGTTCAAAACCTTTCCTGTTTTATTCTAAGTTATCAACTGAAACTATTGCAATTACAGTGAAACCTGTCTAAAGCGGCCATCTGAAGTTACCTTGTAAAATGGCCGTTTTATCAGGTGGCCGCTTGATTAAGGTTGCGGTTCTTTTACGAATCAGCATGAAAATACTGAATTTCACTGACTTTTTTGGACTGTGCGTGTACAACAATCATACATATCAATGTCAACCTCTTCCATTTTTGCACTTAGCCTTTTCAAAACTCGCTTGCGGTACCTCAGTTTAAATTTTTGGATAATACCTTGATCAAGGGGCTGGAGGTGTGATGTATTTGGGGGAAGAAACGCCAATTTCACAGATCACATTGCGATTTTGTCGTTTAATCTTGGAATTGAAATCGCATAGTTAATTCTCAAACAATGATGATGTCATCCAAGTTTTATTGTTGGCAGTCCACTTCACCTCCAATAAGGCTATGTCAACATTTTTCAATCATCTCGGTTTCAATGATTTCTCTATCATTAAGAGTGGTTCTTTTTCTCCTGCAGCATTAAAACAAAAGCGCAGGGCTATTCTGTCCTTTGCCAACTTCCTCCCTTTACAATTTTTTTTCTAAAAACTTAAGTTTTGTTAGGGAGGGCCCTGAAAATAAACCTGTTTCGTCAACATTGTAAATGTCTCTGAGTTCATATTCCGCAAGAATTGAAGGCAGTCTATTTTTTTCATTCTTCAATAACATTAGTTGCAATGTCATCGCCTTCACCAGACACAGAACGAAATGTAATGTTATGCCGTTTTCTAAAGCACTCTAACCACGCATTACTAGCAACAAAATTTCTTACATTGAGTTCTTTCGCAATTTCAAGAGCTTTCTCTTGAATCATAAGCAATTTCTTCGCCCTCGCAACTTGAACCATTCGTAAACGAACTCATTCACATTACTAAAGACAGATTCTGTCTTCCTCCCATTCTTTTAATATTTCAACTTTATTCTTAATTATACAGTTTATTTGTGTCCTTCGACATTTGAATATTTCTGCGATTTTTCTCGCAGATGTTTCCTTCTCATTTTCTTCAATCATTTTTCGTCTCACCTCTAAACCCAACACCATTCTAAATTTATTGTTAAACATGATTTCTCTCTCAAACTAACTTCACAGTTCCTCTGAATCAAGTGAATGAAAAGAAGAAAAATTCGTAAAAGCTGGTCCATATAGAGGAAGACAGAAAGAGGAGAAGAAAAAAATCGAACGGTTAACTACTTAAAACATACTGTGACATTTTCGATAGAAAAAGTCCGTGTTTGAATCCTTAGAAAACGAGTAAGAATTTATAGCTGTGCAGGGTCGAAGTGGAAAGTGACAAAAGAGTCATAAAACAGTAACCAACTAACCCTAAGATATGGAGGGTGTACTGTTGTACGCTTAGCTATTGCTTCCTGTCCTCTAACCGTAGAAAAAATAGGTCAGACAGTATCCGTGAAAAGATTTTTTGTTGGACAGTGACCGTTATAGTCAGGTTCCAATCCAAATAGATCCCGGCCGCTGGCCGGCGCATGAGGTGGCCGCTAAAGAAAGAGAGAATTTGTATTGAACTTATGGAAAATCCAATTGGTTCCAGAGAAAATTGGCCTTTTGGCCAGATGGCCGTTTAAATAAAGTGACCGCAAAGGCAGGTTTCACTGTATGTCAATATTTGTGATAGTTGTTACTCATATTATTAAGCTACTCAACAATTCCCTTTATTGTTACTTAGGCTTTGCAGCAAATATGTAAGAAAAGAGACTTCTACTTAATCGAGGCAATGAGAAAGTTAGATCAAGTAGAAGAAACAATGTATGAAAGCAAACGATTGCAGGAGCATATTCTCTCTTACTGTGAGAATGAAATTCATTCTCTGGAAACCGACAAGGTATTAAAATATTTATACAAATAATAATATCGTATTCATGTTATTTGTAGACTTAGTAGTTGACGTCAAGTGAAGAATACACTCAGCATTTCTCTCTCATATGCCTATAGTAATTAGTTCTCAAATCACTCTGAAATCTTTGGAAGAGTAGAATTTATTATAATAGATTGGATGCTTACATAAAAATACAGGTAAAGCTATGTCATGTCATTAATTTCAGGGGGTTATTCTTTGTGATATTTCAAACAAAATAGTTTAACACATTTTACTCGTTTTTGCGTCCTTTTCGAGACAAATATTGTTTTATATGAAACATTTCATAGCGTGTTTTGAGAAAGTTAATGATTGACTTCCCAATATGCTCAGTCAATGTAAGAGAGCTGTTTATTATGATAATGAATGATTGAAATATTTTTAGGTTTGTGCTTTAAATGTGCAGAAATTTGATCTGAATGAACGTAACTTTTTGTTCTGCAAAGGAATTTTACAATGTTATATTTCTTCGGATAAAATTTCTGCACGTTTAAAGGACAAAACTAAAATTCTTTCAATCATTTATTGTCATAATACACTGCTCTGTAGAACTGATTGAGCATATTGGGAATTAAATCAATTTATTTCCCAAAAAACACTATGAAATGTTTCATACAAAAAAATTGTATATTGAAAAGGAAGCAAAGCAAGCAAAATTCTATTTAACTTTTTTGTTTGAAAAGGAATAACCCCCTGAAATTTGTGATATTACGTACGGTTCATCCAGAATAGAGTAGTAAAATGTACTGCTATGAAGTCTCTGCATGCACATTTATAACACGTTTCTCCCATGCTCTCTATTAACTGACTGCTATGTATTAATCTAAACATTCAAATTTATTTTCTCCCCTTTCTTGCACTCAGGAAGTAGGCCTAAGTAAGTCCGATTTGGTATATGACGTGCTCCAAAATCTATATCCTAAAGATATACATATGAGTCGCTTAGAATCAAACTGCACTTTATCGAATGATCTTCATTGTCATAAAAGACGAGAAACTAATCAGTTTTAACAATGGCAGAATCTTTCTCCATAGATACATCTTCCTTTTTTGGCCAGATCCATGATCTCCCACTATAGCCAACATAGGAAACAAAACCTCGATTAAAATTATCAACAAATTAACAAAGTTTAACTGTGCTGTTTATGGTAATATGTAGATTTTTATTTTAAAATGCTATACAGGGTGTTTCACGAGGTTTTACAGCCACTTTCTGAGTGCATTCTTCAGGTTATTTGGAACACAAAATGTAAATTAAAAAATTTGATCTGACTTATAGTTACGTTGTTGTAGGTCTTTGAAGTATACAAATTCGTGACAACATAGCAATGCGGCAATAAATCGGTACAGAAATTGAAAGTAACAGACATAATGGGTTTAATTCACATAATTAACATACATTGCACTCTTTATCTCAGTTTGCCATCGGATTTTCAAAGATGCGTCCAGTCACTTCCAAGCACTTCGTCGCGCGGGTATGAACGGCGCGCGTCGCGTTCCGTAATTTATCAGGGCTGTTCCGTATTATTGCTGCAGCGTTCATAATGCGCACAAGTAACTCTTCATGTGTGTCAACTTTCACCTCGTACCCCTTATCTTTCATCCACCCCATATGCAATAATCCAGTGGTGTTAAATAGGGAGACCTCTCTGGCCACTGATGAGGACTTCCACGGCCTATCCAAGGCTCTGGAAAATACCGGTTCAAGTCAGGTCTCACGGCACGGGAGAAATGAGCGGGCGCTCCACCATGCTGGAAGTACATACGGCCTCTCGTTTCAAGAGAAACATCTTCCAGTAATAATGGCAGTACGTTTGTAGAAACTTTAGATACATACCACCGGTTACATTTCCGGGCAAAATGAATGGTCCAATGAGTTCATCATGTAACACTCCACACAATACATTTACATGAAACCTGTGTTGAGAATTAGTTTCCATCGTAGCGTGAGGATTATCTACAGCCCATTCATGTGAGTTGTGCAAGTTGTTTATGCCACCCCGTGTGAATTGTGACTCATCAGTGAACATGATAGGCCGATAGAACTCTCTACCTTTCCCCTGTAACCATTGCAGAACTCGACGCGACGAATGAGATCGACAGGTTGTAGATGTTGAACTGTTTGATTATGATAAGGATACATATCATTTTCTTTAAGCGTTCTCCATATCCTTAAAAAACTACAACCTAATCGCCGAGCTACACGTCTTGTTGACGTTTTAGGGCTGCGAAGTACAATGTCGAGAATTTTTTCTTCTTCCCCTACATTACGTTCGTGATCTCGTTCATACCGTATTTTAACACTGGGAAGTGGACCACTTTGTCTTAATGTGTTAAATGTTCCACTAAAGATTTTAGGATTCTGGATCCTACGATTCGGATAGCGGCGTTGATATTCTACTGCAGCAGCTGTTGCATTTCCATCACATACACCATAAATAAATACCATATCGGTATATTCCGCCGTTGTAAATTTGAACGGCATGTTTAGACAACAAACAGTAAGTCCACACCTGTGGCGTAACGGTCAGCGCGTCTGGCTGCGAAACTAGGTGGCCCGGGTTCGAATCCCGGACCGGACAAGTTACCTGGTTGAGGTTTTTCCCGGGTTTTTCCCTCAACCCAATACGAGCAAATGCTGGGCAACTTTCGGTGCTGGACCCCAGACTCATTTCACTGGCATTATTACCTTCATCTCATTCAGACGCTAAATAACCTAGATGTTGATACAGCGTCGTAAAATAACGCAATAAAATAAAATAAAAACAACAAACAGTAACAACACGCAGTCTGCTGTTCACTCTACACTGCACGATATTCAACTAAACTAGCTGCGGATGGCTCTGGATGCCAATACAATGTGGGCATGCGCGCAACGTACGTTGAGCTCTGTTCACACCGCGACTTTCATACAAATCTACAATACTCCGTAATTATTTGAGATAGGTAAAAATTTTATTACGAAAAGTTGTTCCAGATAACGTCAGGAACATGCTCTGTTACTGGCGGTAAAACTTCGTGAAACACTCTGTATAATCCATGTCTCCTGGACTATGCTGCGTATTTTAACATATAGAAATAGACTTTTTATGGAAAAAAAATTTAAATACAAGACAACATGAGAAGGAATGATCCATATCCTAACTTTTACACAATGATAAGGGATTGTCAAAATCAAAACAGGATGAGATAAGTCACTCCGTACGCCACAGAACAATATATGATTGTAAAACTGAAAACGTTCATAACCTTTAGTCTTGTTTCCTTGCAATAATGATCTTTAAAGAAAAAACGAAATCTTGAACTTCGCAGTTTCTTCATTGTGAGTTGTAAAATACTTTACAGAAAGAAAACGATGCAGCATTGAGCCACATGAAGGCTTTGGAAGCTTGAAGTACCGAAGATGAGCTTGCTGCGATAGAACATCAATTTAACGAAGTGGTAGAAAGTGATATCTCTCCATATGAAGATTCGAAACTCCCTAAGCAAGGGAAGAAGACCCTGAAAGCCTACTGCAAGAAAAGATGGCAGTCATTTAAGGAGAGAAAGATATGTTGGCTGCAAAATCACCATTGCTACAGCCACTTGTGAATCAGAGAATTAGACATTATTTAATTTACAAATAGTACATTTTTTGTTTGTTCCGTGTCATAAGATAAGGATAATTCTTCACCAAATTTTTTGTTTGTTCCGTGTCATAAGATAAGGATAATTCTTCACCAAATTTTTTGTTTGTTTCGTGTCATAAGATGAGGATAATTCTTCACCAAATTTTTTTGTTTGTTCCGTGTCATAAGATAAGGATAATTCTTCACCAAATTTTTTGTTTGTTCCGTGCCATAAGATAAGGATAATTCTTCACCAAATTTTTTGTTTGTTCCGTGTCATAAGATAAGGATAATTCTTCACTAAATTTTTTGTTTGTTCCGTGTCAAAAGATAAGGATAATTCTTCACCAAATTTTTTGTTTGTTCCGTGTCATAAGATAAGGATAATTCTTCACTAAATTTTTTGTTTGTTCCGTGTCATAAGATAAGGATAATTCTTCACTAAATTTTTTGTTTGTTCCGTTACATAAGATAATGATAATTCTTCACTAAATTTTTTGTTTGTTCCGTTACATAAGATAATGATAATTCTTCACTAAATTAGTTGTTTGTTCTATTACATAAGAAAATGATAATTCTTCACTAAATATTTTGTTTGTTCCGTTACATAAGATTATGATAATTCTTCACTAAATTTGTTGTTTGTTCTGTTACATATGATAATGATAATTCGTCACTAAATTTTTTGTTTGTCCTGTTACATATGATAATGATAATTCTTCACTAAATTTTTGTTTGTTCTGTTACATATGACAATGATAATTCTTCACTAAATTGTTTGTTTGTTCTGTTCATTAAATAATGATAATTCCTGAAGTGATTGTAGTGGTTTATTGTCAATAAATTTGTTTTTATGTTTCCTTGATTATTATTATTATTATTATTATTATTATTATTATTATTATTATTATTATTATTATTATCATCATCACCATCACCATCATCATCACCATCACCATCATCATCACCATCACCATCATCATCACCATCACCATCACCATCATCATCACCATCACCATCATCATCACTGAAAACTGTGTTTCAAAATGGTGCTCCTATTTTTCCATAAAATTAAAATATACGGGCTTATGTGAGGGCGGAAACGAACCTCCGAGTTCCTTAAAAGCCATAAGTAAGTAAATAAAAAATATACCTTTTATTCATTTGAAAACTTTCCACTTTGAATAATGTGCTGGGGACAAAAATTTGAAAAAAAAACACGTCTATTAATTTTCTAGGCGGAAGTTCAAACCCATTGGTAATTGGATTAATTCCACACGTTCAACACTACTTACTGTCGATGACACAGCTCATCAACCCTGAATCTTGGGGAAGTTAGGGGTGTTGTTTGGAGGGGTGTGAGGCTAACTTTGGAGCAAGCGGCTGGCTAACGGTACTTTTGGTGTGAATACCCTCTGCTTAATCGCCTTTCTATTTTCTCCAAAAAAACTTTTCTCTATCTTCATTTGTACTTGGAAGACGAAGGTGAACGTTTGCTTAATAGAATTGCTGGTGTAAATACATATTCAAAGTTAAGGCGTAGCAATATAACTTTCATGTGTAGTGTACTCCATAGTAACGTGGCGCGGAATTGGTAAATCAATGTTTTTATAATCCATGTTACATTGTGTTTCTAACTTTCTCTCCATCCACTCCATCCACTACTAGTGCGAAACTACTACCCCAACTCCGCATTCTTTCCAGGGCAGATGACCCCTCTTCATCATCATGAGCCTTCATTGGAACTGTTACGGTCTCGTGACCGCGTATTTTAGGTCGTCCTAAATTTCTTCGCTCTTTTGGAACATAAGAATTAGCTTAGGCCATCTAGTACGGCCCATTCTCTTAACATGCTCTTTCCACTGGAGTCTATATTGCTGTAGATAATTTATTGACGATAGAATCAATTTTGAGTTCTTTGAGAATGTCTTCATTCCGATGGTGGTCAAGTAATGAACATCCTGCAGTTCTTCGTGTGAGTCGTAGCGTTCCTATTGTATAAGGTATAAACAGAATACATAATTTTATTTTATACATTATCAGGGCGCAGTACCCCTTAGAACCCCTTATCCAACTTTTGAATTTAAAATTGTACAACCTGTCTTAATTAAGCAACATAAACACACAAAAATAATAATATTCATCTTTAACAACGTTTATAATTTGATCAACAAAACCACCAATATCGCGCTCAAATTTTCAAATGTTAAGTTTCACAGCAGACCACCAGCAGCGCTCTATTTGTTTTCTATTTCCTCTCGTAACATGCGTTGTGCACTTCTATTAAGATAGGCGCTTACTTATTGGAAAAAATTCATTCATTGCGTTCGGATTTTTATTATAGTATCGCTCACTTGTCCGCATTTCCGAATTAAGCTATGCGCTCTCTTACCTGAAAAAATTCGTTCGCCGTGTTCGGATTTTTATTCTTTGCATTATTTTAAATGGAGCATCGCCCACTTGGCCGTATCGCTTCTGTCCGCATGACCGGATTCCGATCAGAATTCTGGTCAGAGAAATCTAAACGGAATTCCGTACGGTCCAAGATCGAAATAAAGTATGTCATGGCCATCTCATGGAAAATATTATATCGATTGCAAGGCCTCCAATCGCAGTAATATTGAAGGTAGGCCCTATAACCACAGTCTAGTGCATACAGTCACGAAACTTGAGGTGATTTTTTTGCATTTCTCACGATACAATGCTCCAAGCGATTAGCAACTGAGAGTACTAAAAACAATAGACTCTGCGATTGTAGCGATCCAGTGGCTAGCAACTAAAGTTGAACTGTTATTGGATGGATATTTCCTACGTATTGAGCTTCGTGACTGTATATATATATATATATATATATATATATATATATATATATTTATTTGAGACAGCTAAAAAAACCCTCACAGTGTTGGGCAAACAAAGGGGTTCTCGAAACATTGGGACGATGTCCGCCATTCTTTTGTTCAACGTACAGTATTTTGTCTGCGACACCATGCACAGCATTTTGCAGATAATGTCTTGGAATATCTGTAATATCTTGCGAGATGGCAACTTTCAGTTGCAGTAGGGTTGTTGAATGTGTCGGGAAAACTCGTTGTTTAAGGTAACCCCACAACCAAAAGTCTGCCGGATTGAAATCTGAAGATCGCTATTCCATTATTAACTACGAAATGTGAACAAGAGAGCGATACTATAATAAAAATCCGAACGCAGCGAACGAATTTTTTCCAGTAAGTGAGTGCCTAGCTTTATTTTGTTGTTCTGTGGCTAAAGCTGAATACTAGCCATTTATAACAAGTGACAATAGAAACAGAATCATAGCAATAGTTCACTGCCTACTCATGAATACGGTATACAAAGATTATACACAATTGTAAATGTTAAATCATATATAAATAAACTTAACGAAAGGAAAAGAAACGCCAGACAATTTCACGATAACAGGAGCTGCAGTCTACCGAGCAAACAACAGATTTGTTTTCTAATACAGGAATAGCACAGTACCTTCATATTTTAATTGGTTATTTAACGACACTGTATCAACTACTGAGTTATTTAGTGTCGATGAAACTTGTGATAATAAGATGGTATTTGGCGAGATGAAGCCGAGGATTCACCAAGTTTACCTGACATTCGCCTTACGGTTGAGAAAAATCTCGGAAAAACCTAACCAGGTAATCGTCCCAAGCGGGAATAGAACCCGCGTCAGAGCGAAACTCCGTAATCTTCGTAATATGTCCAATATCAATATTCAAAGATCCTACTAACAGGCTCCATTATTATTATTATTATTATTATTATTATTATTATTATTATTATTATTATTATTTTCATAGTTTTCTGCCCATGGGCGGGTCTTTCACTGAAAACCTAGCATTCGCCAATCTTTTCTATTTTCTGCCTTCTTCTTTGTCTCTGGGTATGATCCATCCTTTATCTAAATGTCATCTATCATCTGATATCTTCTTCTGCCCCGAGTTCTTTTCCCGTGGACCATTCTTTCCAGTGCATCCTTCGGTAGACAGTTTCATCTCAGCCTGTGACCCAACTAATTCTTTTTTCTCTTTCTGATCAGTTTCGGCACCATTCTTTCTCCACCTACTCTTTCCAACACAGCTTCATTTCTTATCCTGTTTGTCCATATCACAAGCTCCATTCTTCTCCATATCCACATTTCTAAAGTTTCTAGTCGCTTCCCTCTACTTCATCGTAATGTTCATATTTCTGCCCCAAACAATGTCACACTCCACACAAAGCACTTCACTCGCCTCTTCCTTAGTTCTTTTTCCAGAGACCCTCAAGGTGCTCTTTTTTATTAAAAGCTCCTTTGCCATTGCTATTCTTCTTTTGATTTTCTAGCAGCAGCTCGTGTTACTGCTTATACAAAGAGAGGCAGGGAAAAGATATACAGGGGACGTCGGGGAACAGATTGTTCGCAATCCATTGCTCGAGGATAGGCATGGTCGACTTTAGTAGAATGTCGAAAGGCGAAAACTTGGCAATATGTGCATCAGGCATCAGTCTTCTTACGAGCGTGTGGTGTATACGATTTAAGCCTAGCTTTCGCGTATTGAAGGGTATTGACAATTTATACTGAGTCTTTCTTTAAACGTTTTGGCATGAAATCATTCAAGTATGGATTTCTAAAATGATCCTCGGAAACATTTGAAACACCAGACGATATAGAACCGAAAGAAACGAAATGGTAGATGTACCGGTAGCTCCATTTTTATAATTAATTATGGATGACCCTGATACTTTTAGCTTTGAAGCTGATACATCCAGCCTTCTGAACATATCAGCTTATGCCTCTTTCAAGGTATCCTCAAAATCACATTGCTCACTTTGTATTGATTACTTGGTAGGGAAAGAAACCAACAATCAAGATATTTATTATGACACTTTGAATCGAGGAGGACTTTACTCTTCCTTCAGATTTTGTACTTTACATTGCAACAATTGCCTATTACTGCATTGTAAATACATTGATTTCAAACAGTGTTCATGAAGAAAACTATGTAAAATGTGGAAATCAAAAGAAGTTGTTGAAGTTACTCTCAAAAACAGTGTTGTGTAGTGAGGTTAGCTTTGTAAACTATGTATGCCCACGTGCGATGGAATAAGTTAAACTTTCTGATAAAATACTTTCAGTCATTATGAACACAGTTAATAATATTCAAAGGCAAGAAATTATATCATAGCTGCCAGTAAACCAGTGTATGGTAAGAGAAAATTGCAGACACTTTAGAATAAGATGTCAAAAATGTAGGCCTAAATAAGATAAAACGTATTTAATATAGTGTACAGCCCAGTGGCGGCGCCTGCATATTTCTTAAGAGGAGGAAAGAAGTTAACAGCTCAAAATGACACCTTCTTGACAGAAACATGCAACAAATTAGCCTACATGCGTACATGTAAGACCAGGTAGTGTTAGGGTTAGCCTTCCCTTTTGTACAGCAATAATCTGTTTTTGTAAACTGAGTTTCCTAAATTGTCCAAAATATAATATGTTTTCACTTCCATTCATTGTTGAATAATTGCACAAATTAACAATTACAAGGAATTTCACAACTTCGCAGCATTTTTCACGCACACTACAGCATCACATGTGTTGGAATAGATCAGCTACTAGCACGTAACCGGAACCGTTTCACGGAAATGAGAATGAGAAATAATCTGTTAGGAAAGCGAGAACACTGCACCCACCCACGTGGTCTGTGTTGCCACATGTACATTTTGCAAGTTCAGTACCGGTATCACATGCTTTTGAAGAATGTCAGTTCTTGTAAAGTCATACTATCATTATTGTTCAAAGCTGCCGGTGGCCGATTAATTTTTTTATGATGAAAGAGTAATGGAACGGAGAAAAATTAAAATAATGTAGTTTGCAGTACTTTCAATTTCAAATATATTTGTAAAAAAACTGACAAATTGGCTGTTGTCCTGTCTAGTAGACAATTAATGGAAGTGACTTTCGGGGGCCAAAAAGATTTGCGATACTAACGTAAAACTACTTCCTCTTTGTTTTATATAAATCCAACTTCAACTTTCAGATATCCTCGAAAGTTTCAAACCATGAATAGTAGCTTATACACGTATAAAGTGCAATGAATAATATATTTCTATTTATAATTTTAAGAAAGTTTACATGGTGTCTTTCATAGCTTTGCGTTAAAACTGTTTTTTATTGTGTCTCCTCCTAGATGTGTTATAGTCTGGTTGAATGCAGCATCGTTAGATGCAGCGAGCTTGCTGCAAGACCAGTCGGTTCCTATTTCCAGCCCATGCGCTGATTCAGAGGAGGATCTCCTCCCTATCCCTTCATTTACTTGCTTTAAAACCTGCTTCTTTCTCTGGCCGCTAGCGCGCTGTTGTCTATGTGTGTTAACTACAGTGAAGGAGGAATGGATTATCTTTCCTCCACGAAAACAATCTCGTATCCTTCTCACAGTTTTCTAGCAGCACATGAGTGCGCGTCGTTTAAAACTCGATCAACCGAGGTTTTCTTATAGTTGTGAACTTAAAAAATTATCGAATCTTCCTCGAATTTCAAGGCATATATTTAATTTGGTATTTACTTTCAAAAGAAGAAAAATTTGAGGACCACGTTCCTCCCTTCCCTCCCCCGAGGAACCACCACTGGTACAGCCTAAGCCTAGACATTTAGGCCTAGGAATTGTAGGCCTACATTATGTCTTGAATATTGCCTGTAATGTAATGGGATAATGTTTTGATAAACAATATTGAACTGCAGTATAGATAGATGTTGGAAATAAGATAAACATATCTAATAATAAAGACAAGACTACTTTTAAGATATGTACAGTGTCTTTTTATAAATGAATATACTGAAGTTTGAAAATATTGGCCTAGCCTAACTGGAGAGATTCATTAATTCCGGCTGAAAACCAACGCAGATATATGACCTAAATAAATTACGATGTAACAAAATATGTTTAATCCTAGATCATGTATACCTTTTTTTTTTACCTTGGGGATTAATTGAAGTGAATTTTTTATGGCAGGCAGAGTAATCTCATGCCCCCATGTTTTAAATTGCTTCCAGTGCACTTCATTAGAACCAGGTACCCAGCTTCGAAGCCGTTAGCCCTGTGAACTTACAGTAGGCCTATAATTATTTTCCCCTATTATAATAATACAGGTTTATTATCTAAGAAATTAGCAAGTTCTTTGTGATAGTAGAAGAGAAAGAGTGGGGGAAGGGAAGTGGTCCGTGGCCCAGATTGTTCTGCGTTATTATAGGCTGTGACTGTAACCACATTCTGTGCTCGTTGGTAACAGCTTTGTCAGGCAGTGATCTCAACATTATAAACTGGATACACAACTCCCGTAGAGAAATGCTAAAAAAAAACGTGACGTGTAACTTTCGTACTATTAGCAAACCTGAGGCGTATCTCTCTCTCTTTCTAATGCACATGGGAAATGGTTGTTTTGTTGAAAGAAGTATACATATTAATTATATTTCTTTAATTTTTCCGTCATAATGGTGAAATACTATGCAGCATGCGGCTGTATCGTATGTAAGACTGAGTAACAAAGAAGTGACATATAGGCCTACTTTATTTTTCCAAACAAGCCTGGGCATAGAGACCCAGAAACCCTAGGCAGTTAACATTTATTTAACGTAATTTGAATTTAGAAAACAGACAACCAGACTTAGAAAAGAAGTAGACAAGCACCAATTGTACAAGATTACTTCTGATTGAGGTTCTGGTTGATATCTATTAATAAACAGCAGTACATCACTTACCTATATGTAAGAGGAAGAGCAATTTTTTGTATACATCTGATTAGTGAAATTTGTTACTAATCATCGATGAATGCAATGGAGGGAGAAAAGAGACGACAAGTCTATCCAATTATCTCCTGGCTTAGTTGCTTCATGAGTGATGCCTCATTAGTGTCACTTACGAGGTTCAAACCTGTCTTCGAACAGATGACTAAATAAATTTTTATAACAAGATTTATTGCCACGCGAAAGTTTGCCACAGCAAATAGCACTTTTATTATCATCATTATTATTATTATTATTATTATTATTATTATTATTATTATTATTACTATTATTTCTGGCCGGGACCCCCTCGAAGTTAGAGCCCTAGTCAGCTGCCTAGTTTGCTTAGACAGAAGTTCGCCGCTGTTCCTATGTAATGTTTATATATTTCATATTTAATTATTTATCTTTTGGTGCTGTACCGTATGATATAATATTTTGTGTGTATTGTTAATTTGATAAATTGATGTAATGAATTTTTCTTCTAGTGTTTATGTAAGTTACTGTTATTTAGTATTTATTATGCTTATGCTTGGCTTTTTTACTTTAGTGTATTTCTGTTACGGTAACAAGATAATAAATTTTAAAGGAAACTCAGCTCTTATATCACATAAAATTAAGTATAACAGGTTTTTATATTCTCAGGTCAAAGTATAAATACCGGTACCTATAAAAATCGGTAAATTTAGTTAGGCTTACATTATTTTACATTGGGTGTAAGGTAATTAAACTTGTGACAAAACAAAAAATTATATAATTTGGACGAATAAATCTTTCTAGTTCAAAATATATGTTTCGGTTTATACCAGTACTACAGTACAGTATATGTTTAAAACTCTATGAATATAATTATGTACTCTTCTTATATCGTAGCTATTTAACTTTTATTTTAATTTAATCTTTACTATTCCTAACCCATATTTATCCTGATCGAGAGTAGTGCATGTAAATATGTGGCCTAGATGAGGCAAGAGATTTCTTTTATATAGGCCTATTGCATTTGTTTATGGTTTTAATATTTTTATATTCGTACGGTATGTATTTTTTAAAGTTAGAATTAATGTAGAGCACATTATATACTTAATTTCATTTAAGTTTAGGGAATTCATAGCTCATATTAAATTGAAAGAAATAGTTCAAGATAACCCATAATATAAATAATTTCAATATGCATACACGGACTTGGGCGGTAACACCATTGTAATAACTGTGTTAGAAAGAGAGATTCCCTCACCAACATGGCGACGCGCGAACCTAGTGGCACGATATTTTAGGATACAGTGTTTCCTTCATTTTAGTATAGAGCTCAATGTTGTCAGGTTTACTATGCTGCCATCTAGTTGTTACATAAGGAGTCACGTCATAACTCCCACTTGAATTGCATTAGCGACTGTGCTGCCATCTCGTGTTCGTTTACGACGGACGGTTGGCGATAATGGCGGTTGTTCTCTTCAAAGTGCAACCGATTTTAACATAGGAATGAGCAATCTTATATGTGATCTGGGGTTTAATATACACGCCTATGAATCGTACATGTTTGAGTTTAGTTCATAATGTAATGCAATATTTTTACAAATAATATAAAGCTATAGCGTGTGGGAAATAACGAGAAAAATAATGAAGACACGACATACCCCTTACGAATCCTTGTATTAAATTACAGCAATTTTTAAGAGATGACATTATTAAATTTTTAAAAATATATAAGAGGATTACTTTACTTTGTTGCAAATGTATACATCTATTCTATCTATAATGCGTAATGTATTACACTGGCACCTTGTATGACATATGATTAACTTTTTAACAGTTTTCTTCTGATATTAACATTAAAACTCTTTGGTTCTGTTAGAGTTGACGGCAATTCGGAAGGCTGTAGCCTGCTAGCGTTTGAGTCGAGAGAGACGATAGAGAGGGCAATGTTGTAGGCCACAACATTGCCACGTCGTACTTCACGAGCACGTGCAATACAAATAGGGCAGGAGAGAATTTAAATTATCAAAAGACAATAATGACCTTAGCCGTTGACAGAAGTCAACTGGAACTATATCAGGGGAATAGGCAAGGAAGGGACAAGTTGAGAAATTTTTGGTGATTGAAAATGCATTATGAGCCGGAGTATTGACATGATGAAAGATTCACTTCATGTCTTGACACATCACTGTCTTTTCTCTCCCACATTTTCTCGCAGTCGATCTAGAACACTTAAATATTAACACTGGTATCGGTATTTGTCTATTCCTTTAGTTGGTTATTTAAAGGCGTTGCATGAAATAATAGGTTGTTATTTAGTATCGAAATTGGTGATAGGGAGATGGTGTTAAGAAAGATGAAGCCGAGGATTCGCCATAGATTACCTGATATTTGCAATGTGGCTGGGGAAACTCTTGTTAAAATAACCTATTAGAATCATCACCGCAATCTGGAATCGAAGTCACGCTCGAACGCAGCTAAGCATAAGTAGACAAACGCATTACCCCTGAGCTATTTCCTTATGTCGATAAAAGGTTTATAATGAATACCACAATACTGAAGAAAGATATTCATGATGGTGTAAATACGTAACAAGAAAACGCTATAAAAGACGAGGAGATTTTAAAATGGAGCTGACCAAAATAAAGAAAGATGGGGAGATCCAAGCCCAATTTTGTAACTGTGGGCTAGACATCAACATGAAGACGGGAAATTTGGGATAAAATTATGGGAGAAGACGGTCAACTGAAAACAATAACTATTAATAGTAAAGCTGGGAATATTCACTCATCCATCTGGTTTAAGATATAAATATAAATAATTTCGTAATGTGAAGCAAGTTCCAGTTGGTTTTCAGTAGACATTATACCATATGAAACTTTATTGTTTACCTCGGTATGTGTGATGATTCCGAAACAACTGGTCTCCTGGTACACGCCATTTTCTGCTGCCTTGGAAAAGTAAAAGTGTCCGTATATGTACATGCTATTGGGGTCGATGAGATCAATAAAGAAAAGTTACCATGTCTTCCTAACCTGAGAATACCGGAAGGTTAGGTGATTCATTCATTCATAGTGTTCTACCCAAGGGTAAGTCTTTCATTGCAAATCCAGGACTCTCCAATCTTTCCTATTTTCTGCCTTCCTCTTAGTGACCTCATATGATCAATGTATCTTAATGTCGTCTATTATATGATATATTCTCCTGCACCGAACTTTCTTCCCGTTCACCATTCCTTTCAGTGTATCCTTCAGTAGACAGTTTCTTCTCAGCCAGTAATCCAGCCAATTCCTTTATCTCTTCCTGATTAGTTTCAACATTATTCTTTCTTCACCCACTCTTTCCAACACAGCGTTATCTCTTATTTTGTCTGTCCATTTCACACGCTCCACTCTTCTCCATATACACATTTCAAATGCTTCTAGTCGCTTCTCTTCACTTCGTCGTAATGTCCATGTTTCTCACACATGCAATGCCATACTCCACACAAAGCACTTCATTAGTCTTTTTTTAGGTCATTTCCAGAGATCCGCACAAAATATTCACTCCTCCATTAAAAGCTGCCTTTGCCATTGCCATCCTTTTGACTTCCTGGCAGCAGCTCATGTTACTGCTTATAGTACACTCCAAGAATTTGAAGCTGTCCATTTGCACTACTGCTTTATTTATAATTCGCACGTTTACCTTCTTTATTTTTCTTCCCATAACCATGTCTTCTTCTAGTTTGCATACTGCTCACAGTTGTCATTTAGCTCCAGTAGCATTTCCCTTAGTATCGTCTTTTCTTCTGCTAGCAACGGCATATCATCAGCAAATCTTATGTACTTTATTTTTCTTCCTCCTATTATCACACCTCCCATGCTATGAAAACAGGTTTTCACTTAAGCTATATGATCAGTAGGGAATGAAGTCTGGACGCCAAAACATTGCCTAGAGACGGCTACAGGTTTAAGGAGCACTGGCTATTGATGACGTTAGTTGTTTACTTTCCTGATGTGCTTTCAGTTTCGTATGCAAAATGAAGGATTTCGCGTGAAGGGAGCTCTGTTCATTTGAAGTGAAATGGTGCGGTTTTGTATTGTTTACTGTATTCTACTACGTTGTTTCGACACAGCATGCCTATTTTCTGTTTAAAAAGCAAACCCTTCGTAAGGAGTTCAGTTGTGATCTAGTGAAGGTACTGTGTAGATGTATTAAAATGCCGCTAATAAAATTTGCAACATTGCTTGTGCCTGTAAAATTCTTCGGAGATAATTATTTTTCAGTCAAGGACGAAAATAAAAATTGTGACTAAAATAGGCCTAAACAACACGCCTCTGCAGTCAGATTCTTTGTTTCTAAAAAACTGACACGCACTGCATCATAACTAGTCCTTCAGAAAAATTATAATTCAGAAAATATAATACTCCTCGCCTGTGAGTGTAGGACTATCCTTTTGCGTATAACAGATGAAATACCAGAGCCACTTGCAATCCCTTCAAGAAACATTGTTACGGTAAGTTAAACATCACACAAGAGAAAACAGTCCACATCTGAATTTGAAAATAAACAGAATCTATCTTCGTTTACAGAAAGGGACTTCAGAGCAAAATATGTTGTATGCTGTAGGTTGGATATCTCTGTTTAGTCTTAAAGCGATAGCACGAGAGCCAGTTGACATACAATTGCCATTCTTGTACTGTTGGATTCAGAATTCGGAGCTCTATCGAATGGCACAGCTTAAAATTCATTCCTAGCCAATAAATATTGTGCGCGCAAGAAAGAAACTAATACGCGACGCTTCAGCGAGACTTCGCGACGATTTAACTAGGCAACATCACTTCACTGTTACTGGCTAGTCGAGCTAGACCGGCCTGAACTAGCTCTGCCTTATATGCCTTCTTATTCTGAAAGCGCTTTAGTCTCTAGTTTACTGACAAGATTAGAGGGTTTAATGAGGCGATAGTTCTGTCTAATGTAAGCGATTATGTTATCTCGACTTAGCTTACTCCCTAGTTCTGTAACAAGATGGAAGCATTTGTCCAGGGCATACTTTTTTGTGCAAAATATTACGTTACCTTGGCTTAGCTTAGCGCCGAGTTGAGTGACAAGATTAGAGGGTATTGTTAGAGCATAGCTATCTATTGGAGGAAAGATAAGATTGACTTAATGTTATTTTGGCTTGGAATGTGATGGGATGAGATACGTTGCTCATCAAGAGTATAGGGTGCGCATTCAGTGGCAATATTTCTCAACGTACTTAAATCATTAAAAATAACCTCAAAATTGTAACACAACACTCTAGAGATAAGATTTGGCCACTGAGAAAGTTATATACTTAATAGGTAACAATTCCGTGTAGTACACAACATTCCACAGTGGATAATTTAGTACAGCAATATCTTTAGCACGACTTGTGGCTTGTAGGCCATCCCAAATTCCGACCTGCACCCCTCTGAGCGCGAGTCCTTATAAATAGACCTACTCGATCAGTCATGGTCTACTGTTGCAAATAAAACAATTAACAATAAATATCTCAGTTATGACAACCTCATAAAATATACCACATGAAACCATGAAGTAATTAAATAATTAAAACAAAATCATTTTGTCCAAGAAGTAGCCTATCCGATTTTGATGCAAGGTTAATTCGTTTAACATGTTTCTTAATTGTAATTGTTTTTAAACAATTAAAATATGCTCATTTTGGTCCAGAGAGCATACATTTTGGTGTAAGGATAATAGGTTAATTTATTTAACATATTTCTTAATTGTTGTAATATAGAAATAATTAAATACCATCATTTGGTCCAGGGAATATCCATTTTTCATGCAAAAATAATTCGTTTAACATGTTTATAAATTAATCTTGAATAGATTCTTTAATAAAATAATCACTCCAAACCAATGTCAATATTAAGAAATAGAAGAAAAAGTGTAAGTAATAAAAATGTGTAACTTACGAAATAATGGTTATTTCTGAACCAAGGATATAGGCCGAAGTTTAATACTGAGGATTATGGCATGAGTGAATGTTTACCTGATTTTTACGAATGCCATAATTCGATATTATGCACGAGTTAGGCATATATGGAACGTTTTATGCATCATAAATTGATAATAAATTACAAAATTGAATATCATTGCTTCTTTTAGTGTAATGACGTAGTAATGGAATGACGTAATGGTTTCTAAGACAACCTTGTTTTGTTTATTTACTAATAAAATGAATGAAGAGAATAAAAGTTCGGCTAACATGGATAATATTCTTAAAGAATTAATAAAGCAAGTCCAGGAAGCTGAAGCTCTGCCGATTCCAGAAAAAATATAATGGGTAGTGGTTCAGGGGTAACATTTTCAAATTTGTACTTTCACTATTTACCAACAAAAGTAAGTCTTATAAAAATGTAAAAATCAATGTCTTTAATAAATGCGATATTTGTTTGTACTCGTATACTACGCCGTAGTTCTTAAAGGTACGGTCACACGTCGCTACTTTTGCAGCGCTACTTTTATACTGCAGCTGCAAAAGTTGCGTGTCGTGTTCACACGTAAGCCAAAAGTAGCGCGCTACATGCTACTTTTCGTGCTGCGCAACCCGAGTGCTGCAAAAGTTGCAACTGGAGGTTGCGAGTCTGTTCACGCGCAAGGCGCTACTTTTGCAGCCGCAGTCATGCTGCAGGTTCCCATCTCCATGTTGACTTCTCAATATACATTTTGTGGTTATGTTCGCATTATTAAGAAAGTCATGCGAAAGCTTCCTTATCTATTATTTGCTTTTCTGTCGTATCTAGTATTCAGAAATTGACATTATTTTTACTATAAAGCTTTTAAAAACGCCTATATACTTAAATGATAACCAACAGTATATTCACGTAATCAATGTTGGCAACCCTCCTGTTTGGAACTGCGCTACGGAAAATTTAAAAAATGAATTATATCGTCACCAATTATGCTCAGACTGTGTTGTGTATTTAATAACTGTTACAAATAATTTATTTTCATCACATTTAACATTAAAATATTTCCAAACAATAAAAGTATCATTGACACATTTGGGTGGTAACACTGGTTGCAACCGCAGCAAAAGTTTCAACAAAACCGATATCAAAAATGCTGCGGCTGCAACCCTGAGAACCCTGTTCACACGTCGCTACTTTTAAGTTGCGCGCAGCATGGAAAAGTAGCGGGCAGAAGGTTCGGCAGCCGCTACTTTTCAGGCTGCACCGTTGTTCACACGTCGCAGTACAAAGAGTTGCGCAGTTTTGTGTACTGCAGCGCTGCAAAAGTAGCGACGTGTGATCGTACCTTTAGTTGCTAAAGCAACCTTTATGAAACGTAAGCCATAACAAGCGAATTAAGAACGATATTGAAAGTAATATGAATTTCTTTATAATGCTAGATTTTCATAAATAATACTCAATATGTGTCGAGTGTACTAATAATATACGTTACAAGAGCGGTATGTTGACGTTTTCATAGTCGAGGAAAAGATTGAAAAAGCGAAACGTAGTTGAGCTTTTTTAATTTCCGAGAACATGAAAACAAACATATCGCTCGTGTATCGTACATTATTTTGTGCGAAGATCGTTTATTACATACCTGAACGACGAATTTTTAATTAGTTGCAATGAAATCTCCATGTTGGTTTCTGTTCAATGACGGCATCTTCTTCAACATTGTTGCTATAAAATGTTTTCTGTGTTTACTATACTCCAGCAGGCCGTGATATACGTCTGTCTTTTTTCCCCCCAGTCTATAAATGCGAACTTAAAACAAACGGTAAGGTTATGTAATGGTTTCTTTTTCATTTTAATATGTTAACAATATTATTTATATAACATATTACAGTAATAACATCGGCATCTGGAATCTTGTTGATTTTTTCACGGCTTCCTTAATGTTACTTGTATAAGGAATGCAATAAGTTTCGTGGAGTAGTAGACTTTACTTAATTTTTGCAAATATTTAAAAACAATAATTAACATTGCAATTTAGATGAAATTGCAGTGGTAAGTTTCCAATTTATAATTATTACTGTGTTAAACGTCTCTAAAAATAACATGTTAAAAGCCTAAAGCAGTAAAATGAATGTCGCGCTTAAGCGGTAAGAAGAGGGAAATTGTTATGTGTGTTACGTTGGGAATACTGAATGTGGTATTTCACACTTACCGCGTTTTGGTTCTGTGTGGAAAACAAGCAAATACGCACGATCTCGCACAAACATTATTTCATTTCTCACTTTCATTTGTTCATGAAATAACGCATCGTTTATGAAACATCAGTCCAGTGTTGTGTGGAAGGATATCTAAGTGCTAGTCACTACAGATATGTCTTACCTTCTTTTCAACTTTCCAGTTCACTCATTTTGTGAATGGCAAATGCTTACAAATATGTCAAAAGAAATCTTAACAAATGCTGATAAAACAAACTTGTTTCATAGACGTTTGTGCGAGATCGTGCGTATTTGCTTGCTTTCCGCACAAAACCAATACGCGGTAAGTGTGAAATACCACATTTAGTATTCCCAACGTAACACACATAACAATTTCCCTCTTCTTACCGCTTAAGCGTCATATTCATTTTACTGCTTTAGGCTTTTAACATATTATTTTTAGAGACGTTTAACATAGTAATAATTATAAATTGGAAACTTACCACTGCAATTTCACCTAAATTGCACTGTTAATTATTGTTTTTAAATATTTGCAAAAACCACAAAAGTTACTTAATTTGTAATGCAAGTAACATTAAGGAAGCGGTGAAAAAATCAACAAGATTCCAGATGCCGATGTTATTACTGCAATATGTTATATAAATAATATTGTTAAAATATTGAAATGAAAAATAAATCATTAGACTACATAACCTTACCGTTTGTTTTAAGTTCGCATTTATAGACTGGGGGAAAAAAAGACAGACGTATATCACGGCCTGCTGGAATATAGTAAACACAGAAATTTTTTATAGCAACAATGTTGAAGATAGATATTTTCGTTTTTAAAAGTTGCCGGCATTGAACAGAAACCAAGATGGAGATTTCATTGCAACTAATTAGAAATTCCTCTTTCAGGTATGTAATAAACGATCTTCGCACAAAATAATGTACAATACACGAGCGGTATGTTTATTTTCCTCGAACATGAAAACATCAACATACCGCTCTTGTAACGCATATTACTATTTCCTAAATGTAACTATGGTAACAACATGACATCTGACGATCTCTTACCGTTTCTAATTCTTTGTACAGTTTTCTGAGTTCCTCCTGTTTGTCTAACAAGTTCTTCTCTTTCGTGTTCATAACTGGCAGCCCCTCAGATTCCTTTGTACTCTCCGCTCCTTTGTCTTCCTTGTCTGATACCAGGCCGGTTGAGGGTTTCGTATCCTGCCTCTCATTAAGGATTTTTACTTCCTTAAGGAGTGACAGGACTTTCTCCTCCAGCGTCTTGACTAACTCCTGGAGTTCAGGAATTGATTTCGCCATCCTGCACAGCCCGGAGAATAAAAATACGACTCCATAATAGCACACAGCAGTTAGGAATTTTTTTCGGATTGTCAGAAAATTGGTTTCTTATGCAGGAATGAAATTGTTTTCAGGACGCAATTTCATATTCTTAAATTTCAAATGAATACGCTAGAACACTGTTTTGAAGACAGAACAGTAAGCAAACTTAAAAAAATCAGAACTCTTAGAAAAGACAAACATCAATACAGGGCAATTACAAATGATTCATCAGGTTTTAAGTCTAATATTTGAAAAAACTGTGGATGCATTATGTTTGTGCTAATCATGAATCGAAAGAAAAACTCTGAAAGTTTACTTTTCCACTGTTATAACTCTGGTGCGTATAGACAGACGGCAGCACAAACATAGTTTTCAAAATGGTATCTAAGCAGCAGAAAGCGTTCGCAGTTTCGGAATATTACAAGTAATTTTCTTTTGTTACCGTACAGCGTGCGATCCGAAGACAATATCCTGGAACTTTTCACCAGGTCACCAAAGCATTATGCGATGGTATCGTCAATTTAAGGCAACTGGTACCGTGAGTAAAGGTAAAAGCATTGGACGCCCAAGCGTTTCTAATGAAACAGTGGAGCGAGTGAGGGCGAGTTTCATTCACAGCACTTAGAAATCAACATACCGCGCCAGTCGGGAACTTGATACAGTTATCGCAAAAGCTAAAACCGGAAGACCTCGTCAAACGATAGGAATTTTGTAATTTCATGCAGATCGCTATGGAGGAGAATGATGGTTTTGAGGACTTTCTAGTGTTTACTGACAAGGCCACATTTCACTTGAGTGGCAAAGTTAATCGCCATAATGTACGCATCTGGGTACTGAAAACCCACGTTTGACAGCGCAACATGAAATAGATTCTCCAAACGTGAATTTGTTTGCTGCAGTGTCTAAATCAAAGATGTACGACCCTTTTTTTACGGAGATAACTGTCACTGGTATGTCATTCCTCGATATGCTGCAGCAGTGGTTGTTTCAAGTGATTGAGGATTCCATTGGCACACTGAAGTGCGTCGCTACTTGAACACAGAACTCCCTCGCCATTGGACAGGGCGATGCGCTGAAGATGACTTAGCGTTGCTGCTGTGGCCTCCTAGATCACCCGACCTAACGGTTTGTGATTTTTTCTCTGAGGGTGTGTAAAAGACATAATGTACGTGCCACCACTACCAGAAACTTTTGTTGAACTCGAGGATCGCATTACAGATCCATTTACGACTATTACCAGGGATATGCTACTGCGCCTATGGGACGAACTTCAATATAGCATCGATGTATGTCGTGTAACGAGAAGAAGCCACATCGAAAACTGTCATGTGAAGGTGTGTCCGAAACTAGGACAGTTTCTGTTTATTTTGATGTATCATACATTATTCTAAGTCTTATATTTTTCTTTATGCAGCAGCTTAAAACCTGATGAATCATTGGTAACTTCCCTGTATATTAATATAGAAGGTGGTGACAGTTACTCCTCACCAATGTCTTACAATTTACTGGTTCAAGTTCGAAAAAGATAGTCCACCCCTATTTATCTGTCCATCTGACGAGTTGCTCCATCTTCCGTCTATCAAACATCTTAAACAAAACAATTTTAAAATTATTGTTTCCTAAGTTCTGTGATCTCAAAGCAATCAGTGTACAATCTGAAAATATTACCGACACCAAAATGTTTGAAACGAGGAAATCGAACCGTTATTTCTAATTCAAAATGGATGAATAACGCATTTCTCAACACAAGACTGTAAACACCGCACATCACGAATTAATATACAGGGTGAACTGTTAGTAATGTCATTAATTTCAAGGGGTTATTCTTTGAGATATTTCAAACAAAATTGCTTAATACAGTTTTGCTCGATTTTGTTTTCTTTTCGAGATGAAAATTGTTTTATATGAAATATTTCACAGCGTGTTTTGGGAAAGCCATTGATTTAATTCCCAATATGCTCAGTCAATTTAAGAAGTCAGTGTATTACGAGTATTATAGTAAATTATTGAAAGTATTTTAATTTTGTCCTTTAAATGAGGATAAATTTGATGCGAACAAATATAACATTGTAAAATTCCTTTGCAGAATCAAGAGTTACATTTGTCCGGATCAAATTTCTGCACATTTAAAGGACGAAACTACAGTCCTTTCAATGATTTATTATCATAATACATTGTCTTCTTAAATTGGCTAAGGATCTTGGAAATTAAAACAATGGCTTTCCCAAAAGAGACTATGAAAAGTTTCATATGAAACAATTTTTACCTCGAAAAGGAAGCAAAAACGAGCAGAATTTTATTAAACTTTTTTGTTTGCAGTATCTCAAAGAAAAAACCCTGAAATTAATTACATTACTTACGGTTCACTCTGTATAGCCAGCGTAACACAGTACAGGTTAGCCAACATTGGCAGTATGAATGCGCTATTATAATGTGTAGTATCCTCTATGACCTTCCTACTGACATGGAAATCCTGATTTATGGGAGTGTAGAGTTAGCCAGTGAAACCAATTAAAACCAATTAAATGGGAGAATACAGAAATTCCAGCCTGTAATTTTTCATCAGTTCCACACTGTTCCTAGTCTATATGACTATGAAGTAAAAGCTGTTGTTACACAGCAAGAACTTACCTTGTGAGTTGAAAATGAATTTACGTTAACACTCAGCGAAACGAAGAACGGTGCTACTAACAGTGGCGGGGTTATTATCAATTCCGAACACAGGTTTGGTACACGAGAGTAAAATTGAAGAAAGTTGAACCAAAAATCGCTTCGTTGAAAACGACAATGAGTAGTGATACAGACCTACTTCTCGGGAGATATATGCCTATAGTGACTTACCTACTGATAACACATAGCAAGATAACGCTATCAGACAGTATTGGAATTGATAATATGTAGAAGGAAGGGACTAGGTATTTCTCATTACGTACCAATTTTTTTAATTTCTTTTTAAATATTTGTATTTGTTATAAATAGACTTGGGATTTATATGCAAATATATATGTAGTTTATTTTTACTTGTAATATGGAATTAACTTTTGCAATATGTTTAATTTTTAGTAGGTTATTTTACGACGCTTTATCAACAGCTTGCAATATGTTTAATGTTCTTCTGTTTTCGTATGTGAAATTTTATAGTGCATATAATTGCATATTTCTGATGTTGCTGCATATTTCATCTTTTTCCATACATCGATCATATAATATACAGGGTGTTTAAAAAATACGGGGCATAATTTCAGGTATGTATTTCCCACATGTAGACAATCAAAATAGTTCATTACAACATGTGTCCGGAAATGCTTTATTTCCGAGTTATGGCCTTCACAACATTGAAATTCACCGGAACGTTTTTCTTTCCGCAGGTCGTTGCCGTCAAAGGGGACATTAAGAGGACACTCTGACAGTTCATTCCGAGGCGAAGGTTACATTCAGTGTTGTGTAGGCCTTAGACTGTGCGACATGTATTCAAATCAAGAGCTGGCAGAGATACACTTCATGTACGGTAAGGCGGACGGCAATGCTGCACTGGCTCGTCGTTTGTACCAGGAGAGGTACCCACAGCGACAATGTCCAGATCGGAAGACATTTGTACGTCTCCATTACCGTCTGTGCGAGTATGGAAAATTTAACTCTCCTGGTTTGGGAAGGGGACGACCAAGATCTACAACTCCAGAAGTACAGGAGGAGATTCTGGAGGCTGTGAACATGACTCACTCCTTCTATCAGCACACGAAGGGTAGCGTTGCAAGTCAATGTTCCTCATACGACTGTCTTGAGACTGTTGAAAGAGTATTAATTGTATTCTTATCATTTGCAACGTGTACAGGCCCTGTCACCAGCAGATTACCCTGCACGAGTTATGTTCTGTCAGTGGTTCTTGCAGCAGTGTGGTGTAAATCCGAACTTTCCTGCCTTAGTATTATTTACAGATGAAGCACAGTTCACACGAGATGGCATAACAAATTTCCACAATCAGCATGTATGGGCGTATGAAAACCCACATGCAACTGTTCCATCTCATCACCAGGTGCGGTTCCCCCTCAACATGTGGGCCGGTATCATTGGTGATCGATTAGTTGGACCCCAAGTACTTGTAAACAGACTTACGGGGCAGGCGTACACAAACTTCCTGGAAAACACCATACTTCATGTTTTAGAAGACACTCCACTGATCAATCGTCAACACATTCACTTCTTGCATGATGGCGCTCCTGCACACTTCAGTCGTACGGCTCGCCGGTACTTGGATCGAAGGTTTCCTGATCGATGGGTAGGTAGAGGTGGCCCAATTGCTTGGCCTCCACGCTCACCTGATCTGAACCCTCTCGATTTCTACTTGTGGGGCCATTTAAAATCATTGGTTTATTCGTCTCCGGTGCCTGATTTGGAATTCCTTCGGAATCGAATTGTGGCATGTTCTGAGGACATACGCAATACTCCTGGAGTTTGGGATCGTGTTCGCAGGTCAATGAGACATCGATGTGAGGTCTGTATTCAAGCAGGAGGTGGACATTTTGAACATCTTCTGTAATGACAACGACCTGCGGAAAGAAAAACGTTCCGGTGAATTTCAATGTTGTGGAGGCCATAACTCGGAAATGAAGCATTTCCGGACACATGTTGTAATGAACTATTTTGATTGTCTACATGTGGGAAATGCATACCTGAAATTATGCCCCGTATTTTATAAACACCCTGTATATATATATATATTTTTTTTCAGGTATGTACAGAGATAAGGCTATTCATAGGGTTAGGCCTATATATTAGACTTGTAGTCAAGTTTTTTTCTCCGCAAAAGCTATCGTGATATAGCTATACATTCTACTTAACTTCAATCTTACTCACAATATGGCGGACACAAAGTGCATGACGGTAGGCTATATACTGCTTCAGTTTTTCATGTTGTCAGTGGCGTACTTTTTTTATCGACGTAATCAAGTTTCTATACGTGAATGTCGAGTTCGTGCAGGAACAGTGATGACAACGGAAATTCTTTTCTTCCCATAAACTTTGCGAATAAATAGGTATAAAAATGGCCAAATAAATAGGTATAAAAATGGCCGTAGCAATGCCGTGCATGTGAGCAGTAGGAATACTAGCGATAGTCAGTGGCGTATCAGGATTATCAGACAGAACGGGGCGACATTACTTACAGTGCTTGAAACAGCCTAGTCTAGTTGAGATGATGAAGGATAAGTGGCGTAGCCTATCACAATCATACAATAACACCAATTCTATAAGTTCTAAACGATCAGTGATAACAACTAAAACAATTTTTCCATATTTTTATTTGCATATTGTGTAGCCTACTTACTAATAACTTAGGCTACTATTAGCCTACCCCTATCCATAGTCCTATCTCTGTACACCCCTGCCTACAGAATCAGACATTTACAATAGATAATTATAGTCTAATGGAAAGAGCATAGACTCCCATGTGATTTTTTTTGGCATTCAGTGATTCTATATAGTCTATAGGCCTATCATTAACGACACGCATAGCCTAAATGAGCCTGACTTATTCTTTCCATTCACCTCCTTTGCCGACGTCAGTATGTGGTACGGACATGAGTTTTTCCCGCTACCTTTTTGTTACAAGTTACTAGGAAAATATTATGCCGACGTAGACATAGGTCTACCTAGCCTATAGGCTACATTTTTGTGTTCTATTTCAAGTTTGTAATTTGGTAGCTCTACAACTTGTGGTTTATATTATCTCACTAAAATGTTCGGTTACTTACAAATGGTCTTTAGAGAACCCGGAGGTTCATTGCCGCCCTCACATAAGCCCACCATCGGTCCCTATCCTGAGCAAGATTAATCCAGTCTCTACCATCACATCCCACCTCCCTCAAACTCATTCCTCCATCTACGTCTCGGCCTCCCCCAAAGTGTCTTTTTTTCCCCTTAGGTCTCCCAACTAACACACTATCGCATTTCTGATTCACCCATATGTGCTACATGCCCTGCCCATCTCAAACGTCTATGTTTAACGTTCCTAATTATGTTAGTTGAAAAATACAGTGCATGCAGTGTCGCGTTATGTTACTTTTTCCAGTCTCCTGTAACTTAATCCCTCTTAGCTCCAAATATTTTCCTAAGCACCTTATTCCCTCTCAAAGCGACAGTCCAAGTTTCACAACCCTACAGTACAACCAGTAATATGGCGGTTATCCAATACATTCAATTTTTATCTCGAATCATAAATCTGTTACTATTGTATTAAATTTCGTAATATTGATTGTAATGCATCACCAGACTAAAAGCCATGTCTCTATATTCCTGTAATGTATGTTGATATTGAATACAGCATCAAAACTTAGAAAATGGGTGTGTATAATGACAGGAAAGGTTCTTTAATTGAATGAGAAAAATAAAATGACTCAATATTAAATTTAGGCTTATAGATAACCAAAATTTTATATCAATACAAGCAGTGACATAATTTGTCTGTAAACGTTTACAAAACCCCTGCTGCTGAAAAGTTGTACAGTAAAATCACTTGATATATTGTCGCATATCACGGTCCATATTATTTTTGGTTCGAACTTATTTGTTGTGTTGTACTCGTATGATCCTCAAAAGTCGCTTGCCAGTTATGGGAAATGCCAGCCTTTATGCAATTCTCCCGCACTACAGACGTGATGAAGAAGTTGCCTAATAAACACGGCGATACTGAAGTAGAGTAAGTTTGATTGTGTGACGATAAGCGTTGATAATTTGTCGGCTGTTTTCTTCGTGAACACAGAGGCTTTGGTCCTTGGCTCTCATGATTCATTTGTACGTCTTTCTCAGTATGTGATGTAAAGACGAACTGTATGACGATGCAACAATCAATCTGTTCCAGTTTTTTTTTCCAGAAATACACAGTTTTACCATCTCTAACGCGTTTGTCTGTCTGTGTACAGCGATTTCTACCAAACTACCGAACGGATTTTGTTCATATTCAGTATCTACGAGTCAATAAAATTGATAAGGAGATGATGTACATGGAATATTGTAATTTTAGTACTAGGTAGTGTGTCTGTTATGTACAGCGGTTTCTACTGAACTACTGGACAGATTTTGTACATATTCAACATCTACTAGTCAATAAAATTGATAAGGAGATGATATAGGCCTACATGGAATATAATAATTTTAGTATTAGTGTGTCTGTTATGTAGCCTACAGCGATTTCTACTAAACTACTGGACGGATTTTGTTCATATTCAATATCTACGAGTCAATTTATCAGGGAATGATGTACTTGAAATATAATAATTTTAGTACTAGTCTGTCTGTGTAGAAACATATTCAGAAGCGTTTCCTTCGATATCTATATTTTAAGAAAATAAACATGGTAGTAATTAATAACAATTCTTACTCGTATAATGCATTGTTAAAGAAATTGCATTATGTGGGCTTAACTTCAATAACCTATTGATAAAAGATTGTTGGCGCAACAATTATTCTTATATAAAATTGTAATTGTAATTATTTTGAGTAAAGAACTGTTACATCTCATTAATTTTAATGCAGTGAAAAGAAATTGAAAAAATATACAATTACTCCTTATACCTATTTTTTTTTAATCAACATGTGGGCCAACATTATCATAATTATGTGTTGCTGTCATAGGCGCCGACTCCCCGGGGCCGAAGGGGCCAGGAGCCCCTAATAATTTTAAAGACAGGGCCACACCTCTAATATTCCAAAATAATAATAAATAGGATAATAATAGTATGATAATAAATAATAATAGTAATAATAATAATAATAATAATAATAATAATAATAATAATAACCGAAAATGTTTTGGGTATGCCGTACAGACTGAAAGCAAAAGAGGTGACAAGGCATGTTGGTGACAATGATTTCATTTAACTGGCAACGGACTGTGCTCACGTTATTATTTCAACACATTAACAATACATTTAACCACAGACGCCGCTTTTAAGATACGTTGAGGCGTTGAGCTTTATTTAATTTTCACTTAACAGTCAGTATTCAGGATCGCATAGTAACTGTGTCGTGGCCTCATGGCAGTATTGTTCAGCGAGTTGTTCCTAGTTCAGGGAAGACCCGGGGCAAAACGAATAACCCGGGCAAAGAGAATAATGCCTATTTCTTCCAAACGTCGACAGGTAGCGCTTTCTGCTATGTTGGGGAAGAATCCCTACCAGATTTTGCTGCTGGAAGTAACTTGTTGTCATTTTAGCTAGTGAGAGAAGGAGTCAGCGTGCGTTTGAGGAAAATTGACCGTTTTCTTAAAATATTTCAAGCTAAGATAAATGTAAGTACAACATACAACGCTGCAGAAACTCTTTGTTATGCGATATTAATATATAGGCGATACGATTACTTCTAAAGTGCTGTACTTACGAAGAAGATCATTGACGTTTATGTTTGTATAACCTTAAATGAAAAGCGAAATGGCGTCTGCGGGCAAAGTGAATAGGGCAAAGTGGATAACTTATCCGCTTTGCCCTACCACCTTTATTTGACTACATAAAAGTTAGTTGTATTTTTGTATGTATTTGTCCATTGTAATAAAGCGTGTTAGATCATTTTACATAGTGGAAGCACTAAGTCGCACTAATTAAATTATAAATCAGCAACACTGATCTTAATTTTTACTTGAAAAGGTCGTAATGTGTTTTTAGATGGTTTAATTTTTCAAACGGAAGACGGAACAAGCCAAATAGTCTGAAGAAGCCATGAAGAGAGCACTTGAAGAAATAAAATGTTCCAATCAGTGGTTCTGCTATCTGGCCATACAACCATAATGTGTTTGTTGATGAAGATTTTACTTCAGATCAACTTACAGATCGTCCACTTGAGACAGAAATCAGCGAAACGACGTTGGCTGAGATTTAACAAATTCTGCGGTGTCAGTTTCTTCAGCGGCTGAAGAAACAGTTAATGCTCACCTCTGTGATGTCGGCATCTTCAGAAATTGAATAAATATTCAATACATCAATTACACTCAGATTTTCAGTTCCGGATACACCAAAACCCTCAACATCGTCAGCAGGAGAACCTAAGTCACTTCTTTTGATTTAGACCAGTGCCAAAAGTGAATGCTCGAAAGATACGAGGTAAACGAAGAAAATGTCAGCGCTCTGAAATTCTTACATCTATACCGATTAAAAACGTTGAAAGAGATGTAACTTATGGGCAGGAGCAAAAGCAGAAAAAATCGAAGTCTTCAGTGCCAGTGAAACGTCGACTTGTTCAAATTTGTATTTTGTACTAATCTAACGTGCTGTAAAGGGCTGTAATAACATTTCTTATCCTCTAACGCAATCGTGGCCACTTACCAACAAACAGGCATTAAAATTAGGAAGATGCCAAAGAAGAATGGAAAAGAAAATACTCGGAATAAGCCTGAAGGACAGAATCAGAAACGACGAAGTACGGCGACGAAGCGGCTAAGAGGACGTGGTCACACTCGCTAATAGGATGAAATAGCGCTGGGGAGGACACGTGGTACGAATGCAACCTACCAGATGGGCACACACGGCGACACTGTGGGATCCAAGAATTCGCTGGAGAAACCGTGGACGACCGAGAACGAGACGGGGGGACGAGTTCAAGTTGCAGCTAGGAGGAATGTGGACCAGAATAGGACGCCAAAGAACACGGTGGAAGGACGCAGTCAACTAACTTTGAGCGGCAGCAACAACCAGTGCTAGTGAAATTGGGAACAAAGAACTAGGAATGTAAATAGACCATCAGGTCGGCTCTTCTGATGGTCAAGACTTGAGCCACCCCTGCTCAAGCAGGAGGCCTTGCCCCAGTAGGGATTTACGGCTTATTATTATTATTATTATTATTATTATTATTATTATTATTATTATTATTATTATCATTATTATTATTTATTATAATATGATTCATTAACATCGTGCTTGTGTGTTGATTTAATTTTATTATCAGTGAATAAAAATTAAATAGTAATGTGAAAATGGTATAGGGATATTCACTTTGCCCGGTTTAATTATTCGCTTTGCCCGGGTACCCGGGCAAAGCGAATAATTAACTGTATTTTCTTTCTCAAATCATATCACTGTCCGTAGGTACGGGAAACGAATTGATGTTTTTTAGATATGTGGACAACATGTGTCACAACCATTGTCATGAAGTTTTCAGTTCGGGAGCACCAAAATATAGCCTGTGACATTGTTTATTCTTAACTTATCCGCTTTCCCCGGATATCCCCTAACTGTTAATTAATATAAGTGTACCTAATGTGTATAACATGGATCGATATACACGGTGACTCAAAACCTCTGCGACAAGCTCTGAGGGGTGACAGATCTAACAATAAGGAACTTTTTTTGTTTAACAATCTGGTTGAGTGTAAGAGAAGGCCTTATGGCCTTAACTCTGCCATTGAAAATAAAAAATTCTATTCTATTCTATTCTATTCTATTCTATTCTATTCTATGTCTTTTGACGCGTCGTTTCGAAGTTACAGTTGAAAATGTTTTTGCGCGGGCGTACGTCAATGTATGCGAATGTGTGCACCCCTGTTTGTTTGTTTGTTTGTTTGTTTGTTTGTGATGTTTGTAAGAGACGAGAAGGGTTGTTGTTTGTTTACGTTTAATATTCAATACCTGTTCCTTTCAGTTCAGTGTAATCATCAATTGAAAATGGATGTCTACGCGGTCTTCCACCAATGCGCCGGGGACGAAGAGACCCATCGTCTCGAAGGCGCTGATAAAGTCGAGCAAACATTGTGTGGTGAGGGTTATTTCTGTTTTGAAACTGTTGTTGGTACATGTGGAGAGCTCTTCTTCCGTTTCCGCGAGCCTCCCCATAACACATTACCATGTTGGCTAACTCGGGAAAAGTGTAGACATCCATTCTCAATTGATGATTAGTCTGAACTGAAAGGAAAAGGTATTGAACATTAAACGTAAACAAACAACAACAACCCTTCTCGTCTCTTACAAACATCTCAACAAACAAACAGGGGTGCACGCATCCATACATTAACGTACGCCCGCGCAAAAACATTTTTAACGATAACTTCGAAACGACGGGTCAAAAGACATAAGTTGTTTAACAAAAAGGGTTCCTTATTGTTATATAAATCACAACTCAGAATTTGTCGCAGAGGTTTTGAATCACCCTGTATCATTAAGAAACCAAGACTTGGTGTTGGTGTTGCTCATTCAAGTAATACAGTGCCGTCTACATCAACAAACGTGGCCTGTACCAGTGGCGACGATGGAAACCATAAAGATGACAGTGTTACCAAATACCTTACTATAATAATATCGGACGTTATCAGTTCTGCGCGCGAACGGCGCAGGTGCTGCTACATAGGTGGCAGGGAGTGCTAAAACTCACGAACCAAGCTGTAATCTAATATAATGTAGATTGTTACTGGGCTAGTAAATAGTTTTATTAAATATTATTAGTGCTGTGTTAAAATGTCAGGGTGTATATGTGCGATAGAAGACTGACTTACAGAAAACATATAAATTTAATCAGAGTCAGAGCTTTTCAACGTTTCATGCTACTATATCCTCTCTTCAAAAGTAGCACCTCTCTTAAAGTCGAAGTTTTATTATACACTTGTCTGATCCGTTCATATATGTTATATGCCTGTGAAATTTTATCAAATACTCATATAGGTCATATTAAAAGACTGGCTGGAATACAAAGATCAGTATGTAGGACAATCACGGGAGCAGACTATGATATCAGCAACTGTTAACTATATGAGTCACTAAATATAATGTTATTTAGTGATTATACTCAAAATGCCGGAAACAAATTTATAAAATCTGTAAGAACACATTAAAATCCACTGCTCAATAGCTTAGTCATTTCTCATGTTCTTACTATCAAACCTCGTATACTATATTGAAGGAGTGAGAGAGGGGAGAAAGACTATTTGTATAACAATGAATGAACACATTTAATGAAAATAACAAAACCTCACTGTTATGAAAATCTTTCAGCATGTCACATAAATACAAAAATAGCGTTAACTATCCCTTTATTTATTTGTTGTGTGTTCTCGCATGCCTCCGAAGGTTTCCTCCATCTGAAAATTCCTTTCCGCAATTCAAACACTTATAAGGCTTCTCACCAGTATGAATTCGCACATGAACCCCAACACTGCCGCTTGTCGAGAAACCTTTTCCACAGATAGTGCAACTGTAGGGCTTGTTTCCAGTATGTGTCCGCATGTGAACTCCAAGATTACTACTCGTAGAGAACACTTTCCCGCAAGTCACACATTTATAAGGTTTCTCACCGGTATGGCTTCGCATATGTATATCAAGTTTCCCTTTCAGCGAAAATACTTTACCACATATTGTGCACATATAAGGTTTTTCTCCTGTATGACTTCTAATATGCACTCCTAGATCACAACTTCGAGAATAACCTTTCTGGCAAAACTGACACTTATAAGGCCGTTCGCCATTATGAATCCGCATATGCTCATCGAGTTTACCTTTCCAATTAAAACACAAACCGCATAATTCGCATTTATGAGGCTTGTCCCCAGTATGAATCCGAATGTGAATTCCCAAATTGCTGCTCCTGGAAAATCCCTTTCCACAAGTAACACATGTATATGGTTTTTCACCACTATGGATACGTAAATGTTCGTCGAGCTTTGCTTTCCAAGAAAATGCTTTGCCGCACGTTGTGCACATATATGACTTTTCTCTTGTATGAGTTCGTATGTGTGCAACAAAGTTCTTTCTCCTTGAAAACTGCTTTCCACAAGTTTCACATCTGAAAGAAACTTCCTGCGTCTCCTGCGGTCCATCCTTGCAGTGTCCATTGTGTGAGCCATCCTCAAGGTCCTCCTGTTCAACATCTGTAGACTTTTCATTGGATTTCTGAGTGCAACTACAAAATAAAAAAACCATCAGTACCTGAATCACATATTAGGTCTAAATGACAAGTAATCTGAATTCCTGCCGGATGCTTTTCCAATTCACTGCGGGCTAAAGCAAGGAGATGCACTATAACCTTTACTTTTTAACTTCGCTCTAGAAAATAATAATTGAATTGAATGGGTTACATCAGCTTCTTGTCTATATGGGTGACATGAATATGATAGGAGAAAATCTACAAACGATTAGGAAAAACACGGGAATTTTACTTGAAGCAAGTAAAGCGATAGGTTAGAAAAAAAAAATCCCGAAAAGACAAAGTATATGATTATGTTTCGTGATCAG
The DNA here is from genome assembly GCF_040183065.1 of Periplaneta americana. Taxonomy (NCBI): domain Eukaryota; kingdom Metazoa; phylum Arthropoda; class Insecta; order Blattodea; family Blattidae; genus Periplaneta; species Periplaneta americana. The sequence continues at coordinate 78,436,874 of NC_091118.1, read as the reverse complement.
AATACAGTACGAAATGAAAATATAAAAATTGGTAATTTATCCTTTTAAGAAGCGGAAAAATTCAAATATCTTGGAGCAACAATAACAAATATAAATGACAATCGGGAGGAAATTAAATACAGAATAAATATGGGAAATACCTGTTTTTATTGGGCTGAGAAGCTTTTATCATCCAGTCTGCTCTCAGAAAAGCTGAAAGTTAGAATTTATAATACAGTTATATTATTACCGGTTGTTCTGCATTGTTGTGAAACTTGGACTCTCACTCTGAGAAAGGAACAGAGATTAAGAGTATTTGAGAATAAGGTGTTCAGGAAAACATTTGGGGCTAAGAGGGATGAACTTACAGGAGTATGGATAAAGTTACACAACGCAGAACTGTACGTATTGTAGTATTCTTCACCTGATATAATTAGGAACATTAAATCCAGACGTTTGAGATGGGCAGCGCATGTAGCACGTATGGACGAATCCATAAATGCATATAGTGTCAGTTGGGAGGCCGGAGGAAAAAAGAGTTTTGGGGAAGCCGTGACATTGATAGGAGGATAATATTAAAATGGATCTGAGGGAGGTGGGATATGATGGTAGAGACTGGATTAATCTTGCTCAGATAGGGACCGATGGCGGGCTTATGTGAGGGCGGCAATGAATCTCCGGGTTCCTTAAAAGCCATAAGTAAACATCCGGCTCGCCACGGATTATGTGGCCCATCTTTTGTTCTTTTAAAAAACTGAAAGTGTATATATTTAACTATTAGCGATTTTAAAGTTTCATTTCTTCAACACGACTATTTCAGCATGTCTCAACAGCGAAACCTAGCTTGACTGCGCGCAGGGCGATTCGTTCATATTTTTATTGTTATATTACACAAAACTATTTTCAGAATTTACTCTGAGGAATGTGGAAGGAGGTTGCTTAGGTGGGACGGCCCGTGCGTATGGGCTCAAGAGCTCCGTCATCCCTGTTGTTTTTATTAACTGGTAAGTTACATGCATTACTTTCTTTAATGGGTACTATTGACAGCTACATAACACTCGATATAGGGGAGAGTCGGGTAGTATCGGACATCGGGTAATATCGGACAGTGAGTTTCTTTCATCTACCACACGATGATAGTACCTGATTGACATGGTTACGTTTCAGTGATGTCGCATAGAGAAACGTAACCATGTCATTCAGGTACTACCATATGGTGGTAGATGAAAAAAACGCACTGTCCGATACTACCCGACTCTCCCCTACTGCAGATGTCTGATTACTGGCTAAGGCAGAATAGCACTGTGCAGCGCTTTGCTCCGTCCGTGTGACTTGTACTAACTGACGTAGGTAAGGCTGATATTATTACACTATAAAAGTTCCTTGATAAAGATATTTTATAAAATATATGACAATGTAATGAGTTTTCTTTTATAAAAGTTTCTTTGATAAAAGACGTTTTGTAAAATGTAAGTGCATCTTGTTATCTTTTATAAAAGACGTGACTAGCTTGAAACCAATATGGCGGAACGTAAATATTATTAGGCTCTTACTACGATCAAAATGCTGATATGAGAATATGAAGCAAATTAAATATTACAAGTTATAACATTAAACACATGGACTACAAAAACAGAAACAAAAGACGGGAAGTGTACATAAAAGTAGCAGAGACTATAAATGCTGTAGTCCACACCTGTGGAGTAACGGCTAGCGCGTCTAGCCGCGAAACCAGGTGGCCCGGGTTCGATTCCCAGTCGGAACAAGTTACCTGATTGAGGTTTTACGGGGGTTTTCCCTCAACCCAATATGAGCAAATGCTGGGTAACTTTCGGTGCTGGACCCTGGACTCATTTCACCTGTATTATCACCTTCATCTCATTCAGACGCTAAATAACCTAAGATGTTGATAAAGCGTCGTAAAATAACCCACTAAAATAAAAAAATAAGTGCTGTACAGGAAGAATTTACAAGTGTAGGCAAACTGAAAATGATCTTCATCCATTCTCAAATAATTTATATAACTTTTCAAGTCGTCGCATTGTAGCTCTTTTAGTAAATTTTGATGGATACTTTTCTTGCCACATCTTTACATCTGTGGTTTAACCCATAGGCATTTCCTTTTCTTTTCTGTTTCTTTTTCAGCAATATGCATATTGTAATATTTTGAACTAATTGTAGCTAAACAAGTATAGCACTGTTCTTCATTCATTTATGCATATCTATGATCAAAGAAGATTTTATTTTATTATAAATGGAGGCTAATGGTTCTTGTTCCTTAATTTTAGGTTATCTTTGATAAAAAAAAAATATTTTATCATAAGTTTTGTCAAATTGCCCTGATACTGTAGTATCAGCCTATGGGCTCGGTTTCTTCTACGCCCGAAGAACGAGTGGTTGGCATGGAAATGTTAGTGGCACTGCCCCCACTCCGTACAGAGCCAAGCTGCGAGCTCTGGGCTCTTATCTTCTGTGAACTCTGTACTCGTGTGAGTGCTAAAGTGACTCAAAACAAGTTGTTTAGCTCTGTGGAATTCGTAATGTGCTGAGTTGCGGAAATCGGGCAGTCATCTTTTCTAGCTTATATACCTGATGATAGTGATGATACTAAATACGTGTCGACGCGTATCTAGACAATGAAAGTATTTCGATGTTAGTTGAAGAGAACAATTTGCGAGCGATTTTGGGAATTTTAATGCAGACAACCGTAATGCAAAAGGATTATAATTACTAGAATACATTTTGAAAGAACTGCAATCTTTCTTACAGAACGTTCTCGAAATGTTAATCGCACGAACTTACGATGGGGCAGCCTTTCCTGGGTAAAATCAACGAGCCATATTTCTACAGATTTTACATTTCGGTCAAGGACATCCTGAACACATCATTCATCTCTCATACAGGGTGAGTCAGGAAGAACGGTACTTGGTGTAATGTGTGATAATATTGGTGATTCTGAACAAAAAAAGTTTATATGAACATATGACCTGTTCTTAACAGTATCTGACATACAGCTGTTTGAAAATCACGGGCGTCAGTCTCATGTCCTACATCGGAACTCATATGCGGATGCAATTAAAACGACATTATGTTGTAGTATTGCCTTTACTGGCCATTTTAATGCGTAATGGGCGTTATATCGGTCGCGGTGGAGTCATTTCTTGGCCACCAAGGTCACCCGACCTTATTCCATAGGATTACTGTGTGTGGGATTGGCTTAAGAGCGAAGTCTACAAGCACAAAGTGGAAACAAGGGAGGAACTTCTCGCTTGCATTTTACATGTTTGTGCTCTAGTAAAGGAATATCCTAATCAGCTCAGATCAGCAATACAGCAGCTGTCTACAAGAGCTGCAAAGTGCATTGAAGTTGACGATGGACTTTTTGAACATGTTCTGTAAAGGAAAGTACACAATTAAACAGAACATAAGGTAACAATGCTTTCATTTACTTCATCTGCACTTTTTCCGTTCCTCATTGTTTGATTATTTTTCTCCGAAACAGTTAAGAACAGAACATATGTTGATATAAACTTTTTTGTTGAGAATCACCAATATTATCACCCCTCAAAATGTACCTTTCCTCCTAACTCACTCTGTATACAGGTAGCTTATCCTTAACAGTAAACAAATTTTCCTTGTTCACTCAATCAGTTAATCGTCTGTTAAGTACAGCTCAGCTTTTATTAAAAAGAACGTGCAAAATGCTTTCGAAACGTCGCAAAATTGAGAGTGAATACAGAAAGTTCAATCAATATTGGTTCGGTAATTATTTTGTGAAAGAGCATAGAAAAAAAGTGTCGTGTTATTTGAAATTACGTTGCAGCAGTCGTGAATGAATATATAACATGAGGAAACACTACCAGAAGAAATATTCTCGTGATTTCGATGAACAGAGTTTGGGCAGAACGAGTTGTTAAGGCAAAAGAACTGTGTTCAAAAGTTACACAGTAGAAATTTTTAGTTTAAGATAAAATTTGAAGTAAAGAAACGCTACGAAGATGGGTTTACGAGTTTTCGAAGCTCATTGCTGAGCATGGAAAAGCATTTCCGGAGGGCGAGTTTGTTGCGAAATGTATTATTGGTGTTGTCGAAATGTTGTATCCTGATAACGTTGACGTGTTCAAATCAGTATCTTCGTTTTTTTCTTGTTTACTGAAAATTATTGTATGTATAAATTTAATTGATGGGTATAAAGCACAAGGGATATAAATGAACTTTTCAAATATTTGAGTTGAACATAGGAGAGTGAAGCTAAAATTTCCCTTTATTCAGTGCACAAAGGCTATGTGTGCTACTCAAATAGGTGCAGCATTATAGAGGTGTAAAGGAAAACTACTTCGCCAGTTGGCTCTTTAGTTTTTAGTACTGTAATTTCCCATAACTATGGTCCAAAACGCATTATGTACTACTTAGTCCCCCAAGTGTTCGGTGTTTGCCATTTAAGGAGCCACTGTGATGGAATTATGTTCCCCATAGATGCTTCTATCTACCATTACACTTGGCAATGATATGGATGCTTAACAAGGTCAGTGTGCATCGTTCTATTGAATTTGTGAAGACACGAAATCATTCAGTTTCTGTTTGTCTGTTTTATTAAGCTCTCCTCTGTAGAACTGGTAAATTATAGATATATGATTCTTTGTACAATTAAACCTGGCTATATAGTGAATACTTTCACGTAATAATTAGAGTGGCAGAGGTTAAGGACTCTGCGTGAAAAATGTTTAACCTCAAGGCTAGAAGTCAGTCCTCAACTATGTACCACAATTTTTCGTGGACCATAGTTGTATTTCATTTTAAAATATTTGTTTTAATGAAATGTGAACAATTTGATTATTTACTTCTCCAAATACGGTATCTCAGTATATTCTAAAACACCATTTAACATTATAGTCCAGTAAATAAAGAAACAGGCTCTTCCAACATCAATGGTACTAGCACGAATAATGGTCCGCTAAAACGAAAACTTCAGGGTAGAAGGATCACAACCATCCCTGTAAGTGACTATGAGAGCGATGAAATTGAAATGGATACAGATTATGTTTCCGGTGTACTCTCCATATTTACAGACAGTGAGTCAGATGTGGAAAAGAAGACGAAATCTGTTAAAATAATGCTAAAGGCACATAGTTATATAGTAATTACATATGAGGAGGAATTGTAGCCAGGGAAAGTTTTGGAAGTGAAGAACAATGGATCCATTTTCAATTTCAGAATTACAAGAGAAGTGGAGATTCAAAGAATAGAAATAAGCCTACTGAATACAGTTCTCAAAATCAGTTAACATTTGGAAGAAAATTGCAATAATTTGTAAGTTTTTACACCTTTTAATTATATCCATTGTTTGGCGTCGAAAATAATAGCGCAAGTGATAATAAAAAAGAGTTTTTTTTTTTCTGAGAAGCAATGTTTTCTTCATTTCATAATGGGTTTTCTGATTCTCACCTCATAAAAAAAAATTCAGAAACTTTAGGTGGCCCGGTATTTTTGCCGGTGAGTGTAGTTTTTCATTATTGCATGAAAATGACTTTCAGATTTCACTTGTTTATTGTGTTTATGCAATGTGTACTAATAAAAAGAATCCATGTACTTTTCATTTATTTTTAATATTTCTATGTTAGATTATATTTCTACCCTTAAATTAGGGACTCAATGTATTGATTTACGAATAATTACAGCTCCAGCTATAGTCCGTTCATGCTTTCAAGCATGAATATATGAGTGGACCATAGTTGGGCAACTCAGAATACAACTATGTACCAATGCTTATTATTTTTTCAACACTTGTAATTAAATAATTTCAAACACATATGTCAATATTTATTTAATATACACTTACAAGAGTCCGAAGCCAAAATTTCACTTAATCTGGATGAATAGTATTGAATATACAAAGAAAAATGTGACAAATGTGGACCATAGTTAGGGGAAACTACGGTATTTATATCCAATGTGCTCCATTCTTTCCATTAGGATGTTACACGATTGCAGATTTCACTGTCAAATTCTGAATCTATTTTATCCGTAACACCAATATTCAGACTACAAATCACAAATTAATAATTTCTATAACTAATTCAGGGAATGTGACCAGAATTTCAAAATAGCAGAAAATGCTAAGAAGAATTCTGATTGGAAGGTGATTGTTTCAGAACACATACTGTACGTATTTACTCCAAGTTCGAAGTAAAATAGCACTTTGTAGCACTTTGGTACTCCTACTAAAAACAGAACATTTACATATCCTGCTCAAAATGGTGACCATTAGAATTAATGCATAATGGATGAACGATGTCCTAGATTGTCGTAGTGTCGCCTACTAAATGGATGCACAGGCATCATTAATACGTCGCTATATGTCATAGGCGGAGAGAGAACCATTTCCTTGGGGGGGGGGGGGCAAAGCAAAACCATAGAATCCCCATATAACGGAGACATCATTTACCTCCTCCCCCGTTATAGCTTGACCGTGATACAGTATATCGGAATATGATAATTTAATAAAGGTATTTTCGGGGGACATGTTTCTTCCATATGCGCGATATTTCGAACCGAGTTGTACAGGTAAGTCTACTACAAATTATAATAGGGCATAACTTAAAACAATATCCCTATCGAATCCAATATCGAACCGAGTTGTACAGGTAAGTCTACTACAAATTATAATAGGGCATAACTTAAAACAATATCCCTATCGAATCCAATATCGAACCGAGTTGTACAGGTAAGTCTACTACAAATTATAATAGGGCATAACTTAAAACAATATCCCTCTTTTTCTCTCTCGTACAGAAACACATGCATACATCAATAAAACTACGTAACAGTGCTAACAGAAACATTTTTATATGAAGCTTACCTTCCGAAGAAATCATATGAAATGTAAATTCTAATTATTTTATTTAATCTCATCCTTAAGTTTACATAATATTATACCAGAATCACTTTTCCCTTTTCCTTCATTGTTGTGCAGTATGTTATTCATACATCTCCAAGTGGGGCCTGAACACCTGCAGACTTCTAACATATGAGTACAGGCTGTTACAAAAGAAAAATTACAGTGCTTCCATTCCTCAAATGAAGTATAGGAATTCTCATACGTTCAAAAATTTAAAATAAATACAGTATTACAGTCCAGACACATGATCTGAAAACATTAATTCATCAATTTAAGCACAGAAACTTAATCATAAACAAAAGCAAAAAAAGATATTTTGAATTCAATAGAATAATAGAAAAAAAGAGGTCAGACAAGTTTGGGAGGCAGTGCACCCCTATAACTCCGCCTATGCTATATGTCCTCTGGTGGCATTGGAACATTTCGATAGACTACACCCTTGACCACTACCCAATGAAAAAATCTAGTGACGTAATGTCAGGAGAACGAGAAGGCCAATTAACTGATTTATCACGTCCATCCATTTACTACATTATTTTTGATCCAGATCAAGATGGGCTTATGTTTGAGCATCCGTCATGCTCGTACCACATAACCACAGTTCCTCAAAGATACTAGTATGGCTTACAGAAGTTCGGGAAGAATGGTTCTTAAAAATCTGCCATTTAGGCTAACATTTACGAAACAAGGACCAACAATGGTATTGCAGTGCTACAAAACGCCATTTTGTTTCGGACGTGCAGTAAGTACGTACGTACATTATGAGTTCCATATTTTTGCATCCCTGAATGTTTGTTTATTAGAATGGCACGTTTTTATATATTTTAATAGGCCTTGAAAGGGTTAAATTACTCATCGAACAATAAGTCCATGGTGCCTCGAAAAAAATGAAGTTATTATTCATATCTTCTTAATGAACGAGGTTACAAGAGAGATATAGCCATAGTATTAATTCTCCATTGTACTTTTGTTTAAAAGTTTTTCATTTGGTGCCTGAGAAAAAAAATATTTTGGGTGAGCAAAATAAATTAATGTTCTGTATGTTTAAAAGACTTCAACTATTTTCATACGCGTAAATTCGTTTCAACTTAGAATGTATTTTGTAATTTACACAGCATATTTTTTACATTTAGTTTGTAGGACTACCTTTACTTAATCTGCAAAATAGTTTGGAACACAAGAGGTATAAGTGCAAAGTCTTATTATAAAATGGTTACTTTTAATATTTTAATTTTAAAATTTATTCAAAATCTGCAGGTGAACTACTTCATCGCACTCCCAGTAAAATAGTTCGTAATTCGAAAATGTGATTTGTAAAGATACGCTATTTCCTAGTAAAATACTGCTGTGAAAATATTTTAATAAATATGTACCAAAACCTTTGATATTATACAATTTTATCATTAGAATTTCATACTTCCAACTACAAAAAGTGTTGGAAAAAATGTATGAAAGTAATATATGATTTTCGACATACGACACTATTCTACTGGGAGTGCGAATAACCAAGACTAAATATTTTTTAGTAGGTTATTTTACGACGCTGTATCAACATCTCAGGTTATTTAGCGTCTGAATGATATGAAGGTGATAATGACGGTGAAATGAGTCCGGGGTCCAGCACCGAAAGTTACTCAGCATTTGCTCATATTGGGTTGAGGGAAAACCCCGGAAAAAACCTCAACCAGGTAACTTGCCCCAACCGGGAATCGAACCCGGGCCACCAGGTTTCGCGGCCAGACGCGCTAGCCGTTACTCCACAGGTGTGGACAAGGCTAAATATGTAAGCACAAAACAGACATCGCAGACTCTGCATATAATTTTCCATTGTCACTGAACTTTAAACTCATTTTTCTCAACATTAGGTTTTGTCACTCATATCCCTTGTGCTCTAGATCCCTCAATTGTATTGTTGTTGTCTTGTAAGTTCATTCCCTTTTATCTTAAGTTTAATCTATTCCGCCTGAAGACATTCTACCCTCTGTACAGCCAAGTTATAGTTGCCGAAACACCTCAGCGACATAGGGTTAAACAACCAGACCCGCTAATACGTTTGTAAGTGTTTTGACTTATGTTGGATTCAGTGCTGAGTTCAGCGTGGATATGTGAGTGTTTACAAAAATAACAAAATAACAAAAATAACATTACTGTTTTCAGTTGGATCGTCTGAAGGTAGCATTGGAAACAAAAGACTGAAATCAAACAGTGGTGGAGTCGTCTTTCAGTACGACAACACCAGACTATATACTTCTAAGATTGAAACAGAAGGTGGAAATATTTGTGCATGTGATGACTCCCTGCAAACAGTCCAACATTTCTTATTCGAGTGTCACAAATTTGAACTGCAACGTCTTGAACTAATTTGTCGATTAGACAGGTGCGACACCAAGTACTCCCCACCAAAATAAGTGTTCCGAAATAAATTCTATTATCAAGATTTTATGAGATATGTAAATTACGTTCACAAAAGTTATAATCTGAACACATGATAAAATTAGTATATATCCACTGAATTATCATTATTTTCTTTCTATAGTTTTTATATATTTTGCTATAGGGTAAACTAGGGTCTGTTGGACAGTCGGGCATGTTGGACACTCTGTACTTTAACGTGTTACCTCGCCACTTGTGGGCATCACATTCTGCTAGCCACGAGTGAGGCTACTTCCGTCATTGACTTCTAGCAGAATGTGATGCCCACAAGTGGCGAGGTAACACGTTAAAGTACAGAGTGTCCAAAATGCCCGACTGTCCAACAGACCCTAGTTTACCCTACATATTTAAATTAACAGTTGATAGAAATAAATTAGGATAATCATTTAAAATAGATTCACGATAAATGTGTTGCATAAAATTTAGAAACTGCTTCTAAGAACATTGTTTAACGGAAAACTGTGTAACGTCTTCAGAGATTTCAACCCACAGAAATGTAAACTATATTTCTAGTGAATATTAGGATGTTATTTGCTTAGGTTATAATACAGTATACATTTCATGAAACTTGTGAATTGAAATATAAGATTGTATTTTAGTATTTAATTTCAGCTCATTGCATTTCATTCATTCATGTGTATAAATTATAAAACTTTGTAGAGATTTGCTGAATTTATAGATTTGTAAAATTGTATTAATTTCATAATTGAAAAGGAAGATTAATTCAATAGGAGACTTCATTAATCAATATCATATAATAATAATTATTATTATTATTATTATTATTATTATTATTATTATTATTATTATTATTATTATTAAGCATTTATAACCCTAACATACCTATCTCAGGTAAAATAGGGTTCTCTGTGAAATTGGAGTATAATAAATAAACGCCTAATTTCCTTGAAGGAGTGCAGACTCAACATGAAACAGTTAACCAACCAGAAAACCGCCATATTTTACAAAAATTTCATTTATATAAGCGTGCAGAAAAATGGCAATATATTGACGATAATAATGGTTCATACTGTACACGGAAAGTTGGTTACTAAACCTTGCTGCCTTATTTGCTTTGAACGATCTTGTGTTTAATGTTTCGTAAATTCCATTTCGAGCCCCAGTTAATACGGCAACTTCTCTGTTTTAGCTGTGTTGGGGATGTGCAGTGTTCTCAGACGTTTTTTTTTTTTAACTCAACATTGCACCATAACAAAATACAAATAATTTGCGGAACACGTAACAATGCGTCGTAACAAAATACAGTAATTCAAGTTCGTTGAAACTACATCCACTACATCTTCAGCACCAAAGCCTTATTTGAGGGAACACTTTGCGGGGTGAGGGTCTCTCCCAGGTCTCTTCCTCGTCCTCCGTTATGTCCGATTCCTCTCCTTCGAGAATCTCTTCCTCGACGATGTTCCTTTGTATTCTGGGAGTCTTCTTGGCCGGCACTGTTGCCACTTCCGCTTCTGTATCCGCTTCTTCGACTTGGCACTGCTGAGAACACAGCGCATTCTCTTCACCTTCGCCATCTATGGGTTCCTCTTCCACGATCTCCCTCTTCTGCTTCCTCTCCTTTGTCTTCTTCGAAATCTTGCTTTCCTTCTCCTTGACAACGTATAGATCATCTTTCAAAGATTTCAATTTGTCTTTCTTGCCGTATTTGGTAGCTTTAATTTCTTTACTGTATTTATTTTTAGAGTTCTTGTTGTTTTTGTAAGTTTCCTGGACATCAATCTCCCCCACTAAGTCCTCTTCATTTAATTCTGTTTCGACTGGTGCCTCTCTCGCTTTCTTTTTATGCTGTTTTGATGCAGATTCCGAATACTTGTTCTTGGCCTTATTCTTCTTCTTGTTATTCTCCTTACTGGACTTTTGATACGATCCCAGACATTCATCCAGCACCAGAAGGGTAAGAAGCAGGACTGCTAATACTTGCAACCTTCTCATGTTTGTGATCCTCGAGTACAGAACAAGAACTGTATTAGTGGTGAAACGTAACGAAGAAGCGAATGAACTTATGAGACAACTCCAATATTTCGAAAAATTATCTAACATTTGGACTGCGATCGATGTAATTACTGGCCTTCCAAATAAACAAGTTGGGTGCCCTGACTTGGATGAATATCTTGCTTACGTAGATCATTCGATATACAGCTTGATTCAGGGATTTTGGCCTTTGCAAAAAGTAAGCAGATAGACTACGAGCGAGTTACTCATCACCAAAGAGACCAGATGGGGTACGTTTTCAGTGGACACAAGTTTACTATACCGAGAGCTTTGATTACGTCACGATATGGGGGAAGGGGTCTTACCTACAAGGTACAGTCCTTGTACGCGCAGAGCTCTCTGATGTTACACGTACTGTCTTAGATAGTTTTCAATACCTGTGCATTTCCTGGCGTATTTGAATTTCCTGTTTTCTGCATATTCTAATTTATTGATCCTTCTACACTATTTCCTGTATTTACTTTTTTCCTATCGCAGTCCTTCTAATTAGTTCTACTTGTGTTTACCGTAAGTGCAAAGCATTTGTTTGCCTTTACATTACAACATAGTTTACGATATTCCGAAAGAAAAGAAGCCTCGGCATGTACAATTGCAGCTATTTGTTGAGGAGTTCGGATCGCAGCACTTTCCCACAGATGGTGAAAAACTTACATGGATGGTATGCAAAGTCGATTTACTGGGGAACAAGAGACACCATGTACAAAAACACTAGAACTCTAGAAGACACAAGGAATGTTTTAAGTTGTTGAATTCGAAGAAAGTCGAAGCTATTCCACGAGTTCAAATGTGGAATGTGATTTTTACCAAGACTTGTGCCACATGTTCGTTAGGGCAAATATTCTATTTAAAAAACTGGAACACCCATGTGTCAGATCATTTTTGCAAAAATATACAGGTAGAATACTATCCCGAGAATCTACTCTGCGTACGCGTTTTTAGCAAAGTGTTATGAAGATATCTTACGTAAAATTAGAGAAACGTTAAAAGATGAAAAATTGTAGATATCTATAGACAAAACGACAAATATTGCAAACAGATCTGTTGCTAATGTTATTTTTGGGGCACTTCAAACTGAAGGTGTGGGCAAAAAGTTTCTATTGACATTCGAAGAGCTAGAGAAAGTAAATCATGTTACCATTGCAGCTCTGTTTGAAAAATCAATGCGATTATTGTGGTCTGACGAAATGAAAGCAGAAAAGCTTAATGATGTATATTGTCGTGCACTGTAACAAATGCAGTCATGAAGAAGAGCAAAGTAGTACAAAGTAAAATACTATGTTTTCTATGTTGTTGTATTTATATACAATATATTGTTCTTATGTAGCTACATTAATATCATGTAACACAAAACTATGTATGTTGTAATTAAGTGCACAATATAAACAATAGGTTATTTAATATTATAAAATGAAATTACTGAATAGTAAAGATAATTTGCTGCAGGAACTGTACTCCAGTCGTTGTTGTTGTAGCGACACGATGACATTCACCCCCTCCCTTTCTTGCTCCCTAATATTGCGATATAGTGCATATAGCAGTTATCTCAACGGTTTACGTACACCAAATGCTCTCTCTGCTCATCACTGCTGGCGGGCTGGGTCACATAGGTCAGGCCGCGCAGTCATAACACCTAAATCCGCCTTAAAAACACAATATTCTTCCACACATCTCGTTATAACCACTACGTCTGTTGATTAAACAGTATCATGATGACTTATATTTTCTTGACATGAGTGTCTCTCAGCTACGAACATCGATATTATGTTCATTCTTTCTCTTCCCTCTTCCCCTCCTATGCACATATGTGATTAAATTTTTTTTTATGACGCAACACGCAGCTCGCTCACTAGCCAAACAACCAAGGACAGGGGCCAATAACGTTGAATCGAGCTGTACTTGGAAAACTGCTAAGAAATAGATGAGTGAAATGTGGTACGTATGATTTTAAATACTATGGGGCGAATGCACAATTTTATGTAGTCGGAAATCGTTTAAGAAGTGTATTTCTGATGGATTAAACTTTTCTGTTTGTATTTTAACATTGAATGTGGTTTATTCATAACGCGGAGCACAAGGCAAATAAGTAATTTACTCTTCTTAACTGGTATCAGATTAAACTATTCACGTTCAAGGCGCACATCCCATATAATATATATATATATATATATATATATATATATATATATATATATATATATATTAGTAGGTTATTTTACGACGATTTATTAACAGCTTAGGTTATTTAGCGTCTGAATGAGATGAAGGTGATAATGCTGGTGAAATGAATCCGAGGTCGAGCAACGAAAGTTACCCAGCATTTGCTCGTATTTGGTTGAGGGAAAACCCGGGCCACCTCGATTCGAGGTCAGAAGCGCTAACCGTTACTCCACAGGTGTGGACTCCCAGATATATATACGTCAGTGATTTCATCGAACACAGAAAGCAGTGTACCACTGAAATTGTCAACTGACTGCTCTCCTGTATCAGAGGTCTTCATAATTGCTGTTAAAGAATTGAGAACAGTACAACAACAAACCTGGATATAGAATTTTGCGTTCCTACATGCACAAAAGGATTCTTTATAAGTAGGGTTACCAGATTAAATTTTCGGGACCAAGGATAGTTCAAACAATTATAACCAGGACAAACTAACGCTAATATTTAAAGAAATATATCATACGATATAAAAATGTTTATTTTCAAACTTACAACATTGTCCACATGCAATATTACAAACATTTTATTAGTTAAAAATTCTGTAAAAACAATGAAAATAAAATATGTAAGTAAATTGAGCTGTGGTAATTTTTTTATCGGAGGAGGGTCCCACAGGCAAGCTTGGGCTTATGGTGCAACCTCCTTATTGGGATGATTTTGAAGTCCTTAGACAACTCTTCAAGCAAGTGATTAACTGCTTGGTCTTATTGATTCGTATGGCATCCGATTCTGACGAAGTTCGCGTGAACAGCAACGCCCCTCTGCCTTTCCTGTCAATATGCCGCCTCCTCAGATCGATGGAATCTGTTCGAAATTCACGTGCTTGCGTTCTGCTGCAGCCTTTGACCCGAAGATCGCGCCCTACAGATTCCGCGACTCGCAAAAGCGCCATCTATATGAAGGAGCTACACTCCCCTGGTCTGCCGTAGTCCACTGTAGAAGCCCCTACAGCTCCTTGGGATTTGTGCAGCTCCCCCTGTCATATGACATCTGTAGGCGAATCCCGGAACCACGTCTGCCACGATCTCCTGGTCGACCTGAAACTAATAGGATGACACATGAATTGAAGCTAATGAAGGCGAAATGAGTCTGAGGTCCAAAGCGGGAAGCTATCGAGCATTTCTGATTTAAGTGGTTGAAAGTAAACCTCGGAAAAAACCCGCCCAGACAACTTGTCCTAACCAAAATTTGAACCCGGGCCAGCTCATTTCATGGTCAGGCAAGCTGTTATTCCACAGTGGTGGGCGAACTATGATAATATCTGATTTGCCTATCATTTGAATTAAATTCCAGTTATTTTAAAGATATGCCTGTTTATGAAAAGCATTACAGTTTTTATTTTGAAAGTCATATTGCACGAATATAACATTCATAATAGAGTTAACTGAGAGACGATTTCTTGCTTTTGCTCATTGGTTCCGTATAAAAGATTTTTTTTTCAATATTCGCATTATGGATTGAAATGACATAGAAGAACTGAACCAGTTTAAGTAGTTCTCAGCAAACTTTACTATTAACAGAATTCGTAAAGTACCTAGACCAAATATGATGAAATAGTGTGTCCTTTGTTTTTAATGTATCTTTACTCTTTTCATTCTTAAAATACCTTTTTCCAACTACTAAATTTATCAAAAGCCTTCACACCATCAATCTTAATACATAAAGAACAAAAACAGTAAACTAACATTAACTTGTACTATCTGCCACGTCACACAGCGGAATATATATCGTATATACTTCGTGATTCGATAATAGAGATCGTAGTGCAGAGCGATAATCTTTATTCTTGTATCGTTTATAATTACTTTCGAAAGTGTATGGACGAGTTTTTAAAATACAAAACGGTATTTAAAACAATACTCCAGCTATTTAGAAAATCTCGCAGACGTCTGGTAATCTTATTTATATACAGAAAACTTACTACATGAGAGTCAACAACATCACTTCTTCATCTGTGGCTTTCATACTTAGTATTTTTCCGCCTAAATATGCAACAACCTCTACCAGGATTGAATTACATACCTCAGGGACAAGCACGGTTAACAAATGGACCATTAAAAATTCAATGCTCAACGTTTTATAACATCAGAAAAGCAATTACATCATCAATATACAATAGAGCCTTCTTTTGGCTGGGGTTCCCAGAAACGTCAGAAAAAAAAATACACTTATTTTAACAAATTTAGGCTGTGGTATATATTTTCCAATGCGTTTGTCCATGTCGTCTTTGAACACATTAAAAAAAAAACAATTAAATAAAATTAAATACTATTATTGAAAATAAATTACTTAAATAAAATATTCAACAAAATTAATTGAAAATGGACGCCTTACAAAATAGGTTCATCTCAGAATACACCGTTATACAGGGTGTTTCATAATTCGTATTACACACTTCTAGGGGTTGTAGCGAGAATTAATAGATAAAGTTCTAAAGCGGAAACCATGTTCGGAAACGTACCATTTCAGTGCTACAATAATGACAAGATGGAATCAATTTCAAATCTTCCGCTTCATCTAAGTCAACAAGTTCTTACCTGCATGCACTATAAGAGCTGCTCGAAGTGGTGACCATGACCTTAGTTAAACACAATGTATCTGCTATGAATGTTCCCATAAACACAATCAAGAATACCTGGTGTGCGCTTAATCTCTTCTGCTGCAACCACAAATCGTGCATGCACATCTTTCTCCGACTGTATAGAAATCTCATAAACAAAATCCTTCATGTGGCCCCACAAGAAAACATCGAGAGGAATTAAATCCGGCGGTCGTGGCGACCAAGCAATTAATCCACCTCGACTTATCCACCCTTTCCCGAAAGTATACTCGAGATTTTGTCGGACTGCACGTGAAAAGTGTGTTAGTGATGTTGGAACCACATTTGCTAAGTGTGTCAGCTATCGTGTTGATGGATACTGTACAGTATCCATCAACAATTGAATGGCAAGTGAAGTGAAGGTCGAAGCAGTATGTCAGATTGTAAACAGAAAACACGTGACATCAGGTGACTACAGATGTCGTCCTTTGTCAATCTGGGTTATCCATCGTGAAGCGGAAGATTCGAAATCTTCATTCTTGTCATTCTTGTAACACCGAGACGATGCATTTCTGGACATGAGTTTCGCATCAAAATTTTATCTACTGAGTCTTCTCTACAACCCCTAGAATTGTGCAATAAGAATTACGAAACACTGTATACCAGAATCACTCGGACAATACTTTTCTGAAGAATGGATTTTTTTGTAACAATTGTTTGTTTTTAAGCATTAAGTCGTGAAATGCAACACAATCCTCACTGAAAAATAAGCATTGATTTTACTGTTTTTTATAAAAAAAACATGCTTTTCTCATCAGTCCACAATGAGTTCATACAGGTGAACAATATTTCAAAATTTGCATTTGTACCAGTGATGCACATAATGAACTTAATACTTTTTTAATGTGGGAGCTTTTCATCAACACTTTTGAACTGATCCACCCAGACTTCATCTGAATGTTTCGATTTAAGAATTTCCTTCAATTCATTATCTTCTTTGGCATTAAGAACATTTTTCACAATTTATGATCTCATTAAGCAAGTGAGATTCACTAATATCTGATCTGGTAGCAGTTTGTTTCATAGTATGAACTGTTTTAAGAACATTATATACATTCAGTGTCACCTCCAAAGTTGGCAATGCAGCGAAATCGAATGCCACTGATACAACAATTGATATACCCAGTTTCCCGGTTTTGTTTTGTTTTTTTTTTTTCAGTCTCTAATTTTTAATACAGGTCTCAAAGACCTGTTTTGGGACAACAGAACACATTAGCGAAAAAGGGATGTTCCTGTATTTTAGGAAATATATGAGAACCTTACTTTCGGCATTTCCCAAAGAATAATCAAGTCAGTCAATCACAGTGAATGAATGAATGAATGAATTAATTAATTAATTAATTAACGAACGAACGAACGAATGAATGAATGAATGAATGAATGAATGAATGAATGAATGAATGAATGAATGTAGCTTTGGTCACTATTTAAAATCAATCCATAAGATAATCGAGAAGATTGTATTGTGATGAAGAAATACGAACAGCAGAGGAAAAGTGAGTACTCAAAGAGACAGCACATGTAATCTATAAATCTGAATCGAGTCTCATTTATTTGGAATCATAAACGTGGAGCAGAAAATAACTCCAAAAGGATTCGTGAGTCAGCTTGTGAAATTGATTAAGACTTTAGGGTTACTTAACTAACTCTTCCATTTTGATACTACGGGGTCTGAAACAACATGACATCATTTAATTTGTTTTTAGGTATATTGTATTCTATTCTACTTCACATATATGTCTATGCAGGTACTGTACTCACTTTTCCATTGTCAGTGTCTGTTCTTCTTCTTCATCTTCTTCTTCCTCATCCAGTTCTACCCGTATATTGATATCAGAGGACTTCATCTGTACATCAAGAAAAGCAATTCGTTTTATCCAGAGCACAAAGTGCTGCAATGCTGCTATATTAATAACAAATACTGAACACTATATAAAATCCACGGGCATAATTTTATTAAATAAATATAATTTTAAAAATACGATACATAATAAGTTTTTATTGGGGTCCTCACATAAGTTCATTCCCGTTTAACGTAAGTTTCATCTATTTTGACTAAAGACAGGAACGAGGGGACCCGAAAAACATCGTCCTTCACGTAGGAACAAACGATTTGCGAAGAGGTGTTGATTATATCATGGCAGATGTATATGACTTGGTGATGGAAACGAAGAAGAAATATCCGGCAGCTGGGATTGTCATCAGTGGAATCTTCAGACGGAGGGATGTGAACTGGAGAAAAGTGGGTCGTGTGAATAAGGCTTTCGAGTGGGTAGCGGAGTGTCTTGGTGCGCGTTTCGTCGATCCAAATTCCTGGATAGACGACAGATGCTTCGGAAGAGACGGAATCCACCTAAATCGGAGGGGGGCTGCAGACATGGGATCCCTCTTCGCGCGGGTAGTCACTACAACATGGCGGGGCGGGATCGAGGATCCATCAGCTGGCAGCGGCACCGAAGGACCATCAGCCGACGGCGGGGGCGTGGGACTACCGGCGGTCAGCGGGGGTGTGAGTCTACCAGCGGGAGGAGGGGTCGAGGGACTACCAGCGGGCGGTGCGGTCGAAGACCTATCCGCGGGCAGCGTAGACCTGCAGTGACGGCGAGGTGCCACGGGGATTCAGAATGTACAAGTAAGGACAGGCCTACTAAGACTACTGCAGGTTAATTGCCGAAGTATTAGAAATAAACTTATTCCGTTTTGGAACTTGGTCGATGTTTATAATCCAGATGTAATAATTGGGACGGAATCATGGCTTAGGGAAGACATAAATGACTCGGAAATTTTTAGATCGGATTATAGAGTCTTCAGAAAGGATAGAAGTGAAAAGGGAGGGGGAGTTTTCGTTTGTACTAAGATAGAAATAAGTAGCAATCTTCTGTGGATACATGAGGAAGTTGAAATATTGAATGTTCAGATAAGAAATGGGCGGGAAACCTTAGATGTAATAGCATGTTACAGACCACCCAGTGAATTAAACAATTTAACTTTGCACAAACTAAATGAATATCTTAATACAGTATCAGAAGACCGAAACGTAGTAATTGCTGGGGATCTAAACCTCCCGAAAATTAACTGGAACGGGATTTCAGGTACAAATTCAGATGCACAGGCCCTTGTTAATGAATTGATCTGGCGTAAAGATTTCACGCAGGTAGTAAATGGTCCGACGCGTGACAATGCCCTCTTAGATGTTTACCTACTAAGACCTGTCTCTCTCTTTGTCAAATCTGAAAGTCTTCATAAAATAAGTGATCACAATAGCGTCTTATTAGAAATCTTATGGGAAAACACAGTAAATCAAGTCCAGTGTCTGTCTGGAATTTTAACAAAACCGATGTCCATGAATTACAAACGTTTCTACGACAAAAGCATGATGACTTTCTAAGGACTGAAGGAAATATGGAAAATGTGTGGCATAAATTTAAGTGTATAATTTTCGAGGCATTAGTAAAATGTGTACCTTCTAAAATAATTAAGAAAAATCCGGACCCAGAATATTACACTAATTATATTCGCTACTTAAAGACAAGGCGCGCATTTAGCAAACGTAAACGGAGCCATGAGCATTGGGAAAAATATATCGAATTAATTAAGAAACTTGAGTGTGAAAAAAGGTTAGCTCAGGAAATTTTTCTAAAAACTATTTTAAAAGAAGAAGAAAGTAACAATTGGAGACAGTTTTATAATTATGTACGCAGGAGAAAAGGGAAAAATGAAGGAGTAGTGCTTTTACGAAATCAGAACGGAGAAAGTATAACTGATGACAAAGAAAAGGCCGACTTATTAAATTCCTATTTCATTTCGGTTTTCAATAATAATAATAATAATAATAATAATAATAATAATAATAATAATAATAATAATAATAATCCCGCTGATAGGAGTGGTTGTGTCACAGACCGTGAATGTGAACCAAATTCGACTTTCAAAATAACTTCCAAAGGGGTTAGAGAGAGAATAACGAAATTAAAAAATCGGAAGTCTCGAGCACCAGATAGTATTGCTACAGAGATTCTTAAATTAGGTTCCGAGGCCATAATTCCATACTTAATGCGTATATTTCATGTTTCCATAAACAATGCAGCTATTCCATGTGACTGGAAATCAGCTATAGTGGTACCCATACATAAAGGTGGAAATAAATTAGATGTCGGAAACTACAGACCGATTAGCCTTACATCTGTCGTATGTAAAGTCATGGAGCATTTGATATCGGATTATATTCGTCATGTTCTAAATGCGAAAGACTGGTTTTACAACCGCCAGCATGGTTTTAGGGAAGGCTTCTCATGTGATAGTCAAATTACGTCGCTGGTTCAGGATCTAGCTGAAGAGGTAGATAGAGGCGGAAGAATCGATACAGTTGTGATTGACTTTTCGAAAGCATTTGATTTGGTGCCACATGACATATTAATAGATAAGTTAAGTAGACTAGGAATAGAAAAAAGAGTGATGCTATGGATCCAAGAATTCTTAAAAGGTAGAACCCAGAGAGTTAGAGTAGGTCATGAAATATCGGAAATTGGAAATATAAGTTCAGGGGTGCCACAGGGCAGCGTTCTGGGTCCATTACTCTTTATAATATACGTAAATGACCTATGCCAGGATATTACATCAAATGTGAGGCTATTTGCAGACGACTGCATTATCTATAGAAAGATTAGAAATAATTCTGATGTAGATGCTATTCAAACAGACTTGAATAACATTTACAACTGGGCGTTAAAGCATAGGATGAAAATAAATGGTTCTAAAAGTAAATCTATAACATTTTGTAAAACCCGAGAGGAAACTAGTCTTAATTACGAATTCAGTGGTGTTGTAATTCCGCAAGAACAATGTTGTAAATACCTAGGAGTGTATTTAAACTCCAAACTTTCTTGGGGAGAGCATGTTGATAATGTTACAGGCAAAGCATGGAGGGCACTTCACTTTATTATGAGAATCTTGAGAAAGGCTAGCCCCAAATCGAGGGAAATAGCATATCTAACATTAGTGCGACCGTTAATGGAATACGGAACTACGTGTTGGGATCCCTATAGAATATATCAGATAAATTCCTTAGAAAGAATCCAGTATAGGGCAGCTAAATTTGTTAAAGGTAAAAGAGAAGATGGGAACGATACGATAAAAGAACTTAAATGGGAAACTTTGGAAAACAGACGTAGGAAAACTAGAATAACATCATTGTATAGAGCACATCTAGGTCAGAAAGCATGGGTAGACATAGACATAACGGCTCGGTTAGAAAAGCCAACGTACTATGGTAGGAACGATCATGATTTTAAAATCAAATGTAGGAAACAGAAAACGGATGTAGGTAAATTCTCATTTTTAAATAGAACTATAAATGATTGGATTGACCTACCTGCAGCGGTCTTTGAGGGCTGTCCTTCCTTAAGGAGATTCAAGAATAATTTAAAGAGTTGTGTATAAAGTGAAAATTAAAATTAAGATGACATTCAACATTTAATTTTTTAAGGTGACATGTATTTATCTAGCCTGACGAGTTTACTTCCTTGGTTTGAATTGTAAATTATTTAAAAATAGCGTGTAAGAGGGCCTTAGACTAGAAATGTTTAGTTTAAATGTAGTTCTGTTTATAAGTATGCATAAGAATGCAATTATTTGACTTATTTGAACTGTTGTATCAGTGAAGCGAGGTGAGTCAGTGAAGTTACGGTTTTACAGTGCAATGAACAGTTCCGATCAGTGATAATTTATAGCGTCAATGAAATGTGTTCTATAGTGTCAGTGAAATGTGTGCTAAAGTGTCAGTGAAATGCGTCATAGTGCCACTACGGGGAATGAGATGAGAGTAAAGTGAAAGACTATTGAAACTTATGTAGGACCTATACATAATTATGTAGGTTGTGTTGTAAAATTAGGTGTTTTATTTTATGTTTTATTATTATTGTGTTAAATTGTATTGTGTATTATTATTGTTTGTATTGGGTATTTTTATTGTATTGTGTGTAAAATTGTATATGTGTTGTAAAATTGTATTGTGTATTGGTTATCATTTTATTGTGTATTGTTAATATTGTATATACCACTGCCACCGGGTGCTTGCCCACTTGCAGTGTAAATAAATACATACATACATACATACATACATACATACATACATACATACATACATACATACATACATACCCTCTGTACAGTCAAGTTATCATAGTTGCCGAAACACCCCTGCGACATGAGTTCAAAACCAGATCCGCTAATTCGTCTGTAAGTGTTGACTTTGGATGCAGCAGTGTGGCCTTTTTTTTGTTTTGTTTTATTTAACGACGTTCGAAACTATCGAGGTTATTTCAGCGTCGCTGGTGTGCCGAAACTTCGTCCCGCCGGTGCACAGTGTGCAATTTTCTCAATCTAGGTAGGCGAAAATCAAATTTCGACATGTTTAGTTAGACATAAGTAAATATGAATTCATGTTCTTTAACATTTGGAGAATGTGAGAAATAGCTTTTACTGTTTTATCAGCGGCAAGTTAAATTTAGAAGGGTATAAACAATGAGTTCTTCCTAACAATTCTCGCTCCTGTTCTGTCGTAGACAGAGAGGCTTACTATGTGGGTGAAAAAATACAATTGTGAGTGATTTATTGTGCTATGAAATATGGAATCTGTCCAGATAGGTACGTTCTTACTAGTGTAACTTCAATTACAAGTTTGTAAAGTATTTTCCTTCTTACAGCAGGGTTTAAATATTACAAATGAAAAACATGTTTTTAAAGTTATCCAATATAATGTGAGTTTTAATATAACCGGTCACGTCCGGTTACAACAATTCTTTTGCCATTTAATACAGCATCATTTATAGTGTTGAATCCCTTTTTTAAAGTTTGCGCGTTCTTATTTATCAGTAATTATCAGTAATTATTTTTTTTCAGTATTGGGGCATACGATAATTGTTCCATGTTCAGCTTAACAGCAGAAAATAATCATGGAATGAGGAAGTTTTTTTATCATTCTGTGACTGTTTAGGCCTACAAAATTATTCACATGATATCGAACATTTTAAAAATACATTGGACATATTTTTGTCTAACCTTAACAGACGCACAATGAATCAGAACGTAAATCACTAGCTGGACAAAATTAATGACTTTTCTGCACTTTAACGGATTATTATGAAACTCTGTATATGCCTCACAGGTGGCACATTATGTTTTGTGTACAAACTCTGATTACGTTTGCACAAGAAAAATTGAGGACCGTTTTTGCAAAACTTACTAATTGCAAAATTTGCAAAATTGAGATTTTGATGGATTTGTTAACATAAGGCAGGCCCCTACATGATGTTCAAGGCGTCTTAGTATAATTGGGTTATTTCTCTTCATTGTAGTGTGTCAAAGTATGATCGTTTTTTTCAAAACTTGCTTTCTGCTATAAGTGAGAGTTACAGCAAAACTTGCTTCCTATAGTGTTTTGTCTCGCCTGTAAAATTGAGTTTTTTCAGTTAGCAAGTTTTGCAAAAACGGTCCTCAATTACCCCTTTATAGCGGGTGAATTTAGACAGAATTAATAACTTCCCTCCTGTTTAACAGATTTTTATGAAACATTGCACGGAAGTTACAGGTAACATATATTTTTGTGCACAAACTATATTTACGGTTCCATAAGAAGAACTATCCCTTACAGGCGTACATTTAAACAAAATTAATAACTTCACTATCTAACATATTTTTATGAAACTTTATACAGATGTTACAGGTGAAATATATGTTTTGTCTACAAACTCTGATTATGTGCTTTTTATAAGAGGAACTGTCTCTTTATAGTGGTGCATTTAGATAAAATTAACAACTTCTGTCCTATATAATATATTTTTATGAAACTCTGTAAAACAATTAGGTCTACGGGTAGCATAGAGATGTAATCAGAATTTGTACACAAAAATAACTTGTATGCTATCTGTAACCCCTGTAAAAAGTTTCACAAAAAAATATGTTATGTAGGAGAGAAGTTAATTTTGTACAAATGCATCCTCTCTAACGGTGTACATCCCTTTATAGAACCGTAAATACAGTTTGTACACAAAAATATATTCTACCTGTAACTTCTGTACAATGTTTCATAAAAATCTGTTATATAGGAGAGAAGTTACTATTTTTGTCTAAATCCATTCCCTATAAAGGGGTAGTTCCTCTTATACAAATGTAGTCAGAGTTTGTACACAAAGAATATGTGCTATCTATAAGGTCTGTACAAAGTTTCATAATAATCCGTTGAAATAAAGAGAAGTTATTAATTTTGTCCGGCTAGATTTGGTTATTGCACACTGTGCGGTGTGCCGAAACTATGTCCCGAAGGAGTTCTTTCATATGCCAGTAAATCTACTGACATGAGCCAGTCGCATTTAAGCACACATAAATGCCATCGACCTTGGCCGGGATCGAATCCGCAACCTCGGACACAGAAGGCCAAACCCTACCGACTGAGCCACCCAAGCCGACAGCGTGGATTTATATGTTTACAAAAATAACATGGCAGGAAAAATAAATATTTTCGATATCTTATGCTGTTTTATTAAAGGAAGGGTAAATCCACCTCATAAATTCAACGGAAGATGTGTGTGCAGTTTACGGAGAAGATGCAGTGAAAAATCATGCATGTCAAAAATTTGTTTACTCGATTTCGAGCTGCAAATTTCCCCCTAAAAGCACACCTCGCACTGGACGACCTGTGGTTACCGACGTGGAAAGAATAAAGGAATTATTATTGAAACAATCCACAAATGGCAACCCGGTAGATGACACAGGAGCTGAACTTATTTCATGCTAGTGTAGCCAGGCACTTAAATAAACTTGGTTACGTAAAACTTCGCGATATATGGATTCCGTAGGAAATGCGTGAAGAGAATTTGATTCAGTGCGTTTCCATCCGTGACTCGTTAATGACACGCAATCAAAACTATCTTCTGAAACGGTTGGTGGCAAGAAAAGAAAAGTGGATTGTGTACGACAACGTCCGAAAGAGAAAATCATGGCGCAAGAAAAGGGAATCGCCGCAGTTAGTTCCTAAACCGGGGCCTTACCCAAGAAAGATTATTCTATGCATTTGATGGTACTGGAGAGGACTTCTGTATTACGAATTTCTTCCTACTGGTCAGATCATCAATGCAGAGAAATGCGTACAGTTTTCAGTTGGATCTTATGAAGTTAGCCATTGAAGACTAAAGACCGGAATTTCCAAACAGTGGTGGAATCGTCTTTCAGCACGACAACGCCAGACAAATACTTCTATGGCAACTCGTCAAAAGTTGCGGAATTTCGATTGGGATGTGTTACCTCATCCACCCTACTCTCCAGATATTGTACCTTTTGACTTTTATCTATTTAGATCCCTGCAGAATTTCTTTAATTGTAAACGCCTCACTTTCTTGGAGGACTGCTAATCGGCGATATAGGCAATGGAGGGGGAAAGGAACTGGTCAACCTATCCCATTATCTTCTGGCCTAGTTGAGTCATAAATGGTGCTATTTGGTATCACTTGTGAGGATCAGACCTGTCTTCGGACAGTTGATTAAACAATAACTGAACCCCAGATTGTTCGGCAACTTCTCTATCGTAACTGTACTGCGGGTGTGCAGTGTTCTGGGGCGTTGTTAGTGATTGAAACGTAACAAAGAAGCGAACGAATTATTATCAGACAACCCTAATATACTGTACACATCGGAAAGAATAACCACATAAAATTCAAACACTGGTCTTTATGTGGGAAACAAATAATACGTGTAATTATAAAAAATACTTTTAAATATGTATACTTCTGGATTATCAAAGACTCATAAGTAGAGACGAGAATTTCATGCAAATGCATGTTTTTATAGGAACATAGGAAGTAGCTCAAACTTAGTACTTATCCATTTCATTACTTTTCAGTTCCAAATATGTGTACTTTTTCCGTGCATGTTAGCATGTTTTGGTCTTTTTGGGGATAAAAACATGCATAATGCATATTTAAGCAATTTTTAGCTTAATCATGCATATAATATAAATTATATTCAGTTTAATTGCACGTTTTATTGGTTTTGAGTGGACACCTCAGTTTCTCGATTTTATGTCCCTTATTTTAGCTTCAGGAATCAGGATTGAAGAATGAAAAAAAAATAACATAAAAAGGTTTATTCAAGTTTGCACCCATAACGTCTTGCAATGTAGAGGTCATTCTCTACCTATATTGACTGACAAGCGCAGGAACCTCACAGAAAGCAATTTAGAAATGTAAGTTGTTAACTGTGCAAAAAAAGTGAAGTGAAATAAGAAATTTGGAACAAAAATGAGAGTGCATATTTTAATTTATTTTTCGCTTGATCGTGCATATTTTGTAGTTCGATAGTGCATGAATGCATGCATATTTTGGGATTTTATAGTGCATGAAATTCTCGTCTCTCTCTCATAAGATAAGATTTTTTAAGAGTATGGCACATGTTGGTATTACCGTCAGTATATTGCAGCACATCGTATCTATTATATTAGGCATATCTGCTCGTTTTTTAAAGTCCGCATTTTGAAAGTCTGTTTTCTTCTGTTCATTCTTTCGGAAAAATTATATTTAACACTGAAATTTAAAAGTTATAATGATGTTACACAGAAACACAACTTTATTTACATTACGATTATCACAGCAGAGAAAATAACTGATAGTCTACTGTCTCTATCAATTCGTGTTTTTATAACCCAGAGCTGGATGAGCATTTTGCTAAGTACCGAATTAAAATGACTACCACATCAAAATGGAAAGGGTTGCAAGTTTGTCCCTCTCTCTAGCTGATTTTATAAGTGTTGGCTATCACCTGTTAGAACAATTCAAGGTACTCTGTAGAGAAAATATTTGTCAGACCAGTAGCTCAGTTTCGATGAAATACTTACTGTCATGTCTTTGTAAAGTCAATGTATTTTTAATCCTATTCGGGTTTATTATTTCCTTTTGAAAGTTAATAAACCTTTCTTTGAATGCAGGTATTTCGCCAGGCAACTTCACTCTTCCTAACGTTAAATAAAATCATGTATTTTGGAGTACAGAATACAGTTGAACATAAGTAGCGCTGGGAAGTGTTTAAGCTTGTATGGACATTATTTTCCAAGAAACTATATATTACGATACATGAAAAGAAAGTTCTAAGTCCCATGTTCTTACTTCTGCTTGAAATTTCATCCCTCTCAAAAGTTATAAAAGGAAAAATGTACTCGGCAACGATACTATTTACAGAGTGAATCGCAAGTAATGTTATTAATTTCAGAGGGTTAAACTTTGAGATACTTCAAACAAAAACGTTGAAAATAATGTTGCTCATTTTTGTTTCCTCTTCGAGGTAAAAACTGTTTTATGTGAAACATTTCTTAGCGTGTTTTGGGAAAGACTTTTATTTAATTCACAATGTGCTCAGTCAATTTAAGAGAGCAGTGTATTATGATAATTAATGATTGAAAGAATTTTAGTTTTGTCCTTTATATGTGCAGAAATCTGAACCGAACAAATGTAACATTGTAAAATTTTTACAGTACGAAAAGTTGCATTTATTCTAATCAAATTTCTGCACATTTAAAGGACAAAACTAAAATTCTTTCAATCATTTATTATGACTATTTCGTTTATATGACGTCATTCCATTTTCGACCAATGAAGTGTAATGAAATTTTAAATTCCAACCAATCACAGTCAAACATCGCGATAATTTTTTCAGTTAGATTTATCGCATGGTCGTTCTTTTGTTTAGTCGTTGTCGCCAACTGTTTTCCCGTAAATTGAAGAGCATGAATCAATTAAGATGCATATACACGGTTAAACTGTCCTTTCAACTTTAAGCATTCAAGCAATGAATGCAAGATTTATTGCTAATATTAATTAATATATTTACGCAGTGAAGACGATGTTCAAAACGGCGCACCATGTAGACACAAAATCTTCATGCATCTTAATTGAACGTACGTTTTAAACTTGATCATTTCAATATTCTTCCCAAACTGCATGCATACGCGCATGGAAAATTTAACTGTGTAGATACAGCTTTAGTCCCGTTACACACTACAGCGAGAATGAGTTTGTCGTTCTATGGAAAATGATTTCCTGTAGTACGAGTAACGGTCGAAATAAGGAACAGCTGACACAAGGTCCCGAGCCCACAGGTAACTAACCTAATTGTAACCTATAAAATTTCTATTATGTGAATGAAATTAAACAATTAATAGAAAGTCAGCTGTTCAAATTTATGTAACATCAGCGCATATCAAACCCAAAGATCTTGTACAGTGAAAACTGATCAAATCGGAACCTGAATAATCCGGAATCCTGTCTATTTCGGAACAATTGATTGGTCGCGGCGAAATTCATATGTATTATGTGTAATTTTTCCTGAATAAAACGGAAACTGTCCAAAGCGGAAACGTAAACTGTCTGCTACTGTTCAAAACGGAAATAATATTTTGGACACAATACTTTAATGTAAACTATATTTTGAAACAGTATGTGCTTTCAAGGAATATACGAAAAACGTAGGTCACTAAGATAAAAACAAGTTTTCTTTGTAAAATTTTTGAGGGTGCGAGGGTGTGTTGGCCTGGTGGTCATAAATTTTATTACCCTATTGACTAGGCAGACGAGTCCCTTCAAAGATGTTCAATGTTTCACTCTGTATACTGTCGTAGCTGGGTAGAACGCAAGTGTATTAGTGATTTCGTGATAAAAAAAAAAGTTGCGTAAAAATGTTGCACTATCATTAACTGATGAAGTAAAAGTTATCAAGGAAAATGAGAAACGAAGAGTATGGAAAATAGTGTTGAAATTTATGAATGGAAAACTCAGGTGTAATGTAACACTTTCAAAAATAAAGGCCGTATCATGAGTGAGTGGCTTGCGGTCAATAACGGTGACATAAAAGGAAAGAGAAAATAACTGGTTACATAGAAATAAATGAACTGTTGTGGGAGTGGATTCTTCTTGCCCTTTCAAAGAGCATGCCAATTTCTGGACCTATTCTGCAAAGCAAACCTTGAACTGGCAAAGAAATTAGATAATCCAGAATTCAAGACTTGTAGGCTCCTAGCCCAATTAAATAATGTGCTGTGATACACAGTAAAATATTATAGTATAGTGTTAGATATTAAATTTAGTGTAATTAATAAACTTTATAGTGTTTAATGAGTGAGTTACGATACAATTTATACAGGAAATTAGATTTTCATCAAGATTATTCACCAATTAAATAAGCGACATGAAGCTGATTTAATGTCAGTAGTGTTAACCGGAATATTTTGTAATTCCTATAATTTGCGGCATGCCATTTTGCTTTTCATTTATACAAATGATAAAATATTTCATTTTAACGTCACACCTGAATAACATGGAAACCTATCCACAACGGAAAAAAAATTAGGACCATGTCACTTCCGTCTTGAACAAGTTTCACTGTATATTATATACAAGGCCTTTGATCAAACTGCCTTTCCTATGGCGTAATAAAATACGTGTTTTAATTATCTATTCAGAGATGGTTTCACTGTTTAGAAAAATATATCTCGCTGTAATGTGAATACATAAGCATTGCTATATAGCTGTTTCCACACAATATTACATAGTTCTTAGTTCTCGGTAGGCTATAGTGTGTAATGTAATGACGAAGTACTAAATAAAGTGTGAAATTCTACTTCCACATATTCATCTTCTAATTCCATGTCCATTGTAGGCTATCGGAAAAAATTACACTCCTTCATTCAGATTTGATAACTGCGTTTTCAACAATTCTTCGTTTAATTAATGTATATTAATCATGTTATTTGTAATTATATTATAAAATGTTTAAATTATATTATGATTTCAGCAGATAATGAAAATGTACTTATGTTATAATAATAACAGTACATGTACAGTACATGTAATTAAATTGTTAAACTTGTATTTCGCTTTTCGCAATTGGCATTACTAAATACCATCCAATTTCTTTATTGCAGTAATTGATATTCAATCTATCTCAACTTCACAATGTCTGAATAGGTTAAGTATTCGTAAATATACAATTATTAACAATTTGTGAGCGAATTTTAGGGATATATTATTTATATTTTTATTTTATTCACGAAATAGTCCTAATAAATGTCACGAGAGGTCAGACCTCTCGTGCCATTACTACAGATAATACACTGCTCTCTTAAATTAACTGAACATATTTGGAATTAAATTAATGGTTTTCCTAAAACACATATGAAATGATTCACAGAAAACAATTTTTATCTCGAAGAGGAAGCAAACACGAGCAAAATTGTATTAAACTTTTTTGTTAGAAATATCTCAAAGAATAACCGCCTGAAATTAATGACATTACTTAAGGTTCTGCCTGTATAGCAGTTCTTTTATATCTGGCAGTCTTAATGCACATAATCTTTCAAAATATTGGCATTCATGTCAGTAAATCTCCTTTTGTCAAAACCATATTCTCGTAAATTCTTATTTGATTATTTGAATATGTAATTGTATACATAGTTGAGCTGACAAAGTAATTTTTAAAACTACAACACTGCTGACCTTTCACATTCAATGTCACTATCTGGTGCACTCACCTCATTCTCTGACATGCAGAGTGCTGGTGATGTGTGCTTCGCGTCAGTCCATAAGGAATCATTTTCTTCCTTCATTGTTCCTTTACCGTCCTGTAGGAAGATCAACACAGTCTTCATTGCACAACTCAAGGCTGTTTACCAGTATCAAGTCAATGCCATTAGAATGATAAGAAACAATGGTATCAATATGTGAGTACTCAATGTTGAAACATCTAGTACAAGTGCAAGAGGAAATATAAAAACAAACATGTTAATGTGTCAGAATATTTAAAAACAAGCAATCGAGGAACATGGACAGATCAGTAAGTGGAAATAAACGTTATGTTACTTCACAAATAATCCAAACGCACCACACCATAGGACAAGAATTATTCATGTTCAAAACTTAATGATTTTAAATTATAAAGCCAAAACTGCTATGACTACTGTATAAATTACCGTTCAGATAAACAGCAGTGGCGTAGCGTAGTTTCTGGAGCAGGGGAAGCAACCAAGTTTAAGTTAGTAATAATTATTCTTAAATTCATTTATAAGAATATAATTTTACATCAGTAATCAATAATAATCATGTATGTTTGAATAAGTAAAAATAATACTGCGTACTTGCAATACATTCGAGATCATACTAATGGCGTGAGCAGCCACATTCTACGCAATTACGAGGATTCTACGAACCCCCAGCCTTCCATTTTGATTCAAAGATAGCTGTCCTCTTCTAAGATCCCTAATAACGTGACATCAAGTTCATACAAATAAATTTAGGTATATTATTTTCGCTGTGTATATTTTAATTATAACACTGTCGTCCCCTTCTAAGGTACTTATTGTTGTTGTTTAGTCAACTGTTTGAAGACAGGTCTGTACCTCATAAGCGATACCAAGAAGGCACCACTTATAAGGCAACTAGGCCATGAGATAATGAGGTAGAGTGACCAGTTTCTTTCCTCTTCCATTGCATACATCGCCAAATAGCTACATATTACACTAGTCAGACTTCAGACGCATGCAAACAATTGTTCTTTCTCTGACACATATCGTCAAGTGAGATGTACTGCCTGATAATTAGGGGGCGGATGTTGATGCCCTAAAAACCTACTTAAAATTATCATTAAAATGGCCTTAAACTAAGGCAAATATGACATAAAATTAAAAGAAAATGACATTTAAATATTATTCACCGTACTCGCACCATAACTTCTTAACAATCAGTCATCTTGTTTCAATGACTGCCCTGCAAATCTCGGAGAGAGGAGGCAACTTCCTGGAATTTGGCTAAGATAAAGAAAAAGAACATGCAACAAAATGAAGGTTTTAAGGAAAAACTATAGATTTTAATGAGGGTTTACAATGTGTTTCAATCAGGGGTGATCCATTCAGTGCCTTCATTCTGTCTCCTCCTTCTTCCGCGCTTCACTTTTGTTACCAGAGCTTCCAAATGAGGGAATGTGAATGACAAAACAAATTGTGGGCGCAGCATGCATTCTTACAATCTTTGTGTTAAAAATACTGTCTACTACAGTAGACATCCTTTCCGAACCATATTGAGGACACAACGTCCTGTCCAGGACATGGTGAAAGTTTCCTCCCTTCGAAACACAAATCTAAAGACACCCTCGTATTGACAAAAGAATAGTAGCGGTCAAAGCCCTCACTTAAACTAAGCTGTTGTCAAGCATTTTATATTACTTCCGTTGTGTGAAGTGAAGTCTTCAGTGGAATGAGGGATGGACTTTAGAGTCTGTTACAAACTATAAAACTCAATCTTCACTATTATTCACTTATTCAATAGGTAATTACTACTGACCTATTTGCTTAGAAAATGATTTAACAGACCTATCGGTAAAGAAGAAAGTAAAATGCATTCCAAATGCTCTAAAATTCCTTCACAGTATTAAAAATGACCAAAAATTCCTAAAAAAGATATAAAAATGACCTATTAGTTCGAAAACGTCAAAAAATTCAATATAAGAAAATATTTTTACATTGATAGACTATTAACATGGAAAGGATTTCTATATTAATAGGCATCGTCCTAATGTGAAAAATAAGAAGATAACTTTTCATTAACATCCGGCCCCTACTGATAATAGATGTACATATCAGGCAGAACCTCAATCAGAGGATAAGGTACCTATAATGAAATCAAATCCATATAATTCTAACATTGCTGTCCTCCTTTGATATGCTTATAAAATGCTTAAAAAGAGCATTTTAGAACTTGTTTGAATATTTTAAAGAACTATTTAAGTGCCTAAACGTGCTTTCTAGAGTTGAAATATTCACATCTACTCATAAATGTGACTAAAATTATTTGAATAACTTTGGAGCTATGGAGCTATGGGCGTGTTGAGTGGACAGAATCAGCAAAATCATTTATTTGCATTTAGTGATGATGTACTGTATTATTATTATCATTATTATTATTATTATTATTATTATTATTATTATTATTAACTATGTACTAGATATACTAGTACCGTAATGTTATATTATATAACTGTAATACTAACATACGTGATTACTAACAACATTGTTGTTTAGTCAACTGTCCGAAGACAGGTCAGAACCTCACAAGTGATACCAAGAAGGCACCACTTGTGAGGCAACTGGGTCAGAAGGTAATACGGAGGGTGACCAGTTCATTTCCTCCTCCATTGCATACATTGCCGACTAGCTTCACATTACACTAGTCAGATTTCAGATGTATACAAACAATTGTTCTTCCACTGACACATATCGTCAAGTGAGATGTACTGCCTGATAATAGATGTACATATCAGGCAGAACCTCAATCAGAGGACAACTAATAACATTATAGTACTGTAATTTAATTGTTGAAACACTACACAGTATTGCATTTTGTACAGTATAGATGGGGAGGCGAGACCTGGCATGTGAGCTGTGCGAGAAGGGAAAGAACGAGCTATCAGGAAGACAGTTTGTTCATGATGGTTAATATTATACAAATCTACCGACACGGAAATTCATCTCAGACTAAAAGCTATCTTTCTCCTCCATACCCATTGGTCATATAGCGCGACACATGATAAGGCCACAGGCCAGATATTGCTTCCTCTACTGTACCACATCCTGCATGCAAATGCTTGTCAATACAGCGTAGAAACATCAGAAATAAGCTGGAAATGAGAGGTTCAAAGAGAAGAAAAGTATTATGCTTCTGTATCTCTCTGTCACCCTTTTTCTTCCCAACAAGCAGTAGTCGGACGCTAACATCTTACATCACCCGCGCGTTCAAATGCATCCCGAGTCAAAACAGTGTATAAACACAAAATGACGAAATATAAGAAAAAACGAATAGATCTAAAAACTAATTTATCCGTATACACATAAAAAAATTTTTCCTTTAAAAATTAAAAGGGAAGCAATGCTACCATCACATCCTTGGAAGCTACGTCCCTGATAAACAAGATTCATGACGATCTTGCACAGCTTGAGAATGCGGATTTCCTCAGGTTATAGTGGTGAATTTTTAGCAGGTTATTTTACGACGCTTTATTAACAGCTTAGGTTATTTAGCGTCTGAATGAGATGAAGATGATAACGCCTGTGAAATTAGTCTGGGGTCCAGCACCGAAAGTTACCCAGCATTTGCTCATATTAGGTTGAGGGAAAACCCCAGAAAAAACCTCAACCAGGTAACTTGCCCCAACCAGGAATCGAACCCGGGCCCCTGGTTCACGGTCAGGCGCTTTAACCGTTACTCCACAGGTGTGGACCAGTGGTAAAATTGGTTCAGACTGTTTGCAAATCACAATAACTACTCTGAACAGAACTAAAGCCCGTCCGCGGAATCTGTGGAGTGCCAGCCAAAAAACAAGCCTTCTGCGCAGCTATCGTCATAACTGGCTGGTCCAATGAGTAGTCAGGGCGCGAAGGAAATGCGTGAGTTGTTTTACGGTCGTTTACGCCCAGGACTCGAAATGGATGTTTTCACGAACCGGAACGTTCTGTGATTTTCGTGGATACGGTGCTGTTGAAGGCAACAACGACGGAATTAGTAAATACTGTAATGACCAATGAAACGACGCAGCGTATTACCAGGGTGCGACAGTGGGATATGACGGTTTTTATAGCCCTGTTGTGAGACTCTCAGGACGAATTAAAAGAAAACTCATATACTGAAAGTAATCTAGTACAATGGAATTTATTAATGTCCGATTACTTTTTAAAAACTACATTTCGTAAGTAGCCTCCACGGCAACGAATACATTCCTGCAATCTGCTATGAAAGTTCTGCATAACTCTCCCCAACAAAACAGGTTCGATGGCACTAATTTCGTTCCTTATGTTTTGTTTCAGCTGGATGATGGTGCGAGACTTGTTATGATACACCCTACTTTTGAGATAACCCCATAGGAAGTAATCAGCGCACACTGCTCATGGTTCAATGAACTGCGTGCGAAACATGTTTCCAGGACGAATAATTTCACGATTTGGAGACATTGCCTAGCCGCCAAGACCTTCTGACCTGACTGCAGCTGATTATTTCCTATGGGGTTATCTCTAGAGAGGGTGAATCGCAAGAAGCCTTGTTCCATCATTCAGCTGAAACAAAACATAAGGAACGAAATTAGTGCCATCGAACCTGTTTTGTTGGGGTGAGTTATGCAGAACTTCCATAGCAGATTGCAGGAATGTACTCGTTGCCGTGGAGGCTACTTACGAAATGCAGCTTTTAAAATGTAATCAGACATTAATAATAGATTACTTCCAGTAAGTGTTTTTTTCTTTTAATTCGTCCTGCGTGTCCCACTATAGGGCTATAAAAACCGTCATATCCCACTGCCGCATCCTATATTTACGGTATAGGCTACACACATCAATTAATATATACATTTTGGGCACAAGTCTTCAGAAATTTTCATCCCTTTTACCATATTTTCACAAACAGAAATCAATAGCGGTAGTCA